>NC_141072.1:4523778-5103778 GCF_041138505.1 Cibotium barometz | reverse complement strand
AAATCACTTTTTAAATGTAGCATGTGCACTGAGTGGCTTCATTAGATTGAAGTGGAGTTAGCATGTGAGAGGAAAGCGGCCAAGGGCACATGGTACAATGCTCTCACAGTTTTACTTGTTGTGCTTGTTTGGAAGGTAAGAATACAAGGGCTTTTGTTACTAATTTTCTTAATCTTTGACACTATGAGACTGTAAAATTACTATGTGGGAATTTGTTGTACTGCATAGGAGGCATTTGATGCATTTATAGCCAAAGAGATAGCTCGGGGGGCTCACTATATGTAAAATCTCTATATCACGTGCGTTCAAGGCCTAATTTAAAAACCTCTTATCTGTAAATTTTTCATGAATAAAACACACCCTTTTTCTATTTAATTTGTGAATACCCCCTTGAAATGGTACCCTTATGTATGTAAAAAATGTGTTAAAAAGGGATTAAAAAAACCCCTTCTGTTGAACCCACATGCTACACTTACATATTTATGAGTGACTTCCTCGAGAGAGATAGTAGACATTAATGATCCCTCTCTATCAATGCGGGAAAAGGAGAGCATAGCTCGAGGTAGAACCAAGAGGATCTACAAGGAAAGAGCTTATGAGGTATGTAGTTTTGATACGGCATGAGTAGAAGCCTAAAAATTAACACAATTAATTGTGGTTGGAACCTTTTATATGAAGATGCTATCTATTAAAAATCCTATGATTGGTCAAGGGTTTTTTTCTCTTCTTTACAATTACAATTGGGTGAAAGAAAAGGACATGGTTGGGTTGACAAAGAATAAAGTTCACCCATTGGCTACAACAAAAATATCTACTGACAGGTACATTATTTACAAGTATGCAAATATTTGGAGCACACAGATACAAATTTGCACACACCCACGTGTAAACAAACTAAGTGTGGAGATGTGTACGTATGTGTGCCATATGTATGCTTCTTTGTAGTCATTTCAAACATTGTCATTTTTGTTGGAATTGTAGGAAGAGAGATATACTCTGCTCTATGCTCACATGCCGATTGTATGACCCTTCATGTGAGCAATATTTGAGTGTGCAAAAGCTTAGAATGTACTTGAGGAAAGAATGGTATTGGGAATATATTTTGAAATAGGGCCTCAAAATGAAAGGAAAATTGGTGGAAGAGCTGCTAGAGGGCTTTGAAACATGGTTCTCTAACCAAAGAAGAGACCATCTTGACAATGCTTTTTCTAAGTTATGGGGTCACATAAATACCAAAGAATCAGATGAGAAGATTTTGGAGATTTCAGAGTCTTCCAAGAGAGTGTTTTATAGGTATTCATACTACATTGTCTCATTCTTTATAATCACATGCCTTGCATGTGACATACTAATAACAAGTTGAAAGGTAATGATTAAAGAACCTAAGTTGCATGTGACATACTAATAACAAGATGAAAGGTAATGATTATTCCACTTTAATAGATGGATTGTTAAGCTTCATGATGAGCATGCAATTGAGGAGATGCCAGAATTTGTGGATGAGTGGATAGATCTCTCTAGGCATGGCTCCATGTTTCCTCTTTGGATGAAGGAGCGTGGCCTTAGTGAATGGGAGGTGCAATACTCTCCGTGGTGGCTTGACTACCCCATTGGAGAGTATCCAAGGCATGAGGGAGATCATTACAAGGGTATTATTTTTCTACCTTTGTCTGGCCAAACTATTTCTATTATTTTGCTATGTTATCTTCTACATGAAAATAAATATTCATTTATTATAGAGCATGCACATGAGAGGCCAATTGGTGAAATGGAGGAGGTTGGTTGTTCAGCTTTCAAGAAAGCCACCTCTTCCCAAAAGAAAGCCATCTCTTCTCAAAAAGAAAGCAACTAATACTGAGAAGAGCCCTCCCATTCAATCGCGTCTTCGATAAAGAAATGGATGGAGTACATGCAAAGCAATCCTCCACAAAGAAAGAAAGCAAGCGATCCTCCAAGAGGACTAAGGAAGACAAGCAACCTTCACAACCTACAAGTATAGGCTAAAATAAGATGTGTGTTTAAGTATATTTCTCAAAGTACTATTTTTCACATTAATATTTTATGAATCGATGGTATGCTCGCAAACTGTGACATATTCGTCCGGGGCCATCTTGCTTAGTGTCTTGAAGGTCTCTCCTAAGGAGAAGGCAAGGTAGGGGATGAACTTTCATGAAATCTTTATATACGGGACACATGTTGACATTTAGTTCTTACACATCATTGTCAGCAGGATTGTGTACTTCTTGTGCAAGGTGGATCTCAAAGGAAAGTTTCTAGATGGTGAGGAGAGCACAATAGTCGTGTCTCTTTTCTTTGCAGATTTCCCGATGGGTTATTTGGTTGAAAAGATTTCTATGGATGTGATACGTAATTAATTTCTTTTAGATCGATATAAGCTTGGAATTTGCATTTCTTTTGACAAACAAGATGTGAGAATATGTTTAGGTGCTTACATGGAATGAGTTCTCTCAAAAAGTAAGCAAAAGGGTGGCTACATTAGCCTCTCTGTATGTGGCTGACGATGGATGGTATATTACCTTGTGCTCTACAGATCATTTTGACATTGTTTGTGGTCATGCCACTATGGTGGGATTTAAGTTAAATTAAACAATCTCATTTTGATTCCGCAAGGGTATGCGTGCAAAAGCACACATGAGCCGGTATGTTCAAAACTCTATGCATTCATTTTAATTGTTTGTGCACATTGGAACCACCTTTTGCAACTACGATATGAAAGAAAAGGTAATGATAAAAAGGGGTTATCGAGGTGGAAGTCCTTCTCTTGGGCATGTTTTATCGAAAGGAAAATCAGCCCGTGTATGATAGAAGGGAGGGGGAGACCATAGAAAAGAAGGCCTTCAAGGATTCTACTAGATTGAGATGATGACGAGCTAGTCGGTCAGGGTGCATTACGAGGTGCTGTGGAGAGAAGCCTTGACTTCTACATGTGTGTTATAAGATGTAAAAGTATATGTGGAGTATGATGGTGGAATGTCTCGGCGGTGACTTTGCTATCACATAATCAATTGCTATGATGAATGAATGATGGTGGAATGTCTCGGTGTTTAGGTGCCTGGTGTTGACTTTCATGCTCGATCAGACTGCGGTGATTGATATTTTTGCACACTGCGGTGGACTTGGAGTCATATGTGCCGAGCTACATTGGAACTTCTTGTGTATTGATAGTTATACACAAGTTTATGAGCGCCATCTTAGGCGGTTTGGGGATATAGAGTTATCTCCTTTAGCAGGACCTAACATAGAGGTAGGGGATGACACAGATTGGGACTAATAGGGTCCCAATGTGCTTGATTTTGAATTTTTTTTTTGGCATTGACTATTGGTGGACTTTTTTTGTACCCACATGCACTATGTCACTATGTGGTTGGTGGACTTTTTTGTACCCACATGCACTATGTCACTGTTGTTTTAAGTGCATAAGCTTTTCTAGGGATTTGATTGCTCCAACAAAGTTTGGATTGTTGAAGGCATGTTATTGTATGGTTGGTACATGATTGTTTTGTTTGGTATATGGTATTTTCTGGACTGTTATAATGCTCTGTAAATGCATGGTCTCTTGAGCTATAAAGGGAAAGCATGTCTATCTTGTTCACACTATGAGTAGTTTTTAGTCTATCCACCTTTTATCTATCACACCTCAAATAGAGTATCCATTTTAACCAATCAACATGACCTATGGTTAAAATATGTTTAATTTCTTGCTAAACAAGAAAATGTGTGTATATCTAAGTGTTCTTTTATTCTCGTGCATGTAAGTTTATGCATGTGTTTGTGTGTGGTCACCAAATGTAGGTGTAGACATGTATACAAATGAGTGTGCATGTGCGTAAACATGCATATACTTGTGCAAATGTGTGTGCATGTATAAGCATACATGTATGTGTGCATATGTGTGTGTGTGCATTATTAACTATTATGTAGTGTGGGTTGGCTTTATGTGTTTATTTGCAAAAGGTCATGTATGTTGACATATGAAGCTTTGTATTCTCATGGAAATGCGTAGTCTATGATGGAGTATATTGTCATAAAGAAAGCTAATAATCTATTGATATATAAAGGAAGACTTGAATCTTTTAGCATAAAAGTGGTAGACTACTTTGACTTTATCCAGTTCTTTTGATATTCTATGGTACAAAATTTGATGATTGAGCTTTTGAAGTATGGGTATCAACTTGCTTGACATATATATATTTTGCCTAGAAAGTACTTGGTTGGATTGATTCTTGTATATTTTGTGTAAAGTGTAATTGCATATGTTACGATGTGTTGGCTTCTTTTTAATTCATAATGTTCATGGAAAAGTTTGCTTATGTTTAATTGAGGGTGCTCTACATTCAACCCATGTTGCTTTTTTTTTTTGACAATCCTTGGCATCCCCTTCTCTTCAAGAGTTAACATTCTTAAAAACAATGGAGATGGCTCTAATAGAGCTTTTTAAAATGTTAACTACTGCTCAAGCTAGAAATATAAGGCTAATTAGAAATGCTGATCAAGAAAGTACAGAGGAATTAGATGAGGCAAGAAGGTGCACCTTTCATGGAATGCAACTCTTGTCCAACTTGGAGCAGTCTAGGGGAGTTCTTGAGCTAGCAGACATTGACATGTTGGAGATGGTACTCCCTCAGGTCATTGGATATTGGAGGACCTTTAAGATCATCTTTGAAGAAGACAAGCATATGTTTCGTAATCTGGTGGATGAGATTATGGCCTGCTAAACAAGCCACAACAGTGACTTCAATGGTTTTTTTAAATTTGTCATCATGGACTATTTGAAAGGATCCATTATGCTATACTACATTATGACAATGTTATGTTACTGACTGAATTGTGTTTATGTTGTTGTGTTCTTGACTCCTTCTCTTGAAATCAAGGCTTTTTTTAATTTAATGACTCCATTATGGTGTAAATGCTTGTGTATGGTTATAAACCTTTGGTAGGACTCTATCTCTCTAGCCCCCTATCTAGATCTCTCTCTCTTCTCTCACTCTCTTTCTCTCTCAAACTCTCTTTCTCTCTCTTTGACTCTCTCTCTCTCTCTCTCTCTCTCTCTCTCTCTCTCTCTCTCCCTCCCTCCAAGCATATCTCTTGCTTCATGACTTGCTTTCTAGCTCTATGGCAAAACTTATTTTTCAAGTAAACATATAAGCTCCATTGCTTGTTTACTTATAGAAAAATTACTTAGTGTGTATATGTGAAGCTTCCTATCTTGCTAGCCTTATGAATAAACATGATCTAGGTCTAAAATGAGAAGCTTCACAGCTATTCTTACTTCATGGCATGCTTACTTTATGTGTATTCCTTAGAAAAACTTACTTGTGCTTAAACTTTAGGGATTGAGAAGGTTATGGACTAGGTGAGAGAATGCTTAACCTAAGAATAATGAGTGATAAAAGAAAGTTGAAACTAATTGAATGCCTTTTTTTGCTTTGCCTAAAAAATTGATTTCTTCTCTTCTTACTTTGTCTTTCTCTCTTAAACTATTTTTCTCGCTCTCTGACTCTCTCCCTCCAAACATATCTCTCTCTTCCTCTCCTTTCTTAAAGGAGGGTCAATTGATTGCATCATGGCCATGTGTTCAAAAAGCTCTATATTTTTATTGATTTGTTGAAAAATCTCTAAATAAAAAGCTCCTTAAATAATTACACTCGTATCTTCTCTTTTTTAGAAGATAAAGATGACACATTGGTAGTTGTCCCCCCTCGTTGGAACCACTTTTTACGATGACACGACTATCTCCCTTGCCAATTTTTGTGGCGTTTTTCTTTTGAGAGTGCCTAGTTGCTCGTGCTTGTTTAGAAACCTCTTTAGAAGATAAGATCCTTACGTTTCCTGAGGCTTCTTGCTTCTATGAAGTAGATGATTCGGTAGATAGCAGCATGGGCCATGGCTCTCCTTCTACTTTACATTTGAGTGACTACATTTAGAGGTACTGTGTGGATGAAGCCGTCTCGTATACTTAGCAAATTAGTGCTGGTACTAGGTTTAGCTTCATTTTACTTTCCCATTGTACCCGTTCTTAATGGAAAATCCTTGTACCGTATGGTCTATCCCATAACTTGTGCATATGTTAACCACATTGTTTAACACGTTCCAACCACATTGTTTAACATGCTCCTATGACAACTATGTCCGCACACTTATGTAATGGGCGCCCATGCTATATTGTAAATCATGTCATTTGATGAGGGAAACACCCCAAAGGCGCTTCCAAGTATTGATCTTCAAAGGACAGACAAGAGGAATTTGGTTAGTTGACTATGTTTTGGGTGCCTTGGGTCACTTACTCCTCGGTGGCCTAGTGGGAAAACGCTTGGAACTAAAAAGCCAATTTCTCTTGTTTGTAACTCATTCTCCCATTTGTGCAATAGAAGTGGAGTGTTGTCTCTCTCCCTCTCTCTTGCAACTCTAATCTAGCATGTGTGGTATGCTTAGGGTTAGGATCCTAACTCGGGGGGTGCACTATATGGAAGCCCCTCCTACGACGTGCGTTCAAGGGGTATTTAAAAAACCCCTTATCTGTGAATTTTGAGCTAATAAAACTACCCCTTTTTCTTTATAGACTTATGGGTTTTTTTCCAAAGTACAATTAAAATACCCCTCTTGTAATTGTATTTCTGTAAATTTACCCAATATTTTGGATTAAAAAAACCCCACCTAATGATCGCACGTGGTAGACTTACATTTTTTGAGGTGCACCCCCCGAGGGCCCTAATTAGTAAGAATTAGTACTAATTTGGTCTCTTTTATCTAATTTTTCCTCTTTTGAGGAGATTAATTAGTGACCTAATTAGTAAAATTATTTTTGGGTAATCACATCTTTGGATTAGCATAAACATTGCTAATCCACCTATCAAATCCCCATGCTTAAACTCCTCACCAATTAGGAGTAATTTGAGGGTAAAGAAGAGGGTTAAGGAGTGAATAGTGGGATTAAGAGAATTAATCTTTACTTAAGTTAGAGGACCTCTAAATTAGTCAAAATCTACTAATTTAGAGGTAGCCTCTAACTTAAGCCCTATTCCATCCACCTAGCATTAAAGAGGGGGTCTTAGTTGTCTCCCACTCACTTCCCACCAATTTGAAATTCAAATTCAAATCCAAAGTTTTAAATTTTAAATTTTAAATTCAAATTCAAATTTGCCATAGCCGTTCCAACCTAAAGCCATGGACGTATGTTCATAAGCTTACGACCATATAATTATTTTTTTCAAAAACAATAATAATAAAAACGACCGTTCCACATTTGCGGCCGTTCCAACCTATAGCCACGGATGTACGTTCGTAAGCGTATGGCCGTACCAATTTTTTTTTCAAAAAGAAAAAATTGCTACGATCGTTCCACACTTGCTACGGCCGTCCCAACCTAAAGCCACGGATGTACGTTCATAAGTGTACAACCGTACAAAAGAAAACCTTTTTTTCAAAAAATAAAAAATAAAAAATAAAAATTTTCCATGGCCGTTCCACGCTTGCTACATGACATAAGTCTACCTTTGCACACCTATAAACTGACCTCGTTAAACTCTTAGCATTGGTTGCATATCATGGTCACTAGCTTTTAAATAATAGAGCAAATAATTATGTTATGCAAATTGTCAAGGTAAGTATATACTCAAGGCTTTGCTATTTGGGTCTAGAAATAGAGGCTTAAGGATGTTTGTAGGATTTTTTTCATAAATTACGGAGCTTATAATGTTATGTATTCTAATATTACTTGAGTGCTTGTCAAATAATGTGTATAGTTATGCATAGTGGTAGAATTTATCCCAAGAAAGTCCATTAAATAAAGTGTCTTACATTCATGAAATTTATAAATAAACTTTTATTTGAAAAATATTGATATTTCTTTAAGTTGTGTAGACTCCTATGTCATTTTTAAAGTCAAGTTTATTTTTATGTCACAAACAATAGCAGTTTATAAATCTACGAAGGTCACACATGTTCTCAATCTTGAAAAAAATATCAAAATTCATGTAAGTTTTTAATGTGTATATGGAATTCTAGACGTTTTTTCAAAAAACTATAATTTTAAACCATTTTTGAGATTTCACGTATTTTGGGAGAGAATCTTTTTAAGTAACCCTCGTTAGTCACCTATTTTGCTAGCAACAACAGTGTTTGTTGCAACTGGCAATGCAAATTCCTTCTATGTGACAAATTGTTGTGCATACTCTTCCTCAAATGGCTGCTTTTGAGAAGCTTGTATTTTCTACAACAAAGCCTTTAAGACTTCAAACACAATATCAAGTCCCATCTTGATTTTGTAGAGTGCAAAATTTACTTGAGATGCATGCCATGTTTGCCCTTAACTACTATTCAACACCTCTTGCTTGCTTGTTGAGCCCCACAAGGCTATGATGCTTTTTCTCTTTTGCACTCCAATGGTGTTGCAAACCACTGTCCGAGAGCCATTGTAGCTCAATGAAGAGACTATGTGTGAACTTGTTGTTGCTGTCAAGAGCTGCTTGATTGTTTGTGGTGATATTAAGCCTTGTTGTTGTTGTCAAGACCCTCTTTGGTGATAGTAGTAAAACCAGGAATCGCTATGCCAACAAACACTAGAGCAGTGTTATTGTTGAGCCTCTAATCAAGGGCAATGTTGCTTGTGAAAAAGAGTCTTGAATACCATGTATGTATGGATTTTACACCACCTTTTTCTGAATGTTCAGGTCTTCTTGCTTGTCTCAAGCCTTAAATGCATTGAATTTCTCAATCTCGTGTGCATTTCACCAATCTTTGCATGCATACATGAAAAATGTCTTACATGCTTTAGATTACCTTGCATTTGACACAAAACTTTACCAAATTCACTAACATTAATTACTTATCATAAGATAAGAACTAATCTTGCATTGTTTGCTCAATTCTTGTTCAAGTTGCTCTTAAGCATCAAATTGTTGTATAAACCTTGCAAGATTAACAACCTTGTAGCTTCTAGGCATCAAGATTTGTAATAAACCACAAAAACTGTTGCCAGATTTTGTCTATAGTCGAGCGTTTTGTTCTTGCATGGAATTTTTTTTTGCATAGTGCACTGATTTCTTGCTAGATAGCAGTAAAGATAGCAAAAAAATTGAAAGATTATTAAGAAACACTCACTTGTCCATTCTTCTGAAGATTTGATTTCTGCGCTGTGTCTCTGCATTCTTTTCACAAATTTGCACAATCTTCATTACTTTGCACTGTTCCACACAAAATCTTTGAAAAACTGTGCACAACAATCTTTGAAAACTGTGAACTGCTCCAAAAACTTTGCACAGGAACAAAAATCTCTGTACAGTAGCCTGGAAAACTCTGCACAATAATTTGAAATTTATGTACCAAATCTTGCATAGTATGCGAAATTTCTACGCCAAATCTTGCATAGCAATTTGAAATTTCTGCACACTTCTTGAAACTGCACCAAGATTCTTCACAGCAACCTTCTCCTTGCAATATTCCTTAGAGAACTCAAAGACTTGGCAATCTAGGGTTTCAATCTTGAAGAATAAGGGCTCTAAGGATTAATCTCTGAAAAAGTATGCTCGCTAAGCAAGAAATCTCTCAATACTGGTTGTTGAAATTTTTGTAAACCCTAATATCGAAAATCATGAAAATTTCAAGAAATCAAGATCAAGAAGATCGATAACTTCAAGAAATCAAATAGTAAACTAGATTAGGGTTTTAAAAATATTGATTAATACAAATTCAAAAATGATTAACATAAGTTTCATTGCTAATCTTCTAAAATCAAGAAATTAGTAAATTTGAAAACTGTGTAAAAAATCAATTCTGAAAATGATTAACAATAATCCAAAAATGATTAATCTCCTAATCAAAGCATCAAGATCTAAGCTTAGAGCTCTGATACCAATGAAATAAAGTAACATCTAGGTTAGTCTTGGATTAGCCTAATTAGCATGGATTAGAGGAAGCTTGGGGGATTAACACTTAATGATAGTCCAAACACTTTAAAAGGTTCAAAGCTATAATAATCCTAGAACACATGCCTTTTATAGTCCCAAGGCCAATGTGCCCAAATCTCACATGTAAATGATCCTAAGCCCATGTGCCTAGGCCCATCCCATGTGCATATGCATCCTAAAAGCACTTTGTTACAAAAAGAAAGGGAAAAAAATATGTTTTGCAAGTCTAAAATCTTGGCTCTTTTTTTGTTGTTGAAAATTTGACGTTAGTAAATAATTTCTCAAAAAGAAAAAAAACAAAAACAAAAAAGTACCTTTAAAAAAATGGATAGTGAAAATTTTCTTTTTCATTCTAAAAATTGTGTTTTTTTGTCAATTATGTTTTGTGACAGCTCACAAGTCACCCACTTAGTTCATAGTAATATAGAGATATGAGAATAAGTATATAACCTAAGGTTACTAATGTTCGTATCATGTGCAAGAGGAGTGAGTTGGTAGGAGGAGAGGGGTGGGAGTTCAAGGGGTTGAAAGGGAGGGCGGATGATAGGGATTGTGTTTTTAAAATTTCAAATCAAGTTTTGAGCTTTTCAATCTTTTGGGGCATGAGACATGATTGCATCTGGTTACTTGAATGGATTGATTTTCTTAATTGGACTTCTCTCATTACTTTTATACAAAAGCAAATTTCTAGTATTGGCTCTTTGAAAAAAATATAAAAAAGTCCTCGGGGGGTTCACTATAAGTAAACCCCATGTATCACGGGTGTTCAAGGCCTATTTTGAAAATCCCTTATCTGTGAATTTTTCATGAATAAAACATACCCTTTTTCTATTCAATATGTGAATACCCCTTTTAAATTGTACCCTTCTGTATGTAAAAAATGTGTAAAAAAACCTTTTGTTGAACCCACGTGCTACACTTACATATTTATGAGTGACCCCCGCCTGAGAAAAAATCATAGCCCCTACTCAATTCATCGAATTCTCAACAAAACAAAATTAACTCACAAAAGCTGAATATTAAAGGCTCACCAAAGTAGATTCCTTCACCTCCCACCTTTTGAAGCCAAATAAAGTATTCATATTCTATAGAAGTACAAACACACAAATAAAGACAAATGGTGAAAGGGGAGGACAATAGCCTTGTGGATAAGGTGGGTGATTCTAACCCACCCATCCCACAAGTTAGATTATGGCCCACCCCTCCCCTCACTCCACCAAAGGGGTGAAGTAAGATGTACTCCACATATATATATATATATATATATATATATATATATATATATATAAAATTCTTATTATTCAAATCTACCGAAATTTAGGTTAGCTTTTTTTTTTTTTTTTTTTTTTTTTTGGGGGCGGGGTTGTACAACTTGTACTTAGAGAAGCTAGCAAAAAGGAAAGTTGAAGCGTCCGCGTACAGCAAGACATGAAGCGACTAAGCGACTAGGGCGAAAGCAATAAGAAAGACTGTTTTTTACTGATTACAAGTTGAGAGCCTTGCCCACGTCGTGCTTTACGACCCACTTTGAAATACAGTGTCCATCCGCTTTTGGAGATTCTCAGCGCACTCAGCACTATGCGACTGCTCGTGTTCCTACAACGTCCAAAGCTTATAAGCAATAAGAAGGAGTTTTTTTAAAAAAAACTGATTACAAGTTGAGAGCCTTGCTCACGTCGTGCTTTACGACCCACCTTGAAATACAGTGTCCATCCGCTTTTGGAGATTCTCAGCGCACTCAGCACTATGCAACTGCTCGTGTTCCTACAACGTCCTGCTAAACCAAAGCTTTTGATCTTATACCAAATTCAAATGGTTAATTTTAGATACCTGGTCTAATCCTACCCCTCAATGATCAGATACCTTGCCAGTCCTGATGCACCTTTCTTCCAAATTATTCCCTTACCTTTATATTCTCAAAGTATTCGTACTCTTCCTGCATCAATATTTTACTTGGTGGACATGCAGATAACTAAGGGCCTTTACACACATAACTAAGGACCTGTTTACAAGGGCCTTTACACACATAACTAAGGACCTGTTTACAAGCTTGGGCGTGGAAGATCTCCTCAGTTTTTCAGGATTAGATGCTCTTTTCTCCTGAAAAAGCTTGCTGGTGGGGGGAAGTCCGTAAATCCCTCAAGTAGTCGAAGCACATGATGTAAATATTTTCTGAGCTCACATTGCTTTAAGTGAAGAATCTACCTATACAAAGTGAATCAACCATGGTAGTTTTTGTAACAATGGAAGTGATTGCCAAGACCCAAAAGGTTAGGATAGGCACGCTTGGTCTTAAATTGCCAACTTTCCACCAAGGGTACTATTGGGCTTTGAGATAGTGGGGTTTAGTAAGCTTGGTCACCAAATTATAGGACTAAGCGAGCATGTGGGGTTTGTTGATGTTAAGGATAAGCTTGTTAGAGCTGATTACAGCTAGGCCTAGGCTTATAAAGTGCCAAGTGATGGAGCATTAAGAACGAGAGTGGGTTTTGTTGTTGCAGGCGAAGACAACTCATGAGTTTGCCAATCGCCTAAGCTTTGAGCTTAAGACAGTATAGGCAGCAGTAAGGTTTGTGATCGAGGATAAGCATACGCTTGGTGTGCACCGTACATAACTTGGGTAAGCTAAGGAGAAGGCTAAGTGTATGTACTTGACTAAGAAGTGTATGCAGTATAGGAAGGCAAGCATACAGCTTCATTTTGTGAGTTACTGACGGTTGTTTGGGAGGAGTCCAGATTAAGCTTGGAATTCACTCAAAACGAAAGGATTAACCTCTCATTAACCTGAAGGATACCAAGCATACATCAGTCATGGTTGGGAGAGGATAAGCTTGGAACTCACTCAATAACCTCTCATAAACCTGAAGGATACCAAGCTTCACTTTCTGAGGTGAAGAGGGAGACGTAAGGTAAACTAGTGTGAGCAAGAAGGGATTAGGAGAGGATTGCATAACTGTGTTATAACCGCAAGCATATGCTGTTTTAACTTCAAGTGTTGGCAAAGCTAGGGATATTGATCAAGGGATGGCTGGGACGGGGGTAAGGTTACAGGCTGGTGTTGGTGCTGGAGGGCGCGGTGTAATGGGCAGTCACGCGCTATTGTTGCTGCAAGCGGCGCCGTACGTGACGGGCCATTACGTGTGCCATGTGTGTTGGGAGAGGGGCAGCGGCCCGCTCTACCATTGCCCGGACTGCCAGTTCGACGTGCACACAACGTGCGCCGGCGTCGGGAGCCAGCAGACGCACTTCTCTCACTTCGAGCACCCGCTGCTGCTCAAGTCCGTCGGCGGCGCAGGCGCGGTGGTGTGCGACGGCTGCGGCGACAGCGGCAACCTCCTGGGCGCCAATAAAAATAATTGGGTGTACCGATGCAGCCGCTGTGACTTCGACCTCTGCCCCCTCTGCGTGCGAGCCCCCCGCTACCTCCTCCATATTAGCCACCCCCACGTACTTGTCCTCTCTATGCTAGGTCAGCTCCTCTCGCCGTCCAAAGTTTTCGTATGTCTGTCTAATTTGGATGGTGTTAAATTTATTCAACATTATTTCCTTGGTTTTGGTGGAGGCTCATTTTACAATTCCTGTCTTCCATAGTTTTGAATTTGATGTGAATCGAATATACTTAAACTTGATGTAAATAGTTTGCCAATAGCTGTAAAGGTTTAGACAAGTCAAGGTTTATGATTAGGGGTGTGCTCATGTAGGATTTCTTGTTTAAATGGGTCTGCATGTAATTTAGATTAATGTACATATTTCTTAACTTGATGTAAATATATTCTGATTAGTCACCCTCTCTCTCTCATTGGCTTTTTAAAAAAATAGGGGAAGTCTAACCAAACTCGTGTGTTTTCAAATACTCACAAAGTTATGCTTTGAAAAGGAGAGTGCTTTCTTGCAATCTGAAATACAAGTGTGGAATATATGGATGCCTGCAGATGAACTGGCCAGTTCATGCCAATGCGATGGATGTGGGAAGCCAGCCCGAGGCATGATGTACAGGTGCACCTCGTGCAATTTCGATCTTCACCAGTCCTGTGTAAGTTTGCCGCTCAGGCCCATACATCCCAAGCACCCAGAGCACCCTTTAACCCTGCTGTGCCGTGAAGAAGACAGGTGGACCTCCTACACATGCAACTCGTGTGGCCAAGAAGGGCGAGGATGGGCATACACGTGCTCCATCTGCATGTTCTATATACATCCGAGCTGTGGCAAAATCCACCATGAGCTAATTCCTGCTGGCAGCTCTTCTAATGGGCATGGCGGCGGCGCCCAATACAGGCATACTAGTGAACCAGCTATGGCCGTGGTACACCGTGCAAATCTACAAGATGGTTTTTGGCCTGAACGAAATTTCGATACCCGCAACAACACACAAGCATTAATCAGCTCTGCATCAGCGCTTAATGGGAGTTTTAATTACAGCTATGACAGAGATTACACATCGACTAGCGGCCTGCTGCAGCCCATCTCTCCATACCCTTATAATAACTCCGGCCTTGAAAGGTCAAATTATAACTACTCTCCTCGCAACACTTTATCTTATAGCACTCACGGCGGCGAGCTTTGGAATGGAAATAGCGTCTCCTCGACTACTACTGCAATTGCGCAAGCTCTTGCTAGCAGGTTAACTCCTCGCAGCCCTCGAGATGCAGACGCTGTCGAGAGAGTGATGGGTATGCTGAGACAAAGTGGGTCACCTCCATACATATAGATATTAACTGATCCAGTTCTATTAAGATGTACTTCCAACTTTTTAACACACACTACCATCAGCAACATACATATAAAGGGATGTTCAGCCCATATATATACGGCACTTTGTACATGCTATACAATTTATCCTTTTCAAGTGGCACTAGAAAGAGCACCCCTAAGTCACTCCATTGCAATTTCTTGTTACTTTTTCTTGTTTATCGAGGGTGCTCATACTTGCACTACAAAATTATTTGAAGTTGAATGGAAATCTATAACAAATTCTTGTTTAGCATCTTTGTCATAAGTATGTAGGCTCATAATTAAGGTTCTTTGTTAATCCCTCCGAGTTGAAAAGGTTGCGTGAGTAAAAATCACCACAAAAAAACTACTTTGTACAATTCCACGCATTTAGTCCCGTAAACATATGATTGTTGTGGGTATTGTGTTGACCTACCTGATCTCTACAAGGTCGAAAGTGGGCATGTAGTTGTTTTAGACATGTGGCTCTTCCATGGATATGGCTAACTATGTGTAGGAGCCTTTCTCCATGAATTGATGGATGGCTCAAGCGGCGCATTGAGTTCTTCATCTTCGAGGATGGCCAACTTTAGAGCTACTTGATGCTCTCATGAAGTTTGATCACATGCTTAGACAGGTCCGATCATAAAGCCACTACGAATGCACTTGACATGCATGTTCTTAAAGAGGACAATTGTGGGTGTCCAATGCATATTAACTCGAGTAGTGGTCAAGTGAGAAGAATTTGTCTTTCTAGGATCTTTCTTGGCCATTTTGGAAATGCTTCAATTAGGATTTATTGGGAATCCTAAACTTACTTACCTCAATTACGACTCATCAAGAATCCTACTCCTTGATGAATGCTTCCGAGTCCTCACCAGATATTTTCTCTTTGTTTCCTATGACATTAAAAAATATTTCTTTCTTGGGTGGTTGCAAGATAAGGGTGACCCACATTGTGTAGTTGGGCACCCTTGATGAGAAGCCTAAAAACAGGTATTTTTCAACCTTAAAGGGCCAATATCCTAGAGTTAGCCTAGGAATTTCAATTGAAGGTTGAAACATCACACATAAAGTTGGGTACCTAATTGGTATATTCCGATCAAATATTTAAAAAGTCTTAGTTCATTTTTGATTGCATGAGCTTTGTTGTGTTCAACCGATTCTGCACTTCAGACAAACGAGATATTAAGTACTTAAAACACTAATAACTTTTATGTCTTAGCGCATATGAACTTCTCATCTTAAACATAAGAAAATCACATAACATATTTTGATTTATTGGTATTTTTTTGGCTGGTTATGCTAATTTTTATAACTATCTTATGGACTTATAAGTGTTAACAAAGACATAGTTTTTTCCATACAAGATCTTTAAAATTATAAAGCTATATCCAACTGTGAGAAGATAGAGAAAGGTTATGAGTATGTGGTACTAAAGTCAATATTCTATTTCATAGTTGAATTGTCATGGATCAAAATTTAAAAAATCCGTCAGAATCTGAGAAGGTCTATGAGAGTTTCATAAATTAAATATAGAATTCCTAATATGAGTGCAAATTACTCCAAACTCCTATGGATCAAATGACTTATCATGATTCATTTGTAAAAAAAAACGGATCAATTTGGATAAAGAATGACCATTTTCCACCCATTACAAAGGAAAATCTTCATATTGTGTCCACAATGTCCCTCCAAGATTTAAAACCAAGCCTAGGTAGGTTTGGTATTTGATCCAACCTAGAGCTCATGCCATGTATCAACTTCATTAGCTTTAGTAACCTGGACTTAGTGGACACACGTCCTACATGTCTATCCCACCTTAGTCTGGGGAGAGTTTACATAAGCTCCTTGCCACCTCCACATGGTCAACCTAGTTGACTTGGTAGCTTATCATCCTCGTCACACACCACTTTTTCCACCTTACATGCCACCTCCCATATGCTTACATGGAAGGTCACCTCACATATGCTTACATGAAAGGTCACCTCACATGCTTACATGGAATGCCAACTCATAATGAGTGCCATGCATACATACACAATGAAAATGCCACGTTTCACCCACACCTTGCCACGTGGTAGTAGATAACTCTACTATTTTAAATAAATATATTTTTAATTATTTTTTATATAAAGAAATTAAAGAAAAAATATATTTTTAATTTTATAATACATGAATAGTAATATGTAGTATAATTTCTTAACTTGATGTAAATATATTTCTGATTAGTCACCCTCTCTCTCTCATTGGCTTTTTAAAAAAATAGGGGAAGTCTAACCAAACTCGTGTGTTTTCAAATACTCACAAAGTTATGCTTTGAAAAGGAGAGTGAGTGCTTTTTTGCAGTCTGAAATACAAGTGTGGAATATATGGATGTCTGCAGATGAACTGGCCAGTTCATGCCAATGCGATGGATGTGGGAAGCCAGCCCGAGGCATGATGTACAGGTGCACCTCGTGCAATTTCGATCTTCACCAGTCCTGTGTAAGTTTGCCGCTCAGGCCCATACATCCCAAGCACCCAGAGCACCCTTTAACCCTGCTGTGCCGTGAAGAAGACAGGTGGACCTCCTACACATGCAACTCGTGTGGCCAAGAAGGGCGAGGATGGGCATACACGTGCTCCATCTGCATGTTCTGTTTACATCCGAGCTGTGGCAAAATCCACCATGAGCTAATTCCTGCTGGCAGCTCTTCTAATGGGCACGCCCCCCAATACAGGCATACTAGTGAACCAGCTATGGCCGTGGTACACCGTGCAAATCTACAAGATGGTTTTTGGCCTGAACGAAATTTCGATACCCGCAACAACACACAAGCATTAATCAGCTCTGCATCAGCGCTTAATGGGAGTTTTAATTACAGCTATGACAGAGATTACACATCGACTAGCGGCCTGCTGCAGCCCATCTCTCCATACCCTTATAATAACTCCGGCCTTGAAAGGTCAAATTATAACTACTCTCCTCTCAACACTTTATCTTATAGCACTCACGGCGGGGAGCTTTGGAATGGAAATAGCGTCTCCTCGACTACTACTGCAATTGCGCAAGCTCTTGCTAGCAGGTTAACTCCTCGCAGCCCTCGAGATGCAGACGCTGTCGAGAGAGTGATGGGTATGCTGAGACAAAGTGGGTCACCTCCATACATATAGATAACTGATCCAGTTCTATTAAGATGTACTTCCAACTTTTTAACACATACTACCATCAGCAACATACATATAAAGGGATGTTCAGCCCTTATATATATACGGCACTTTGTACATGCTATACAATTTATCCTTTTCAATTGGCACTAGAGAAAGAGCACCCCTAGGTCACTCCATTGCAATTTCTTGTTACTTTTTCTTGTTTATCGAGGGTGCTCATACTTGCACTACAAAATTATTTGAAGTTGAATGGAAATCTATAACAAATTCCTGTTGAGCATCTTTGTCATAAGTATGCAGGCTCGTAATTAAGGTTCTTTGTTAATCCCTCCGAGTTAAAAAGGTTGCGTGAGTAAAAATCACCACAATTAAAACTTCTTTGTACAATTCCACACATGCCTAACTAGTTTAGTCGCGTAAACATATGATTGTTGTGGGTATTGTGTTGACCTACCTGATCTCTACAAGGTCGAAAGTGGGCATGTAGTTGTTTTAGACATGTGGCTCTTCCATGGATATGGTTAACTATGTGTAGGAGCCTTTCTCCATGAATTGATGGATGGCTCAAGCGGCGGATTGAGTTCTTCATCTTCGAGGATGGCCAACTTTAGAGCTACTTGATGCTCATGAAGTGTAACTATGTGTAGGAGCCTTTCTCCATGAATTGATGGATGGCTCAAGCGGCGGATTGAGTTCTTCATCTTCGAGGATGGCCAACTTTAGAGCTACTTGATGCTCATGAAGTTTGATCACATGTTTTGACAGGTCTGATCATAAAGCCACTACGAATGCACTTGACATGCATGTTCTTAAAGAGGACAATTGTGGGTGTCCAATGCAATATTAACTCGAGTAGTGGTCAAGTGAGAAGAATTTGTCTTTGTAGGATCTTTCTTGGCCATTTTGGAAATGCTTCAATTAGGATTTATTGGGAATCCTAAACTTACTTACCTCAATTATGACTCATCAAGAATCCTACTCCTTGGATGAATGCTTCCGAGTCCTCACCAGATATTTTCTCTTTGTTTCCTATGGCATTAAAAATATTTCTTTCTTGGGTGGTTGCAAGATAAGGGTGACCCACATTGTGTAGTCGGGCACCCTTGATGAAGCCTAAAAACAGGTATTTTTCAACCTTAAAGGGCCAATATCCTATAGTTAGCCTAGGAATTTCAATTGAAGGTTGAAACATCACACATAAAGTTGGGTACTTAATTGGTATATTCCGATCAAATATTTGAAAAGTCTTAGTTCATTTTTGATTGCATGAGCTTTGTTGTGTTCAACCTATTTTGCACTTCAGACAAGCGAGATACTAAGTACTTAAAACACTAATAACTTTTATGTCTTAGCGCATATGAACTTCTCATCTTAAACGTAAGAAAATCACATAACATGGATCTTATTTTGATTTATTTGTATTTTTTTGGCTGGTTATGCTAATTTTTATAATTATCTTATGGACTTATAAGTGTTAACAAAGACATAGTTTTTTCCATGCAAGATCTTTAAAATTATAAAGCTATATCTAACTGTGAGAAGATTGAGAAATGTTATGAGTATGTGGTACTAAAGTCAATATTCTATTTCATAGTTGAATTGTCATGGATTAAAATTTGAAAAATCCGTCAGAATCTGAGAAGGTCTATGAGAGTTTCATAAATTAAATATAGAATTCCTAATATGAGTGCAAATTACTCCAAACTCCTATGGATCAAATGACTTATCATGATTCATTTGTAAAAAAAAATGGATCAATTTGGATAAAGAATGGTCATTTTCCACGCATTACAAAGGAAAATCTTCATATTGTGTCCACAATGTCCCTCTCCAAGATTTAAAACCAAGCCTAGGTAGGTTTGGTATTTGATCCAACATAGAGCTCATGCCATGTATCAACTTCATTAGCTTTAGTAACCTGGACTTAGTGGACACACGTCCTACATGTCTATCCCACCTTAGTCTGGGGAGAGTCCACATAAGCTCCTTGCCACCTCCACATGGTCAACCTAGTTGACTTGGTAGCTTATCATCCTCGTCACACACTACTTTTTCCAGCTTACATGCCACCTCCCATATGCTTACATGGAAGGTCACCTCACATGCTTACATGGAATGCCACCTCATAAATGAGTGCCATGCATACATACACAATGAAAATGCTACGTTTCACCCGCACCTTGCCATGTGGTAGTAGATAATTCTACTATTTTAAATAAATATATTTTTAATTATTTTTTATATAAAGAAATTAAATAAAAAATATATTTTTAATTTTATAATACATGAATAGTAATATGTAGTATAATTTTAAAATAATTATAAATATAAATAGAAATTTATTTAAGTAATTTTAAAATATAAAACTATCATAGTTTAAAAATAAAAAAATATAAAACTATATTAATTAATTTAGAAAATTATGTTGTAGAAGCTTCAAACCAATGAAATGCTTATAAGGCACCTATATGAGCACACTTCTCTAGTACCATCATCACTCATTTCTATGCAAGCAAAACCTCTCAAGCTAGCCGAATATCCTTCTTCTAATCTACTTTAATCTTAATCTCCTTGCTTTAATATTAATCTCCTCTTTATCTCCCACTACAACAAACGCAAGCAATAGCTGTGCTTATTTGTGGCATTTTAGCAGCGTTTTATATTATGTCGCTATAAGCGACACTATAAGCGTCGTTGGGCATCATTTATATATAAGAACCGCTATATGCAATGCCCAATGACGCTGGAAAAAAAACTTTTCAAACCCGCACGACGTTGCTGACACAGTTCTTTCCCCCCCCCAAAATATTTCCTCCACTCTTTTCTTTGAAGGACGGCACCGGCTCCATCTACTCCATCAATCTACTGCTATCCCATGCATTTGTACTTCCTTCCTCTTCCTCTTTCTCTTTCCCTTTCTTCTTATTTATCCCTACATGGCTATGGTGTGACCTAATGAAGGTATTCTTCTCTTATGCTTGACCTTAATGATTAATAGAGTACATAATGAGATTAGGGTTAAAGCTAAAAGTACTAACCTTATTTTGGCTTCTTCTCCTTCTCGTCTTTGTGAGCATGCTTAATATGTGTTGGTCTTTTCTATGTCTCTTATTTTTTGTAGGTAGAGTTCATTAGATGTGTTACTAATCACTTTTTTAATTTGATATTTTGTAGGTCTTGCACTATTTCTCTCCTTCGTCTTGACAATAAAGAGGTAAGCCCTCTTTTTTTGTATTTGTTAATGTAATCTCTATGTTTATTTCACCCTTGGGTGCCAAGTTTAGGTTTAGCTTAGTGCATAAAGCGTATACATAAAGCTTAAGACTTATGCATAAAGCTTTTTACATAGAGCTTATGCATAGACTTAAAGAATGAATAGAGCCTTAAAGCATGAATAGAGCTCTATGAATAAGGCTTAATGCATGCTTAAAGATTATGCATAGAGTTTAAAGCTTATGCATATAGCTCTATGCACGCTTTAAGCTCTATGCATAAAGCTTAACGCATAAGCTTTAAGCATGCATAAGGCTTTATGCATAAGCTCTATGAATGATTTAAGTTTAATGAATTAAGCATACATTATGCATAGCCTTATGCATAGAGCTTAAAGTATGCTTTAAGCTTATGCATGCCTAAGCATATGCATAGAGCTTAATGATTTACTTATGTATAGGGTTGAAAGCTTTATGCATAGAGCTTAATGCAGCATTTAGCTTAAAGCATGCATAGAGCTTAGGTAGGTAGATTTCATGAAATTTTTTGCTAATCACTGTTTTTAATTTTATGTTTTGTAGGTCTTGCACTAATCCTCTCCTTCGGCTTGACAATAAAGAGGTAAGCCCTCTTTTTCTTATAATCATTAATGCAAGCTCTATGTTTATTGCACCCTTGGGTGCCGAGTTTAGGTTTAGCTCAATGCATAAAGCGTATGCTTAAGCTTCATGCATAATCTTATTCATAAAGCTTATGCATAAGCTTAATGAAGACTTAAAGCTTATGCATAAAGCCTTATTCATAGAGCTTAATGTATGCTTAAAGCTTATGCATAGATCTTAATGCATGCTTAAAGATTATGCAGAAATCTTGTGCATACTTTAAGCTTATGCATAGAGCTCTATGCATAAATCTTAGAGCTTAATGCATGCTTAAAGCTTATGCAGAAATCTTGTGCATACTTTAAGCTCATGCATAAAGCCTTATGCATAGAGCTTAATGCACGCTTAAAGCTTATGCATAGATCTTAATGCATGCTTAAAGCTTATGCATAAATCTTGTGCATACTTTAAGCTTATGCATAAAGCCTTATTCATAGAGCTCTATGCATTAATATTAGAGCTTAATGCATTAAGCTATCTTAAAGCATGCATAGAGCTTAAGCATAAAGCTAGCTTAAAGCATGCATAGAGCTTAAGCATAAAGCCTTATGCATAAAGATTTATGCATAGAGCTTATGCGTAAAGCCTTATGCTGCATAGAGCTCAATGTATGCTTTAAGATTTATGCATGCCTAAGCTTATGCATAAAGGTTTATGCATAGAGCTTAATACATGTCTTATTCATAGAGCTTAATGCATGCTTAATTCATTTAGCTTAAAGCATTCATAGAGCCTAGGATTTATTTATGCTTCCTAAGAGGATTTTGGCATGGAGGGTGGGGGGTTTGAGAGAACAATCATGGGCACCAGTTGGGGGCGGGGGGGGGGGCGGGTTGGGTTGGGTGGTGCAGTTGAGAGGTGGAACCTTTGTGGGGGTGGGAGAGGGGGGACCATGAGGAGGTTTTTGGGGACGATATTGGGGGAAGTGGGGTCTCCTCATGTGGGGGGATCATTGCCATCATCATCGTCGTCTGTCATCAAGACAGGATCTCCCACATGGGCAGTGGCCAAGTGTTTGAAGAAGACAAAGAAGGATTTGGCTTATTAAGCCTCTTCGAGTGAAATCCTAGGGAAAGACGATGTGTGAATTGTCGAATTGAAGTATGGCAGTGGCAACGATGACCTCCAGTTGATTCTGGTAAATTCAGGTGTAGAGTACAAGGAGGACATATGGGGAGTAGGGTGCTTGGTCGCAAGATGGAGGGCCTTATAGAGGCAGTGTAAACAATCGTCCACCATGCCGGTCTAGGTAGGAGAGGGAGGTAATGGATTTGGAAGATGCATAGGGGTATAGATAGAGGCTAGTGAGAGTATAGTAAGTTTGATGGAGGTGTCAGTGTTGGTGGCTTGTCTATACTGCGAGAGATTGGCCCAATTAGAGAGGTTGGCAGTGAGAGGATGAATGTGAAGGCTAAAGAGGATGGTGAGGTTATCAAGGAAATTTGGTTTTGGATGAAGAGGGTGAAGAAGAGGTTAATGGACGGGGGAGGGATTTTGGTGATGAAGTAGGAGAGGGTAGAGGGGTGGTTGCAAGATCAGGGTGCCCAGTTTTGTCCACTCAGGCACCCTGAAAATAGTTAAAAAACAGGCATTTATTTACCTTTAATGGCCAATCTCTCCTA
Organism: Cibotium barometz; assembly: GCF_041138505.1. NCBI lineage: Eukaryota > Viridiplantae > Streptophyta > Polypodiopsida > Cyatheales > Cibotiaceae > Cibotium > Cibotium barometz. The sequence goes on along the minus strand of NC_141072.1, from coordinate 5,080,492 downwards.
GCTAACAAAGGAATTTCCTTTCAAGTTCTTTTGTTGGAACGTCATATGCAAAGTTGGGAATATAGTTGCATAATCTGATTCAGCATTAGATAGTTAAAAGTCCTCATTTCCTTAGGTACAAGCTCAATGTATACACCATGTCCCAAATTTGGGCTGGTTCCATAAAATGCTAATATCTTTCACATATAAACTCATATGAGATTTTCACTTTGCAGCTTAGTTCTTCACATAATATAGAGCTTAACTTGATTTTTTGAGAAATTTTTAAGCTATTTGTCTTTTTTCTTTAAATATTTCAAGGTCTTTAAAGTGTTATAATCTACGCCACTTTTTGCACCCACAATAACTACCACTTAAAAATGCATAATCTTGTAGATCAAAAGAGTGGTAGATAGTGAGACATTGGTAGAATGTGGTGGTTAGTCAAAATTGTAAATCCAATGGTTTGATTTTTAATGATCTCTTTTCTAAAATTCTTCTAGGCTATCAGAAGGCCTGCAAATACTAATAATCTAATTAGTAAAATTACATTTTTGATGTAAATCATCTAAAACCTATAGGGACTAGTGTGCTTGTATTGGTGCATCTATGGAAAAAAATTAGATCACTCTAAGTATGGAGAGATCATTTTTTTATTGTTTTATCATATTTTTGGTTAATTTTGATAAATTAGACTAATTTATATTAATTTAAGTTATATTGGGGATAAATTTGAGTGTATGTGTATTTTCTATTAGTTTCTTGATCTCGTTTGAAGTACCTTTCCCCCCCAAACTTGTTGTCCAAGAATTGTCCCAGTCCAGCATAAACTGGACAAAACTAGACACCCTGATCTTGCAACAACCCAGAGGCCATGAGAGGGTCCTCTAGGAAGATGTTGTGTTGGAAGAGATTGAGCTAGAAGGCCTAGAAATTGAGTTCCAATATATGGGCAGGATTTTGGGGTGGGAAGGAGAGGGTAGCCAGCTCGGTAGTAGCATCCATTAAGGCATCCGACCTTGCCTTTTGTGGTGATGATGGATGTCTGCCTCGGAGCTATGTGCTATTTATAACTCATGCATACACCCACAGCTTCACATCTTTTTTCTCGAGTGCCTTCTCTAGTGACATTTTTGTATGCCTTGAAGGATCGGTGGATTTGGTTGTAGGCATCTTGGACAGTGTTGGCTATTAGATGCATGTCACATGGGCTTCTTGCTGGGCAAGGGAGTAGGTGGCATGGGCTAACTTGGCATCCTCTTGAGTCGTGTGGATCTATGCCTATAGGTGGGTAACGGCATGCAGAGCTTCGGCGAGGCTTCGCTCCATATCCTCCAACGTGTCTTACAATTGGGTGTTGGCCAGGAGGGAAACCTGGAGGTCCTCTTCGCTTTGGATTAAGTCGGCTTGGCCAGGAGCATGGCCAATTGGGAGCTCGCGACCTGTTGATTTTGCCACTGCATATAATCGGTCATTTAGGTAAGGATATCCTTTGGAAAAATTTGGGAGACACCATGGGATGAGCGAATTTCTTCAGAGAAGGCTTGCTGCAAATGGAAGCATCCTTCTTGCACCCAATGGAAGGTGTCCATGGTGTGTGGTGCTGAAAGGTAGAGGGTGAAGTAGATGGGAGTTCTTTAGGGTGAGTTGGTGAGGGTGAGGGGAGGGGTTGGGCACTGGGTGTTGAAAAGATACAGGGAGGAAGAGAGCTTCAGCTCTTGCAAGCACACACACACTCACACAAACCCTAAAAGAGAACACACAACATGAGAGGCTGAAAATTGTTGTTGTTCTTCTTCTCCACAAAAGTGTTCTACAAAAAAAAGGGAAATACAATATAAGTACTAAAGTACCCTGTGCATGCATTTCATAATGTGAACACGGTATGTGAGTGAGATGGCAAGATAAGTATGCCATAACTCAATGGTGGACTAGTAGCTAGTGTATTCCAACTATAGGATCACTATAGGAAAGATCTATCATATCAGCACCCTACCAAACACACCAGTGATGTAAGTGGCAAAAATGATCACCCAAGCATATCGTAAGTGTCAGCTCATGTTGAGCTTGACATCTCAACACTCCCCCTCAAGCTTAACTCCATCTCTAGGACTCCAGGCATAGTTCAGAATCTACGAAGCTTCTCTTCTCCCAAGGATTTGATGAAAATATTAGCTACCTGCTCCTTTGTGCTAACATACATGAGATCAATATCTCCTGCTAAGACTCTCTCTCTCTCATGAAGTGATAGTGGACCACTATGTGTTTGGTCCGCACATGGAAAATCGAGTTCCTCACCAACTGTAAACTAATACTAAGGTTGTCACAATAGATGACAACCTTTCTTTCAACCTACAGTCCCAAATCACCAAGTAGCTTACGTAACCAAGCTACCTCACATGCTACCATTGAAACACTCCTATACTCTGCCTTTGTACTCGATAAGGCAATTGTTGGCTGCTTCTTGTTTCTCCATGTCACAACACCACTCCCAAAGGAAAACATAAATCCACTGATAGATCTCCTATCTGCGATACTACTAGCCCAATCTGCACATCGGTGTATTCAAAAACCTACAACTCCGTACTAGCCTCATAAAAGAGACCATAGTCTATTGTAGACTTCACATATTAGCGCAATGTGTAACTCACACCATCCAAATGTGGCTTTCGAGGAACCTGTATAAATTGACTCTGTAATCCAACTGTATAGCTCAAATCTTGCTTGGGGATCATCATGTAGGTCAAGCTACCCACTATCTTCCTCTAGATAGTGGGGTCTCCAAAATCTCACCCACAACTGCACTCAACTTGCCATTTGAATCTAATGGAATAGAAATTGTCTTACAACTAGCCATACCATATTTGGACAGCATGTCCAATGCATACTGTTATGAAATTCATGGATCAAGCTTCCTAATGATAATTAACTATCTAATTAGATCCTAATGCTAATCTAATTTTACACTAATGACATCACTAATCTAAGGTGGATAAAAATGAACAATAATCATGGTGATGAGTGTGTGCTAATTAAGTTTAGACTCAAGTTCAGTTAGTTGAGATCTTGTGCTTGTATTCCAATGCTTGAAATGTCCTCCTTTTATAATATGAGGAGAGTACAAAACAACTTTGATAGCTCATGTGGGATAACTTGGCTAGGTGACTTGGCACTCTAGCATCACTTATTTCAACATCCCCCCTTGATGCTAGATTGGGTACAATTTTTAGGCTTTCACTCTTCCTCTCTCTCCCCTTGTGCTAGGCTACTTTGGCCTTTATGCTACTTTGAAGTTATAGCTACTTTGGCTATGAATTTCAGCTTGCGTGTATCATATGGCCTCAGAGGCTGATTATATCACACTTTTTGTAGTGACAAGAGGGGTGAAAAGTATAATGGTTCTTTCTCTAGAAGAGCACATCTTCAGCTGGGATACCTTTGGCCTCGATGTATTTTGCCTGCTTCTTGTTTTGATAGTAATCTTCTTCTAGGTGACAAATTTTTGCACAATAGTCACAAACAAGCTTTGGTTTATCTTTATTGCAACATTCATTCTTGGTATGACCAAGTTTTCCACAGTGATAGCATCTTGGAAGTTGAGATGTTGATTGATTTGTCCTTTGAAATATCCCACCCTTTGTATACAATTCTTGCTCACTTGAATGTGATTTGAATGATTCTTTATCTTTGAATTCGGATTCTTATTCAAGTAGAGATGATTCTACATCTTGAAGTTTAGTGTTGGGCACATTTTTTAGTGTAGCAACAATTGATTCATAAGGTTCTTTGTGAACACTTTTTAGCAATACAACAATAGATTCATCTTCCTCAATGACTTTCTTTAATGCACTATTTGATACCTTTGAATTTATTGATGTGTTGTGCCAGCAATGTGACTAGTCACATCATCATCAAGATTTTGCGCGATGAGGCCCAATGCTTTGTTGTTTTGAAGTGGCTCAACCTCCCCTTCTTCATCCCCAATAAGGTGCCAAAGCCCCTTACGCATGAGCAAGTACATGGTCTTGCTTTTCCATGTTAAAAAACCATCACCATTAAATCTTGAAACAACTTCAACACGCTCCATACCGATAAGGTCTTACTAACAAGCTTTTATTTTGCTTTGTTAGCAGTTTCTAATCTCATACAAATTTTTAGTGTGAAGGTCGGGAAGGTCTTTGCACGTGATAATGATTCATGGCCAATGTCTACCTAGTCCTAGTATAAGGATGATAAATGAAACAAATTCTCTTCAATTGAGTAATGCAAGAGAATGCAATGATTTTTGATGTAAAAGAGAACTTCCCACATTGAGTTTACACCCCAATTTTCTAATTTTGGACTTTAAATAGCCCAATTTCTGTTAACACAGCACTATTGATAGTGATTAGTGCTTAATTAATTAATTAATGTGATTAAGGGCAACAAATTTTGGTGGCCAAAATTGGGCTTGTACAATGCAACATTGAGAGGGTTTTTTGTATAGACTTCTTGCACTAGATGAGGAGAAGTGAATTGTGCAAAGAACTAGCTCAAAAGCTTATAAATTAACCCAAATATGGCCAGAATTAGGCGACCGTGTTTCTGCTTGCTGTGGTTGCGTCCGTGGATGAAATGGGCCAAGACTTCATTTGTAGAGCCCTTGCACCATTGCTAAGGTGGCCTTAAAGTGGCTTGGGCTAATTGTTAGTAGCAGCGGAGAAATTAGCACAAAACCAATCGAGACGACGTCAGCGTTTTCAAACAGCAGCATGCATTTTCGCCTAATTGCTATGGGCTAAGGTGGCCCTAAAGTGGCTTGGACTAATTGTTAGCAGCAGCGGAGAAATTAGCACAAAACCAATCGAGACGACGTCAGCGTTTTCAAACAGCAGCGTGCATTTTCGCCTAATTGCTATGGTGAGATTGGAGAGCAATATAAGGCCAATGTATGCCTAAAATATCTCACCCAATGGTGCCTTGAGTGAGGAGAATGATCAGCTCAAATCTTGGCCACAAATGGTGAAGAAGAGATAAGATATGGATTAGTGGCTTAATGAGAATAATTAGGATTAATGAGATTGAAATCAACCTGAGAAGGCTAAAAATAAGCTAATGGAGAACTGGACCTAGGCTCTGATACCATGATGAAATTCATGGATCAAGCTCCCTAATAATAATCAACTATCTAATTAGATCCTAATTCTAATCTAAATCTACACTAATGGCATCACTAATCTAAGGTGGATAAAAATTAACAATACTCATGGTGATGAGTGTGTGCTAATTAAGTTTAGACTCAAGTTTAGTTAGGTTACAAGATGGAAACTTGTACTCATAAAAAGACTTGAGATGTTGTGCTTGTATTCCAATGCTTGAAATGTCCTCCTTTTACATGAGGAGAGTACAACAAAGCTATGATAGCTCAAGTGGGATAACTTGGCTAGGTTACTTGGCACTCTAGCATCACTCATTTAACACAATGCCTCTGTGAGGCATATACTCTTGGCCATCCTAATGACCTTAATGCCAAGGAAGTACCTTAGCTCACCCAAATTCTTCATGTCAAATTTTCTCTTGAGGAGACATTTCACGCTCTTAACTTCCTCTCCACTATCACCCCTAACAATCAAGTAACCCACATATATTGTGATGACCACAAGGCTCCTATCTCTCTTTCGCACATAGAGTGAATGATCACCATCTGCTACTACATGAAAACCAATCCGGGTGATAAGATATTTTGCCATCTTATCATGCCATGCTCTAGGTACTTGTTTCAAGCCATACAAGGCTTTACACAACTTGCATACAAAATCAAGGTGACACACATCTTCATATTCTAGTGGCTGATCCATATACACCTCTTCTTGCAAATCACCATGCAAGAACACATTCTTAACATCCATTTGCTCTATAAAACCCATCCTTTTGATACAACCACCACAATAACAACTCTTTTGGTTGCCATCTTCGCAATGGGGCTGAACGTCTCCTCATAATCAATGGCATAAGTTTGAGCATAACCTTTCGCAACCGATCTTGCTTTATACCTGCTAATACTTCCATCTCAGTTGTGCTTTATTTTTTACATCCACTTGCATCTACTAGTAGCCTTCTTGTCCTTAGGGAATGGCACCAAGTCCCAAGTCTCATTTGCATCCAATGCAGCCATTTTTTTGTCTATGGCTTTCTCCTAATCTAAATTCCCGACGACGACAGCTTCTTCAAAACATGTGGGTTCAACATCTTGCACAACTTTAGCCATATATGCATAATGATGAGTGACATATCTGTCATATGTCAACCTAACAGGTTTTTTGAATCTCCCTGACCTGCTTTGTCCATGATCACTACTTGGCATTTTTGTAGCTTCTCTTGTCTTTCTTACACCAGGTGTTCTAATAGCTAGAATCCCAAGCTCATCATCTAGGCTCTGCTCTGAGCTACTAGACTCTCCATCAACATAAGAATGCCTTACAAGAATATCGGACATACCAAGAGGCTCACCAACCTTCTCTTTGCCTTTTTGTGATGTACCAACTACATTTTCAAGACTGGTTACTCTGAAATTTTAAAAATGAGTTAAAACTTCACTCTTCTCCTTCGTGAAATACACCCACACTTTCCTTGTGTGATCATTAAAATGAATGTTACATAATACCTGCAGCAACTCATAAACGTAGTTTTTGCAAGACCCCATACATATGAATACACAACATCTAATACATTCCTACTCACATTTCTGTCATGTGGAAATATATGCTTTGTAAGCTTTTTGAATTGGCATGCTTCACATACTTTTTGCATACCATCAACCTTAAACTTAGGCAGCCCTCACAATTTCTTTAGTATGCATAGTATTCATTCTTTGCAGATTTTCATGCCCAATTCTCTTATGCCAAATTTCTGTACCTGCAACAACTCCTAAATCCCGTGCAATAAGGTGCCAAAGCCCCTTACGCATAGACAAGTACATGGTCTTGCTTTTCCATGTAAAAAAACCATCACCATTAAATCTTGAAACAACTTCAACACGCTCCATACTGAGAAGGTCTTACTAACAAGCTTTTATTTTGCTTTGTTAGCAGTTTCTAATCTCATACAAATTTTTAGTGTGAAGGTCGGGAAGGTCTTTGCACGTGATAATGATTCATGGCCAATGTCTAGTCCTAGTATAAGGATGATAATGAAACAAATTCTCACCAATTGAGTAATGCAAGAGAATGCAATGATTTTTGATGTAAAAGAGAACTTTCCACATTGAGTTTACACCCCAAGTTTCCAATTTCGGACTTTAATTAGCCCAATTTCTATTAACACAGCACTAATGATAGTGATTAGTGCTTACTTAATGTGATTAAGGGTAACAAATTTTTGTGGCCAAAATTGGGCTTGTACAATGCAACATTGAGAGGGTTTTTTGAATAGACTTCTTGCACTAGATGAGGAGAAGTGAATTGTGCAAAGAACTAGCTCAAAAGCTCATAAATTAACCCAAATATGGCCAGCATTAGGCGACCGTGTGTCTGCTTACTGTGGTTGCATCCGTGGATGAAATGGGCCAAGACTTAATTTGTAGAGCCCTTGCACCATTGCTAAGCTGGCCCTAAAGTGGCCTGGGCTAATCAATAGCAGTTGCAGAGAAATTAGCACAAAACCGATCAGGGAGACGACGTCAGCGTTTTTGGACAGCAGCGTGCATTTTCGCCTAATTGCTATGGTGAGATTGGAGAGCAATATAAGGCCAATGTATGCCTAAAATATCTCACCCAATGGTGCCTTGAGTGAGAAGAATGATCAGCTCAAATCTTGGCCACAAATGGTGAAGAAGAGATAAGATATGGATTAGTGGCTTAATGAGAATAATTAGGATTAATGAGATTGAAATCAACCTGAGAAGGCTAAAAATAAGCTAATGGAGAACTGGACCTAGGCTCTGATACCATGATGAAATTCATGGATCAAGCTCCCTAATAATAATCAACTATCTAATTAGATCCTAATCCTAATCTAATTCTACACTAATGGCATCACTAATCTAAGGTGGATAAAAATTAACAATACTCATGGTGATGAGTGTGTGCTAATTAAGTTTAGACTCAAGTTTAGTTAGGTTACAAGATGGAAACTTGTACTCATAAAAAGACTTGAGATGTTGTGCTTGTATTCCAATGCTTGAAATGTCCTCCTTTTACATGAGGAGAGTACAACAAAGCTATGATAGCTCAAGTGTGATAACTTGGCTAGGTTACTTGGCACTCTAGCATCACTCATTCAACACAATGCCTCTGTGAGATAGGCATACACTCTTGGCCATCCTAATGACCTAAATGCCAAGGAAGTACCTTAGCTCACCCAAATTCTTCATGTCAAATTTTCTCTTGAGGAGACATTTCATGCTCTCAACTTCCTCTCCACTATCACCCCTAACAATCTAGTAACCCACATATATTGTGATGACCACAAGGCTCCTATCTCTCTTTCGCACATAGAGTGAATGATCACCATCTGCTACTACATGAAAACCAATCCGGGTGATAAGATATTTTGCTATCTTATCATGCCATGCTCTAGGTACTTGTTTCAAGCCATACAAGGCTTTACACAACTTGCATACAAAATCAAGGTGACACACATCTTCATATTCTAGTGGCTGATCCATATACACCTCTTCTTGCAAATCACCATGCAAGAACACATTCTTAACATCCATTCTCTAAAACCCATCCTTTTGATACAACCACCACAATAACAACTCTCTTGGTTGCCATCTTCGCAATGGGGCTGAACGTCTCCTCATGATCAATGTTATAAGTTTGAGCATAACCTTTCGCAACCGATCTTGCTTTATACTTGCTAATACTTCCATCTGAGTTGTGCTTTATTTTGTACATCCACTTGCATCTACTAGTAGCCTTCTTGTCCTTAGGCAATGGCGCCAAGTCCCAAGTCTCATTTGCATCCAATGCAGCCATTTCTTTATCCATGGCTTTCTCCTAATCTGAATTCTCGACAGCTTCTTCATCAAAACATGTGGGTTCAACATCTTGCACAACTTTAGCCATATATGCATAATGATGAGTGACTTTATCCATGGCTTTTTTTGAATCTCCCTGACCTGCTTTGTCCATGATCACTACTTGGTATTTTTGTAGCTTCTCTTGTGTTTCTTACACCAGGTGTTCTAATAGCTAGAATCCCAAGCTCATCATCAAGGCTCTGGTTTGAGCTACTAGACTCTGCATCAACATAAGAATGCCTTGCAAGAATATCGGACATACCAAGAGGCTCACCAACCTTCTCTTTGCCTTTTTGTGATGTACCAACTACATTTTCAGGATTGGTATTGTGACGCAGCCTACCGCTCCATGGTCTATCAACAGACCCAACACAGGAGGACTCTCCAGGTCTACTCGATGACTATGATTCTTGACTTGCATTCTGTGTAATCACATGTCTAGTTACATCAACCCCAACAACATCTTTCTCAACATCATACCAGCTATCCATTTTATCAAACATAACATCTTTGCTTACCCTGAACTCACGTGTAGTAGGGTTATAGCATCTATATCCCGTTTTCTCAAGGGAATATCTAGTGGCACACAATTTTCTACCTTTGGATCCAGCTTCGTATGCAACTCATCCAGCACATGCACATAGGGAATACATCAAAAAATGTTTAAGTGAGACAAATCAAGTTTCTTGCCACCACTGAACTTCTCCTCTGGAATCACATCATGTATGGCTGCAGTAAGAGTCTTGTTTATGATATAAACTCCTATAGAAATAGCTTCATTCCATTAGGTATATGGCATATTCTTCTCTATCCATGAATGCTTGTGCTATCTTTGTAATGTGCCTGTTTTTTCGCTCAGCAACTCCATTTTGCTGGGGAGTGTATCTGCATGTGTATTCTTTCTAAAGGCTATTCTTTCACAAGAAATCATAGAACTCATTGGAAAAGTACTCTCCCTGTCCATTTGACCTTAGGCATTTCACATGCTTTCCTGTCTGCTTTTCAACCATAACTCTGAAATTTTGAAAATAAGTTAACACTTCACTCTTCTCCTTCGTGAAATACACCCACACTTTCCTTGTGTGATCATTAATGAATGTTACATAATACCTGCATCCACCTATAGACGTAGTTTTTGCAGGACCCCATACATATGAATACACAACATCTAATACATTCCTGCCCACATTTATGTCATGTGGAAATATATGCTTTGTATGCTTTTTGAATTGGCATGCTTCACATACTTTTTGCATGCCATCAACCTTAAACTTAGGCAGCCCTGTCTCACAGTTTCTTTAGTCTGCATAGAATTCATTTTTTGCAGATTTTTATGCCCAATTCTCTTATGCCAAATGTCTGTACCTGCAACAACTCCTAAATCCCATGCAAAAAGGTGCCAAAGCCCCATACGCATAAGCAAGTTCATGGTCTTGCTTTTCCATGTAAAAAAACCATCACCATTAAATCTTGAAACAACTTCAACACGCTCCATACTGAGAAGGCCTTACTAACAAGCTTGTAGTTTGCTTTGTTAGCAGTTTCTAATCTCATACAAATTTTTAGTGTGAAGGTCGGGAAGGTCTTTGCACGTGATAATGATTCATGGCCAATGTCTAGTCCTAGTATAAGGATGATAATAAAACAAATTCTCATCAATTGATTAATGCAAGAGAATGCAATGATTTTTGATGTAAAAGAGAACTTCCCACATTGAGTTTACACCCTAATTTTTCAAATTCGAACTTTATTTATCCCAATTTCTATTAACACAGCACTAATGATAGTGATTAGTGCTTAATGTGATTAAGGGCAACAGATTTTGGTGGCCAAAATTGGGCTTGTTCAATGCAACATTGAGAGGGTTTTTTGTATAGACTTCTTGCACTAGATGAGGAGAAGTGAATTGTGCAAAGAACTAGCTCAAAAGCTCATAAATTAACCCAAATATGGCCAGAGTTAGGTGACCATGTTTCTGCTTGCTGTGGTTGCATCCGTGGGTGAAATGGGCCAAGACTTCATGTGTAGAGCCCTTGCACCATTGCTAAGCTGGCCCTAAAGTGGCTTGGGCTAATTGTTTAAGCTGCGGAGAAATTAACACAAAACCAATTGGGACGAGGTCAACGTTTTCGGACAGTAGCGTGCATTTTTGCCTAATTGCTATGGTGAGATTGGAGAGAAATATAAGGCCAATGTATGCCTAAAATATCTCACCCAATGGTGCCTTGAGTGAGGAGAATGATCAGCTCAAATCTTGGCCACAAATGGTGAAGAAGAGATAAAATATGGATTAGTGGCTTAATGAGAATAACTAGGGTTAATGAGATTGAAATCAACCTGAGAAGGCTAAAAATAAGCTAATGGAGAACTGGACCTAGGCTCTGATACCATGATGAAATTCATGGATCAAGCTCCCTAATGATAATCAATTATTTAATTATATCCTAATCCTAATCTAATTCTACACTAATGACATCACTAATCTAAGGTGGATAAAAATTAACAATACTCATGGTGATGAGTGTGTGCTAATTAAGTTTAGACTCAAGTTTAGTTAGGCTACAAGATGGAAACTTGTACTCATAAAAAGACTTGAGATGTTGTGCTTGTATTCCAATGCTTGAAATGTCCACCTTTTACATGAGGAGAGTACAACAAAGCTATGATAGCTCATGTGGGATAACTTGGCTAGGTGACTTGGCACTCTAGCATCACTCATTCAACACAATGCCTCTGTAGCCATATACTCTTGGCCGTCCTAATGACCTCAATGCCAAAGAAGTACCTTAACTCACCCAAATTCTTCATGTCAAATTTTCTCTTGAGGAGACAGTTCACGCTCTCAACTTCCTCTCCACTATCACCCCTAACAATCAAGTAATCCACATTTATTGTCATGACCACAAGGCTCCTATCTCTCTTTCGCACATAGAGTGAATGATAAGCATCTACTACTACATGAAAACCAATCTGGGTGATAAGATATTTTGCTATCTTATCATGCCATGCTCTAGGTACTTGTTTCAAGCCATACAAGGCTTTACACAACTTGCATACAAAATCAAGGTGACCCACATCTTCATATTCTAGTGGCTGATCCATATACACCTCTTCTTGCAAATCACCTCTTCTTGCAAATCACCATGCAAGAACACATTCTTTACATCCATTTTCTATAAAACCCATCCTCATATATAACACATCTTCATATACACCTCTTCTTGCAAATCACCATGCAAGAACACATTCTTTACATCCATTTTCTATAAAACCCATCCTTTTGATACAACCACCATAATAACAACTCTCTTGGTTGCCATCTTTGCAATGGGGCTGAATGTCTCCTCATAATCAATGCCATAAGTTTGAGCATAACCTTTCGCAAACCGATCTTGCTTTATACCTGCTAATACTTCGATCTGAGTTGTGCTTTTTTTTTTGTACATCCACTTGCATCTAGTAGCCTTCTTGTCCTTAGGCAATGGCACCAATTCCCAAGTCTCATTTGCATCCAATGCAGCCATTTCTTTGTCCATGGCTTTCTCCTAATCTGAATTCTCGACAGCTTCTTCAAAACATGTGGGTTCAACATCTTGCACAACTTTAGTCATATATGCATAATGATGAGTGACATATCCGTCATATGTCAACCTAACAGGTTTTTTGAATCTCCCTGACCTGCTTTGTCCATGATCACTACTTGGCGTTTTTGTAGCTTCTCTTGTCTTTCTTACACCAGGTGTTCTAATAGCTAGAATCCCAAGCTCATCATCAAGGCTCTTCTCCGAGCTACTAGACTCTCCATCAACATAAGAATGCCTTGCAAGAATATCGGACATACCAAGAGGCTTCACCAACCTTCTCTTTGCCTCTTTGTGATGTACCAACTACATTTTCAGGACTGGTATTTTGATGTAGCCTACCGCTCCATGGTCTATCAAGACATAACACAAGAGGATTCTCCAGGTCTACTCGATGACTATGATTGTTGACTTGCATTCTGTGTAATCATATTCCAGTTACATCAACCCCAACGGCATCTTTCTCAACATCATACGAGCTACCCATTTATTCAAACATAACACCTCTGCTTACCCTCAACTCATGTGTAGTAGGGTTATAGCATCTATATCCCTTTTTATCAAGGGAATATCCAGTAGCACACATTTTTTTACCTTTGGATCCAGCTTCGTACGCAACTCATGCGGCACATGCACATAGGGAATACATCCAAAAACTTTTAAGTGAGACAAATCAAGTTTCTTGCCATTGAACTTCTCCTCTAGAATTACATCATGTATGGCTGCAGTAAGAGTCTTGTTCATTATATAAACTGCTATAGAAATAGCTTCATCCCATTAGTTATATGGCGTATTCTTCTCTATCATGAATGCTTGTGCTATCTCCGTAATGTGCCTGTTTTTTCGCTTATCAGCAACTCCATTTTGCTAGGGAGTGCATCTGTTTTTGCAGGACCCCATGCATATGAATACACAACATCTAATACATTCCTGCTCACATTTCTGTCATGTGGAAATATATGCTTTGTATGCTTTTTGAATTGGCATGCTTCACATACTTTTTGCACACCATGAACCTTAAACTTAGGCAGCCCTGTCACAATTTCTTTAGTCTGCATAGAATTCATTCTTTGCAGATTTTCATGCCCAATTCTCTTATGCCAAATGTCTGTACCTGTAACAACTCCTAAATCCCATGCAATAAGGTGCCAAAGCCCCTTATGCATAAGCAAGTACATGGTCTTGCTTTTCCATGTAAAAAAACAATCACCATTAAATCTTGAAACAACTTCAACACGCTCCATACTGAAAAGGTCTTACTAACAAGATTTTATTTTGCTTTGTTAGCAGTTTCTAATCTGATACAAATTTTTAATGTGATGGTCGGGAAGGTCTTTGCACGTGATAATGATTCATGGCCAATGTCTAGTCCTAGTATAAGGATGATAATGAAACAAATTCTCTTCAATTGAGTAATGCAAGAGAATGCAATGATTTTTAATGTAAAAGAGAACTTCCCACATTGAGTTTACACCCCAATTTTCCAATTTCGGACTTTATTTAGCCTAATTCTTGTTAACACAGTACTAATGATAGTGATTAGTGCTTACTTAATGTGATTAAGGGGCAACAGATTTTGGTGGCCAAAATTGGACTTGTATAATGCAACATTGAGAGGGTTTTTTGTATAGACTTCTTGCACTAGATGAGGAGAAGTGAATTGTGCAAAGAGCTAGCTCAAAAGCTCATAAATTAACCCAAATATGGCCAGCATTAGGCGAGCATGTTTTTGCTTGCTGTGGTTGCGTCCGTGGATGAAATGGGCCAAGACTTCATGTGTAGAGCCCTTGCACCATTGCTAAGCCGGCCTTAAACTTGCTTGGGCTAATTGTTAGTAGCTCCGGAGAAATTAGCACAAGACCAATCGGGATGACGTCAACTTTTTCCGACAGCAGCGTGCATTTTCGCCTAATTGCTATGGTGGGATTGGAGAGAAATATAAGGCCAATGTATGCCTAAAATATCTCACCCAATGGTGCCTTGAGTGAGGAGAATGATCAGCTCAAATCTTGGCCACAAATGGTGAAGAAGAGATAAGATATGGATTAGTGGCTTAAGGAGAATAATTAGGGTTAATGAGATTCAAATCAACCTGAGAAGGCTAAAAATAAGCTAATGGAGAATTGGACCTAGGCTTTGATACCATGATGAAATGCATGGATCAAGCTCCCTAATGATAATCAACTATCTAATTAGATCCTTATCCTAATCTAATTCTACACTAATGACATCACTAATCTAAGGTGGATAAAAATTAACAATATTCATGGTGATGAGTGTGTGCTAATTAAGTTTAGACTCAAGTTTAGTTAGGTTACAAGATGGAAACTTGTACTCATAAAAAGACTCAAGTTTAGTTAGGTTACAAGATGGAAACTTGTACTCATAAAACTTGTATTCCAATGCTTGAAATGTCCGCCTTTTACATGAGGAGAGTACAACAAAGCTATGATAGCTCATGTGGGATAACTTGGCTAGGTGACTTGGCACTCTAGCGTCACTCATTCAACATAATGCCTCTGTGTGACAGCCATATACTCTTGGCCATCCTAATGACCTCAATGCCAAGGAAGTACCTTAGCTCACCCAAATTCTTCATGTCAAATTTTCTCTTGAGGAGACATTTCACGCTCTCAACTTCCTCTCCACTATCACTCCTAACAATCAAGTAAACCACATATATTGTCATGACCACAAGGCTCCTTTCACTCTTTTGCACATAGAGTGAATGATCAGCATCTGCTACTACATGAAAACCAATCCGGGTGATAGAATATTTTGCTATCTTATCATGCCATGCTCTAGGTACTTGTTTCAAGCCATACAAGGCTTTACACAACTTGCATACAAAATCAAGGTGACCCACATCTTCATATTCTAGTGGGGGCTGATCCATATACACCTCTTCTTGCAAATCACCATGCAAGAACACATTCTTAACATCAATTTGTTGTAAAACCCATCCTTTTGATACAACCACCACAATAACAACTCTCTTGGTTGCCATCTTTGCAATGGGAATGAACGTCTCCTCATAATCAATGCCATAAGTTTGAGCATAACCTTTCACCAACCGATCTTGCTTTATACGTGCTAATACTTCCATCTGAGTTGTGCTTTATTTTGTACATCCACTTGCATCTAGTAGCCTTCTTGTCCTTAGGAAATGGCGCCAATTCCCAAGTCTCATTTGCATCTAATGCAGCCATTTCTTTTTCCATGGCTTTCTCTTAATCTGAATTCCCGATAGCTTCTTTAAAACATGTGTGGGTTCAACATCTTGCACAACTTTAGCCATATATGCATAATGATCAGTGACATATCTGTCATATGTCAGCCTAACAGGTTTTTTGAATCTCCCTGACCTGCTATGTCCATGATCACTCCATGGTCTATCACTCAACAGACCCAACACAAGAGGACTCTCCCTTTCTACTCGATGACTTTGATTGTTGTGACTTGCATTCTGTGTAATCACATTTCCAGTTACATCAACCCCAACGGCATCTTTCCCACATCATACCAGCTACCCATTTCATCAAACATAACATCTCTGCTTACCCTCAACTCACGTGTAGTAGGGTTATAGCATCTATATCCCTTTTTCTCAAGGGAATATCCAGTAGCACACATTTTTTTGCCTTTGAATCTAGCTTCGTATGCAACTTATCCGGCACATGCACATAGGGAATACATCCAAAAACTTTTAAGTGAGACAAGCTTCGTACGCAACTCATCCGCACATAGGGAATACATCCAAAAACTTTTAAGTGAGACAAATCAAGTTTCTTGCCACTAAACTTCTCCTCTGGAATTACATCATGTATGGCTGTAGTAAGAGTCTTGTTCATGATATAAACTGCTGTAGAAATAGCTTCATCCCATTAGTTATATGGCATATTCTTCTCTATCATGAATGGTTATGCTATCTCTGTAATGTGCCTGTTTTTTCGCTCAGCAACTCCATTTTGCTGGGGAGTGCATCTGCATGTAAATTCTTTCTAAAGGCTATTCTTCCACAAGAAATCATAGAACTCATTGGAAAAGTACTCTCCCCATCCATTTGACCTTAGGCACTTCACATGCTTTCCTGTCTGCTTTTCAACCATCACTCTGAAATTTTGAAAATGAGTTAAAACTTCACTCTTCTCCTTCGTGAAATACACCCACACTTTCCTTGTGTGATTATTAATGAATGTTACATAATACCTACATCCACCCATAGACGTAGTTTTTGGAGGACCCCATACATATGAATACACAACATCTAATACATTCCTGCTCACATTTCTGTCATGTGGAAATAAATGCTTTGTATGCTTTTTGAATTGGCATGCTTCACATACTTTTTGCATACCATCAACCTTAAACTTAGGCAGCCCTGTCACAATTTCTTTAGTCTGCATAGAATTCATTCTTTGCAGATTTTCATGCTGCTCAATTCTCTTATGCCAAATGTTTGTACCTGTAACAACTTCTAAATCTCGTGCAATAAGGTGCCAAAGCCCCTTACGCATAAGCAAGTATACGGTCTTGCTTTTCCATGTAAAAAAACCATCACCATGAAATCTTGAACTTCAACACGCTCCATACTGAGATGGTCTTACTAACAAGCGTGTATTTTTCTCTGTTAGTAGTTTCTAATCTCATACAAATTTTTAGTGTGAAGGTCGGGAAGGTCTTTGCACGTGATAATGATTCATGGCCAATGTCTAGTCCTGGTATAAGGATGATAATGAAATAAATTCTCTTCAATTGAGTAATGCAAGAGAATGCAATGATTTTTGATGTAAAAGAGAACTTCCCACATTGAGTTTACACCCCAATTTTCCAATTTCGGACTTTAATTAGTCCAATTTCTGTTAAGACAGCACTAATGATAGTGATTAGTGCTTACTTAATGTGATTAAGGGCAACAGATTTTGGTGGCCAAAATTGGGCTTGTACAATTGGGCTTGTACAATGCAACATTGAGAGGGTTTTTTGTATAGACTTCTTGCACTAGATGGGGAGAAGTGAATTGTGCAAAGAACTAGCTCAAAAGCTCATAAATTAACCCAAATATGGCTAAAATTAGGCGAGCGTGTTTCTACTTGCTGTGGTTGCATCTGTGGATGAAATGGGCCAAGACTTCATGTGTAGAGCCCTTGCACCAATGCTAAGCTGGCCCTAAAGTGGCTTGGGCTAATTGTTAGCAACTGCGGAAAAATTAGCACAAAACCAATCGGCACGATGTCAGCATTTTCGGACAGCAGCGTGCATTTTCGCCTAATTGCTATAGTGAGATTGGAGAGAAATATAAGGCCAATGTATGCCTAAAATATCTCACCCAATGTGCCTTGAGTGAGGAGAATGATCAGCTCAAATCTTGGCCACAAATGGTGAAGAAGAGATAAGATATGGATTAGTGGCTTAATGAGAATAACTAGGGTTAATGAGATTGAGATTAACCTAAGAAGGCTAAAAATAAGCTAATGGAGAACTAGACCTAGGCTCTGATACCATGATGAAATGCATGGATCAAGCTCCCTAATGATAATCAACTATCTGATTAGATCCTAATCCTAATCTAATTCTACACTAATGACATCACTAATCTAAGGTGGATAAAAATTAATAATACTCATGGTGATGAGTGTGTGCTAATTAAGGTTAGACTCAAGTTTAGTTAGGTTACAAGATGGAAACTTGTACTCATAAAAAGACTTGAGATGTTGTGCTTGTATTCCAATGCTTGAAATGTCCTCCTTTTACATGAGGAGAGTAAAACAAAGCTATGATAGCTCATGTGGGATAACTTGGATAGGTGACTTGGCACGATCTTGCTTTTCCATGTAAAAAAGCCATCACCATTAAATCTTGAAACAACTTCAACACGCTCCATACTGAGAAGGTCTTACTAAACAAGCTTGTATTTTTCTTTGTTAGGAGTTTCTAATCTCATACAAATTTTTAGTGTGAAGGTTGGGAAGGTCTTTGCACGTGATATTGATGGCCAATGTCTAGTTCTAGCATAAGGATGATAATGAAACAAATTCTCATCAATTGAGTAATGCAAGAGAATGCAATGATTTTTGATGTAAAAGAGAACTTCCCACATTGAGTTTACACCCCAATTTTCTAATTTTAGACTTTAATTAGCCCAATTTCTGTTAACATAGCACTAATGATAGTGATTAGTACTTACTTAATGTGATTAAGGGCAACAGATTTTGATGGCCAAAATTGGGCTTGTACAATGCAACATTGAGAGGGCTTTTTGTATAGACTTCTTGCACTAGATGAGGAGAAGTGAATTGTGCAAAGAACTAGCTCAAAAGCTCATAAATTAACCCAAATATGGCCAGAATTGGGCGAGCGTGTTTCTTCTTACTGTGGTTGCGTCCGTGGATGAAATGGGCCAAGACTTCATGTGTAGAGCCCTTGCACCATTGCTAAGCTGGCCCTAAAGTGGCTTGGACTAATTGTTAGCAGCTGCGAAGAAATTAGCACAAAACCAATTGGGACGACGTCAGCGTTTTCGAACAGCAGCGTGAATTTTTGCCTAATTGCTATGGTGAGATTGGAGAGCAATATAAGGCCAATGTATGCCTAAAATATCTCACCCAATGGTGCCTTGAGTGAGGAGAATGATCAGCTCAAATCTTGGCCACAAATGGTGAAGAAGAGATAAGATATGGATTAGTGGCTTAATGAGAATAATTAGGGTTAATGAGATTGAAATCAACCTAAGAAGGCTAAAAATAAGCTAATGGAGAACTAGACCTAGGCTCTGATACCATGATGAAATGCATGGAACAAGCTCCCTAATGATAATCAACTATCTAATTAGATCCTAATCCTAATCTAATTCTACACTAATGACATCACTAATCTAAGGTGGATAAAAATTAACAATACTCATGGTGATGAGTGTAAGCTAGTTAAGTTTAGACTCAAGTTTAGTTAGGTTACAAGATGGAAACTTGTACTCATAAAAAGACTTGAGATGTTGTGCTTGTATTCCAATGCTTGAAATGTCCTCCTTTTACATGAGGAGAGTACAACAAAGCTATGATAGCTCATGTGGGATAACTTGGCTAGGTGACTTGGCACTCTAGCATCACTCATTCAACACAATGCCTCTGTGGTGACAGCCATATACTCTTGGCCATTCTAAAATGACCTCAATGCCAAGGAAGTACCTTAGCTCACCCAAAATTCTTCATGTCAAATTTTCTCGAGGAGACATTTCACGCTCTCAACTTCCTCTCCACTATCACCCCTAACAATCAAGTAATCCACATATATTGTGATGACCATAAGGCTCCTATCACTCTTTCGCACATAGAGTGAATGATCAGCATGTGCTACTACATGAAAACCATTCCGAGTGATAAGATATTTTGCTATCTTATCATGCCATGCTCTAGGTACTTGTTTCAAGCCATACAAGGCTTTACACAACTTGCATACAAAATCAAGGTGACCCACATCTTCATATTCTAGTGGCTGATCCATATACACCTCTTCTTGCAAATCACCATGCAAGAACATATTCTTAACATCCATTTGCTGTAAAACCCATTTTTTTGATAACACAACCACCACAATAACAACTCTCTTGGTTGCCATCTTCGCAATGATGGGGCTGAACGTCTCCTCATAATCAATGCCATAAGTTTGAGCATAACCTTTCGCAACCAATCTTGCTTTATACCTGCTAATACTTCCATCTGAGTTGTGCTTTATTTTGTACATCCACTTGCATCTAGTAGCCTTCTTGTCCTTAGACAATGGCGCCAATTACCAAGTCTCATTTGCATCCAATGCAGCCATTTCTTTATCCATGGTGGCTGCATTGGCTTTCTACTAATCTGAATTCTCGACAGCTTCTTTAAAACATGTGGGTTCAACATCTTGCACAAATTTAGCCATATATGCATAATGATGAGTGACATATCTGTCATATGTCAACCTAAGAGGTTTTTTGAATCTTCGTGACCTGCTTTGTCCATGATAACTACTTGGCATTTTTGTAGCTTCTGTTGTCTTTCTTACACCAGGTGTTCTAATAGCTAAAAGCTAGAATCCCAAGCTTATCATCAAGGCTCTGCTCGGAGTTACTAGACTCTCCACCATCAACATAAGAATGCCTTCTTGCAAGAACATCGGACATACCAAGAGGCTCACCAACCTTCTCTTTGCCTTTTTGTGATGTACCAACTACATTTTCAGGACTGGTATTTTGACGCAACCTACCGCTCCATGGTCAACAGACCCAACACAACTGGACTCTCCAAGTCTACTCAATGACTGTGATTGTTGACTTGCATTCTATGTAATCACATTTCCAATTACATCAACCCGAACGGCATCTTTCTCAACATCATACCAGCTACCCATTTCATCAAACATAACATCTCTGCTTACCCTCAACTCATGTGTAGTAGGGTTATAGCATCTATATCCCTTTTTCTCAAGGGAATATCCAGTAGTAGCACACATTCTTTTGCCTTTGGATCCAGCTTCGTACGCAACACATCCGGCACATGCACATAGGGAATACATCAAAAAACTTTTAAGTGAGACAAATCAAGTTTTTTGCCACCGAACTTCTCCTCTGGTATTACATTATGTCTGGCTGCAATAAGAGTCTTGTTCATGATATAAACTACTATAGAAATAGCTTCATCCCATTAGTTATATGGCATATTCTTCTCTATCATGAATGCTTGTGCTATATCTGTAATGTGCCTGTTTTTTCGCTCAGCAACTTTATTTTGCTAGGGAGTGCATCTGCATGTAAATTCTTTCTAAAGGCTATTCTTCCACAAGAAATCATAGAACTCATTGGAAAAGTACTCTCCCCATCCATTTGACCTTAGGCACTTCATATGCTTTCTTGTCTGCTTTTCAACCCATCACTCTGAAATTTTGAAAATAAGTTAAAACTTCACTCTTCTCCTTCGAGAAATACACCCACACTTTCCTTGTGTGATCATTAATGAATGTTACATAATACCTGTATCCACCCATAGAAGTAGTTTTTGTAGGACCCCATACATATGAATACGCAACATTCAATACATTCCTGCTCACATTTCTGTCATGTGGAAATATATGCTTTGTATGCTTTTTGAATTGGCATGCTTCACATACTTTTTGCATACCATCAACCTTAAACTTAGGCAGCCCTGTCACAATTTCTTTAGTCTGCATAGAATTCATTCTTTGCAGATTTTCATGCCCAATTCTCCTATGCCAAATGTTTGTACCTGCAACAACTCCTAAATACCGTGTAATAAGGTGCCAAAGCCCCTTACGCATAAGCAAGTACATGGTCTTGCTTTTCCATGTAAAAAAACCATCACCATTAAATCTTGAAACAACTTTAACACGCTCCATACTGAGAAGGTCTTACTAACAAGCTTTTATTTTGCTTTGTTAGCAGTTTCTAATCTCATACAATTTTTTAGTGTGAAGGATGGGAAGGTCTTTGCATGTGATAATGATTCATGGCCAATGTCTAGTCCTAGTATAAGGATGGTAATGAAACAAATTCTCTTCAATTGAGTAATGCAAGAGAATGCAATGATTTTTGATGTGAAAGAGAACTTCCCACATTGAATTTACACCTCAATTTTCTAATTTCGGACTTTAATTAGCCTAATTTTTGTTAACACAGCACTAATGATAGTGATTAGTGCTTACTTAATGTGATTAAGGGCAACAGATTTTGTTAACACAGCACTAATGATAGTGATTAGTGATTACTTAATGTGATTAAGGGCAACAGATTTTGGTGGCCAAAATTGGGCTTGTACAATGCAACATTGAGAGGGCTTTTTGTATAGACTTCTTGCACTAGATGAGGAGAAGTGAATTGTGCAAAGAACTAGCTCAAAAGCTCATAAATTAACCCAAATATGGCTAGAATTAAGCTAATTAGTGTGTGCTAATTAAGTTTAGACTCAAGTTTAGTTAGGTTACAAGATGGAAACTTGTACTCATGAAAAGACTTGAGATGTTGTGCTTGTATTCCAATGCTTGAAATGTCCTCCTTTTACATGAGGAGAGTACAACAAAGCTATGATAGCTCATGTGGGATAACTTGGCTAGGTGACTTGGCACTCTAGCATCACTCATTCAACACAATGCCTCTGTGACAACCATATACTCTTGGCCGTCCTAATGACCTCAATGCCAAGGAGTACCTTAGCTCACCCAAATTCTTCATGTCAAATTTTCTCGAGGATACATTTCACGCTCTCAACTTCCTCTCCACTATCACCCCTAATAATTAAGTAATCCACATATATTGTGATGACCACAAGGCTCCTATCACTCTTTCGCACATAGAGTGAATGATCAGCATATGCTACATGAAAACCAATCCGGGTGATAAGATATTTTGCTATCTTATCATGCCATGCTCTAGGTACTTGTTTCAGGCCATACAAGTCTTTACACAACTTGCATACAAAATCAAGGTGACCCACATATTCATATTCTAGTGGCTGATCCATATCTCGGGGGGTGCACCTCAAAATATGTAAGTCTACCACGTGCGATCATTAGGTGGGGTTTTTTTAATCCAAAATATTGGGTAAATTTACAGAAATACAATTACAAGTGGGGTATTTTAATTGTACTTTGGAAAAAAAACCGTAAGTTTATAAAGAAAAAGGGGTAGTTTTATTAGCTCAAAATTCACAGATAAGGGGATTTTTAAATACCGCTTGAACGCACGTCGTAGGAGGGGCTTCCATATAGTGGACCCCCCGAGATCCATATACACCTCTTCTTGCAAATCACCATGCAAGAACACATTCTTAACATCCATTTGCTGTAAAACCCATTTTTTTGATAATACAACCACCACAATAACAACTCTCTTGGTTGCCATCTTCGCAATGATGGGGCTGAACGTCTCCTCATAATCAATGCCATAAGTTTGAGCATAACCTTTCGCAAGTGATCTTGCTTTATACCTGCTAATACTTCCATCTGAGTTGTGCTTTATTTTGTACATCCACTTGCATCTCTAGTAGCCTTCTTGTCCTTAGGCAATGGCGCAATTCCCAAGTCTCATTTGCATCAATGCAGCCATTTCTTTATCCATGGCTTTCTACTAATCTGAATTCCTGAGAGCTTCTTCAAAACATGTGGGTTCAACATCTTGCACAACTTTAGACATATATGCATAATGATGAGTGAAATATCTGTCATATGTCAACCTAACAGGTTTTTTGAATCTCTCTGACACCTGCTTTGTCCATGATCACTACTTGGCATTTTTGTAGCTTCTCTTGTCTTTCTTACACCAGGTGTTCTAATAGCTGAAATCCCAAACTCATCATCAAGGCTCTGCTCTGAGCTACTAGACTCTCCATCAACATAAGAATGCCTTCTTGCAAGAACATCGGACATACCAAGAGGCTCACCAACCTTCTCTTTGCCTTTTTGTGATGTACCAAATACATTTTCAAGACTGGTATTTTGACGCAGAGCCTACCGCTCCATGGTCTATCAACAGACCCAACATAAGAGGACTCTCCAGGTCTACTCAATGACTATGATTGTTGACTTGCATTCTGTGTAATCACATTTCCAGTTACATCAACCCCAACGGCATCTTTCTCAACATCATACCAGCTACCCATTTCATCAAACATAACATCTCTGCTTACCCTTAACTCACGTGTAGTAGGGTTATAGCATCTATATCCCTTTTTCTCAAGGGAATATCCAATAGCACACATTTTTTTGCCTTTGGATCCAGCTTCATACGCAACTCATCCGGCACATGCACATAGGGAATATCCAGTAGCACACATTTTTTTGCCTTTGGATCCAGCTTCATACGCAACTCCTCCGGCACATGCACATAGGGAATACATCAAAAAACTTTTAAGTGAGACAAATCAAGTTTCTTTCCACTGAACTTCTCCTCTGGAATTACATCATGTATGGATCCAGTAAGAGTCTTGTTCATTATATAAACTACTATAGAAATAGCTTCATCCCATTAGTTACATGGCATATTCTTCTCTATCATGAATGCTTGTGCTATCGCTATAATGTGCCTGTTTTTTCGCTCAGCAACTCCATTTTGCTTGTGCTATCTCTATAATGTGCCTTGTGCTATCTCTATAATGTGCCTGTTTTTTTCGCTCAGCAACTCCATTTTGCTGGGGAGTGCATCTGCATGTAAATTCTTTCTAAAGGATATTCTTCCACAAGAAATCATAGAACTCGTTGGAAAAGTAATCTCCTCGTCCATTTGACCTTAGGCACTTCACATGCTTTCCTGTCTACTTTTCAACCATCACTCTGAAATTTTGAAAATGAGTTAAAACTTCACTCTTGTCCTTCGTGAAATACACCCACACTTTCCTTGTGTGATCATTAATGAATGTTACATAATACCTGCATCCACCCATAGACGTAGTTTTTGCAGGACCCCATACATATGAATACACAACATCTAATACATTCCTGCTCACATTTCTGTCATGTGGAAATATATGCTTTGTATGCTTTTTGAATTGGCATGCTTCACATACTTTTTTCATACCATCAACCTTAAACTTAGGCAGTCCTCTCACAATTTCTTTAGTCTACATAGAATTAATTCTTTGTAGATTTTCATGCCCAATTATCTTATGCCAAATGTCTGTACCTGAAGCAACTCCTAAATCCCGTGCAATAAGGTGCCAAATCCCCGTATGCATAAGCAAGTACATGGTCTTGCTTTTCCATGTAAAAAAACCATCTTCATTTAATCTTGAAACAACTTCAACATGCTCCATACTGAGAAGGTCTTACTAACAAGCTTTAATTTTGCTTTGTTAGTAATTTCTAATCTCATACAAATTTTTAGTGTGAAGGTCAGGAAGGTCTTTGCACGTGATAATGATTCATGGCCAATGTCTAGTCCTAGTATAAGGATGATAATGAAAAAAATTCTCTTCAGTTGAGTAATGCAAGAGAATGCAATGATTTTTGATGTAAAAGAGAACTTCCCACATTGAGTTTACACCCCAAATTTCTAATTTTGAACTTTAATTAGCCTAATTTCTGTCAACACAGCACTAATGATAGTGATTAGTGCTTACTTAATGTGATTAACGGCAACAGATTTTGGTGGCCAAAATTGGGCTTGTACAATGCAACATTGAGATGGTTTTTTGTATAGACTTCTTGCACTAGATGAGGAGAAGTGAATTGTGCAAAGAACTAGCTCAAAAGCTCATAAATTAACCCAAATATGGCCAGAATTAGGCAACCGTGTTTCTGCTTGTTGTGGTTGCATCCGTGGATGAAATGGGCAAAGACTTCATGTGTAGAGCCCTTGCACCATTGCTAAGCTGGCCGTAAAGTGGCTTGGGCTAGATGTTAGCAGTTGCGGAGAAATTAGTAGAAAACCAATCGAGACGACGTCAGCGTTTTTAGACAGCAGCATGCATTTTCGCCTAATTGCTATGGTGAGATTGAAGAGCAATATAAGGCCAATGTATGCCTAAAATATCTCACCCAATGGTGCCTTGAGTGAGGAGAATGATCAGCTCAAATCTTGGCCACAAATGGTGAAGAAGAGATAAGATATGGATTAGTGGCTTAATGAGAATAATTAGGGTTAATGACATTGAAATAAACCTAAGAAGGCTAAAAATAAGCTAATGGAGAACTAGACCTAGGCTCAGATACCATGATGAAATTCAT
This sequence comes from Cibotium barometz, assembly GCF_041138505.1. NCBI lineage: Eukaryota > Viridiplantae > Streptophyta > Polypodiopsida > Cyatheales > Cibotiaceae > Cibotium > Cibotium barometz. Next base: position 5,054,224 of record NC_141072.1, on the reverse strand, counting down.
GGATCAAGCTCCCTAATGATAAACAACTATCTAATTAGATCCTAATCCTAATCTAATTCTATACTAATGACATCACTAATCTAAGGTGGATAAAAATTAACAATACTCATGGTGATGAGTGTGTGTTAATTAAGTTTAGACTCAAGTTTAGTTAGGTTACAAGAAGATGGAAAATTGTACTCATAAAAAGACTTGAGATGTTGTGCTTGTATTCCAATGCTTGAAATGTCCTCCTTTTACATGAGGAGAGTACAACAAAGCTATGATAGCTCATGTGGGATAACTTGGCTAGGTGACTTGGCACTCTAGCATCACTCATTCAACACAATGCCTCTGTGTGACAGCCATATACTCTTGGCCGTCCTAAATGACGTCAATGCCAAGGAAGTACCTTAGCTCACCCAAATTCTTCATGTCAAATTTTCTCTTGAGGAGACATTTCACACTCTCAACTTTCTCTCCACTATCACCCTTAACAATCAAGTAATCCACATATATTGTGATGACCACAAGGCTCCTATCACTCTTTTGCACATAGAGTGAATGATCAGCATCTGCTACATGAAATTCCCATGTACAGCTCTTCTTGCAAATCACCATGCAAGAACACATTCTTAACATCCATTTGCTGTAAAACCCATCCTTTTGATACAACCACCACAATAACAACTCTCTTGGTTGCCATCTTCGCAATGGGACTGAACGTCTCCTCATAATCAATGCCATAAGTTTGAGCATAACCTTTTGCAACCGATCTTGCTTTATACTTGCTAATACTTCCATCTGAGTTGTGCTTTATTTTGTATATCCACTTGCATCTAGTAGCCTTCTTGTCCTTAGGCAATGGCGCCAATTCCCAAGTCTCATTTGCATCCAGTGCAGCCATTTCTTTATCCATGGCTTTCTCCTAATCTGAATTCCCGCGAGAGCTTCTTCAAAACATGTGGGTTCAACATCTTGCACAACTTTAGCTATATATGCATAATGATGAGTGACATATATGTCATATGTCAACCTAATAAGTTTTTTGAATCTCCCTGACCTGCTTTGTCCATGATCACTACTTGGCATTTTTGTAGCTTTTGTTGTCTTTCTTACACCAAGCGTTCTAATAGCTAGAATCCCAAGCTCATCATCAAGGCTCTGGTTTGAGCTACTAGACTCTCCATCAACAAAAGAATGCCTTGCAAGAATATCGGACATACCAAGAGGCTCGCCAACCTTCTCTTTGCCTTTTTGTGATGTACCAACTACATTTTCAGGATTGGTATTTTGATGCAGCCTACCGCTCCATGGTCTATCAATAGACCCAACACAAAAGGACTCTCCAGGTCTACTCAATGACTGTGTGATTGTTGACTTGCATTCTGTGTATTCACATTTCTAGTTACATCAACCCCAACGGCATCTTTCTCAACATCATACCAGCTACCCATTTCATCAAACATAACCTCTCTGCTTACCCTCAACTCACGTGTAGTAGGGTTATAGCATCTATATCCCTTTTTCTCAAGGGAATCTCCAGTAGTAGCACTGTAACATACCCATCTTCACTAATAAAGAAATGTCCAAGTAATAGATAAATTTATGAGTTTTTATGGTATAAAAATCAATGATTTTATAAAGTGATTTATTTCTACTTAGAATCTTTAAATTTTGAGCCCAAATTTAGAATCTGCGTGATTTTACCCTAATGTAGGATTTTACAGCATCTAAAACGGACACCGGATCAAGCTTATACGCAAATTTCAATCATTTATAGTTAAAAAGCGACAACCTTTAAACGTTAATAAATGCATGACCGGGCGTCCGATTGATGAACGGTCTGCACCCCAACAACCAGGAGAACATCCCGGACAAAAAAAAAATCGCCCCCCAGGGCAGTCCGGCATGCAAATTGAGGCCGGTGTCCCAAATTTGGGGACCTCGCCCTAAAATTTAGATCGTACACACTTATCAGGGTGCCCGTATGATGGCCGCACAAGAACCAAAGGACGGTCGCCCACTGTGTGGTCCACACGTACTGCTGCATGGACACCCATGCTGCATTTGACCAGATAAGGTACATGTGTAGTACCACTCATTTCCTCCCTGTTAACAAACACCGTACCTTTTTTCCAGAGCCATGTAGGCCACTGATCTACACCCTTTGCTGGTACACCATCCTTTCATCCTTGCCCATACCCGTATCCCACAGTTATATAAACCCCCCGCGGGCTGCTCCATGGGTAACACGCATTTCTGCGTAGCGTATGCTCTGTTGTGCCGCCGTCTGTACCGTCGTCTGTCCCTATGCAGTGTACTTGCTGTAGTACAGCCGCCCCTTGCAGCCACCCCTCTCCACACCCCCTCCTTTGCCACTTTTCAGATAAGGCAATTTTCCTCTATCCCCCTCTTGCTAGGAAGCAGTGTCTGTAACTCTTCTCCTTCCCCCCCTCCCTTCCCTCCCCTATGTGAAGAGACTTACAACAGCCTTCTCCCCTTTAGCAAAATGTTTTTGTCTTAAGGACATCTCACAATCCCCCCCATTTGCGTGGACTTTAGTAAGAGGTTTTAGCCTTAAGAGAGGGTTCATGTGCTGTGGTCTTTTGCTCATACGGTGAGCAAATGATCTTAGAATTGAGATCTGACTGGAGCGTTTCGACTGTGACAGCGAGCCCTACAAGACGACGTCCAAAATTGCCCCTTCCCAGAAATATCAGAATATTACCTCGGGAGGAGCGCGCAACAACGAGATTAGAGAAGATGCTCCCGATGTGGCCCCAACCCTCCCTTTACAAGCTCCTCAAGGAAATGGTGGCCAAGTTAACTTGGTTATCTTTTAAAGAAGAGTTTTTTTTTATATTAGTGTTAATAAATGTGTATCTTTTCCTTTTAAAATAATGACATAAAATTGTATGAAGTTACGAATTGAGTGATGCTGTATTCAATGAATTGCATTGAAATTGTTATCTTTAAAGAGTGCAAGTTTTTATTGGCTTCGACGCTAACTCTGTTCCGTGCTTGTGTAGTCGGGCGGTGTCGTTAGCAAAGCCCGGGAATGGCCCAAGGTATCCCTCATACCATTGGGAGAATAAGGTTCACCGAATGAGGCGAGAGATTATGATGCTGTCTAGTTGTGAGGGCCCAAGCTAGTGCGGTGAATAAGCCCACCCTAGTGTGCAGACATCCCTCTGAGGGGCAGGAGGATCGAGCGATGGAGCTTGAGAGGGCGACAGGCCGGCTTAAGTCCTTACAAGCGGTCGACGATGAGGTGTATGGTCCCGTAGGGTTTTGCCCAGCATGTAGAGGCTGGAAGGCCGAATTCTAGATCATCGGCATAGTATAAAGGAAAAGAATAAGAGAGCTGGTTTAGCTTGTATGGAATTGACTCATGTATAAACTTTTTTTTTATAAATCTTGTCTTTGGCATTATTGTATTGTGGAAAAAGAATGTTTTAACAAACCTTGTGAAAAGGGTCTTAATTAAGGAACATGTTTATTTATGTCAAATAGTGTGGTAGGATTAATTAGAAAACAAATTGACGCGTGAGTAGGGTGGAAAGTGGGAGGAATGCCCCGACGACTGCACCATCCTACGGACAGGTGGACTCGATTAGCTGGGTAGCTTTCCAACAGATTAAGTGAAAGCCCTACGCTAGATAAATAGGTTCTTGGGCAACTCTATTCTAGAAGACTAGGCCAGCAGCTGTGCCTTGCATGGATGAGGGAAAAAGTGTTGCCTCTAGAAATCAAGTCTAGTAGTTGCCCAATTTATGATTAATTACCTTATGGGTGATTTGATTTTTAGAAGATCACGCTCCCCCTGCGGGATAGGACTAGGTCTTACCTATGAATCGTATCCTTGAATCTCTACATGGTCAAGGTGTCGATAATAGGAAATTTTCTCCAAGTTAAGACTTAGTGGACTATCTTAAGTGTTTCCCCTATTTTAGAAGGGAGGAACCTTACAATTGGTATTAGAGCCGATCTTAGCTCCTAGGATTTACCATTTAAGGACTGTTTTGCAATGAATGTTTTATCTAACATAATGCTAATTAATAAAAACACCCTACTAAAAAAAACAAGTTGAATTGATGTTTGAATGATTGTAGGAAGAGGAAGATGCCTACTCGAAGTTTCTAGTTTTCCAATGCATCTTCGAGATTGCTAGTCACTCCTCAAATTTCGAGTTCCGTGATACCATGGTGCAGATACTAGAGAAGATGTCCCTTCCTCATTTCTCTTGTATTGAAAGAGGATGGGGTAGAGATTTTTGGAGTCGTGGGCTGAGATATTTCTTCATCCGAGCAGATCGAATTGGGAACCTTATCACCGACCTAAAGCGGATTCGTTGGATTGAAAAGTTGAAGATGATCGTTTATTTTGGTTCGTCTCGGTACCCCCCCAGGGCCGACACCTCTGTGACTATAGATAGGATTCGCATACCTCAGGATCGGTGGGTGTATGACCAAGTGATGCAGGTCTTACTTGCTCTGACAGAGTAGCTGTGTTGGGACCTACCCCAATCTAGAGTCTACCACCCTTACTATCAGTTTTTAGAGTCTTAGAAACTACAACGGAACCTTTATATTTCACCTATGTGGACCGCTCTACCCTTATGTCATAGTCAAGCTTAGGTATTTCCCTTGATGGCAAATAAGACTAATTATATTAGTATCAGATCTTTGTAATAAAACTCATCATTGTAAATATTTGGAAATAAAATGATTTCAATGTTTTACTCTCCAAAATAAGCGTTGTGCAAGTATGAATCTTGTAATCTTAAAATTGTTTTTACAATGATGGCTAGGACGATCACCCTCCACTTCCCAATGCACTTTACACTAATATCCAGGAGAAGAAGCTCCTGCTCAAGCAAATGCAACCTCCCTCCTTTAAAGGAGAAGGTTCAAAGATTGAGAAGGATGCTGAAGTCTGGATTGAAGCGATGGATGATTATTTCTTTGCCGTCGGTACACTGGAGTAGCAAATCAGTCTATGCTTGCACAGTTTTGCCTCATCGGAGATGCTAAACTCTGGTGGAAACAGTGGTGCTGTGACAAGGAGGTCACCGAGCATTCTCAAACGTGGAAAGACATCAAGCAGGCAGTGAAGGAAAGATATCTTCCCCCATCCCATGAATCCATAAAGATGAATGAGTTTTTTAGTCTTAGGCAGTGCAGCTCAACTCTTGAGGACTACTATTCCAAATTTATCACTCTTCGGAAGTATGCCCCAGCTATGACTACTTCCCAGCCAAGTGGCTCATTTCTGCCAAGGGTTAAATGAACCCTTATATTCCTACTTGAAGCAATGAGGCCAAGCTCATTACAGGAAGAGAGCTTGAGCTCTTGCAAGCACACACACACACTCACAAAACCCTAATAGAGAACACACAAGGTGAGAGGCTGAAAATCTTCTTCTTCTCTCTACTCAACACTCAACACACCATATACAAGAATAAGAGTACACACAATATGAAAGGTACTCAACCAATACATACACGGGTTCTCTATAGTGTGAACCCGACTAAATGAGCTGGCGCTATAACTATGCCAGTCTCTAGAGTGGCTGTCACACAGCCTGTCATCCCACTGGCCGCATATCTCCCATGATCTCACCAACCATGCCAGTGGTGTAAGTGTGGGGCCTATCCCCCAGGCGGGTCATCAGTGTCCACCGCCTCACTAGATGAGCTCGATATCTCAACACTCCCCCTCGAGCTCAACTCCATCTCATGTACACCAAGCGAAGCCCTGAATCTGCGGAGCTTCTCTGTACCCAATGCTTTGGTGAAGATGTCAGCTACCTGATCCTCTGTGGTGACATAAACAAGGTCAAGGTCTCCTGCCAAGACCTTCTCTCTGACGAAGTGGTAGTGGACCTCTATGTGCTTCGTACGAGCATGAAAGACTGGGTTCCTGGCCAACTGTATACTGCTAATGTTGTCACAGAAAATGACAACTTGTCTATCCACTGATAGACCCAAATCTGCAAGTAGCTTTCTCAACCAAGCTACCTCACATGTTGCCATAGCAGCTCCTCTGTACTCGGCCTCCGTACTCGATAGAGCAACCGTAGGCTGCTTCTTGCTGCTCCAAGTCACAGCAGCACTCCCCAAAGAAAACATGAATCCACTGGTAGATCTTCTATCTGAGATACTACCAGCCCAATCAGCATCCGTGTACCCATGTACACATATCTTTGTCCCAGTCTCATAGAATAGTCCACAATGCAAAGTAGACTTCACATACCTCAGTATGCGTCTCACTGCATCCAAATGCGGTTTCCTTGGAACCTGCATAAACTGACTCACCAACCCAACAGCATAGCTCAAATCTGGTCTGGTGATCGTCATGTAGATCAAACTTCCTACTATGCTCCTGTACATAGTAGGATCCTCCAAGATCTCTCCTGAATACTCAACTTGCCATTCTGATCCAATGGCACAGAAATAGGCTTACAGCCTGTCATACCATACTTGGACAACATGTCCAAGCCATACTGTCTCTGCAGTAATCCAATACCATGTGGTGACCTAATCACCTCAATGCCCAAGAAATATCTGAGCTCCCCCAGATCCTTCATCTCAAACTTCTGTCTAAGCAAGATCTTTACATCAAAGATCTCTGCATCATGGTCCCCCGTAATGATCAAGTCATCTACATAGATGACAACAAGCACAACCCCTCTATGACCATGTCTCACATATAATGAGAAATCTGCATTGGCTACATGAAAGCCAATAGTGACAAGATATTCAGAAATCTTGTCAGACCATGCTCTTGGTGCTTGCTTTAAGCCATACAAGGCTTTCTTCAACCTGCAAACATACTCGGGGTGACCCACATCCTCATATCCGGGTGGCTGCAACATATACACCTCTTCTTGCAAATCCCCATGCAAGAATGCATTCTTTACATCCATCTGATGTAAAGACAATTGCTTTGACGCAGCCACTGCTATCACAACTCTCACCGTTGCCATCTTGGCAACTGGGCTGAAAGTTTCCTCATAATCAATCCCATATGTTTGCGCATATCCTTTGGCTACCAATCTAGCCTTGTACCTGTTTATGCTTCCGTCACTGTTATGTTTAACTTTGTACACCCACTTGCATCCAATGGCTTTCTTGCCTTCTGGCAATTGCACTAAATCCCAAGTTTCATTTCCATATAGTGCATCCATCTTCTCATCCATAGCTTTCTCCCAACACACATTTCCAACAGCCTCATCAATGCATGTGGGCTCAACAACCTGCACAACCTTTGCCATATATGCATAGTGATGTGCCACATAACCATCATAGGTAAATCTCTGCACAGGATTTCTCACTCTCCCAGATCTTCGCAGCTTCTCATTCATGGCTTCCATAGCCTTCTTTACACCAGGTGTTCTCATAGCTGGGATCCCAAGCTCCTCATCAAGGCTCATATCTGAGCCACTAGACTCTCCATCAACATGAGAATGCCCTGCAGAAATGTCAGGCATACCAAGGGGCTCAACCACTTTCTCTTTTCCTTTACGTGATGTAGTAATCACATTTGCAGGGCTGGTATTATGACGCAGCCTGCCACTCCATGGTCTATCAACAGACCCACTAGATGAGGACTCTCCTGGTCCACTCAAAGACTGTGATTGCTGGCCTGCATTCTGTGCAACCACACTTCCACTCAAATCAGCCCCAACAGCTTCTTTTTCAGCAGCATACCAGCTGCTCATCTCATCAAATACAACATCCCTGCTTACCCTCAACTCACGTGTAGCAGGGTTATAACACCTGTATCCCTTTTGCTCAAGGGAATATCCAATAAACACACATTTTTCAGCTTTTGGATCCAGCTTAGTTCTCAGCTCATCTGGCACATGCACATATGCAATGCATCCAAAGACTTTCAGATGAGATAAATCTGGTTTTCTGCCAGTAAACCTCTCCTCTGGAGTTACATCATGTATGGCTGCAGTTGGAGTCCTGTTCATGATGTATACTGCTGTAGAAACAGCCTCAGCCCAATAGCAATGCGGCATATTCTTCTCTTCCATCAATGCTCGCGCAATCTCAGCAATGTGCCTGTTTTTTCGCTCAGCAACTCCATTTTGCTGCGGAGTATATCTGCATGTGAACTGTCTCCGAATACCATTCTTCTTCAAGAATTCAGAGAACTCATTGGAGAAGTACTCTCCCCCTCCATCTGACCTTAGGTACTTTACATATTTCCCTGTTTGCTTTTCAACCAAAACTCTGAAATTCTGAAAGTGAGTGAACACCTCACTCTTCTCCTTCATGAAATATACCCACACTTTTCTTGTGTGGTCATCAATGAAAGTGACATAGTACCTGCAGCCTCCCATAGACACGGTCTTCGTAGGACCCCATACATCTGAATGCACAACATCTAGTGCATTTCTACTCACATATCTATTACGTGGAAACACATGCTTTGTTTGCTTCCCAAATTGGCATGCTTCACAGATTTTATGCATACCTTCCACTTTAAATTTTGGCAGCCCTGTCACAATTCCTTTTGTCTGCATAGACTTCAATCTCTGCACATTTACATGTCCAATTCTTTTATGCCATATGTCTGTGTCTGCAACAATTCCTGAACCATTTGCAAACATCGCAGCACTCATTTCAGGCATGTCTACATCCAACGTAAACATTCTGCCCACTCTGTTGCCTTTTGCAACCAACCTGCACTTGTCTTTAAAATCTTCAACATAACATCCATCAGGGTTAAACCGAACCTGCAAACCCTGCTCAATCATCTGGCCAACTGAAACCAGATTCTTTGTTATGTTCGGTACATGAAGTACATCTGCAAGGTACTTCACTTTGCCATCCTGCATAGACAATGGCACATCTCCAATGTGGGCAATTGGATGAGCAGTGTCATCCCCTGTTTCCACAAAACCTGGTCTTTCCCGGTTTTTCATCTCCTTGAACCACTCCCCATGACTCGTCATGTGGTTCGAAGCGCCTGAATCCACATACCATACATTATCTTTTTGTGCTGCATCAACATTTTCAGACATGGCATTCACAACATGCTGCATAACAAACAACCTTTCATTATCCTCATTATTTCTACTTGAGGATGCATAGTTGTTTTGCTGCACTTTCCCATTTTGTATGTCAGCTTGCTTCTTATAACATTCTGACTGCACATGTCCAGGCTTACCACAATAATAGCATTCACGTGTATCATTATATTGCCTTTGCCAATTTCCACGGCCTCTTTGACTCCCCCTGCCTCTGAATTTGCCTCTTCCACCTGCGTGTTGTTGTTGTTGTTGATTCTGGGACTGTTGTTGTTGTTGCTGCTGCTGGCCATAATTCTGATTACCTGTTCGACCACCTCCTTGACCGCGTCCACGGCCTCCTCTACCTCGTCCTCTTCCTGAACTCGTGTAGAAGGCCTGTTGCTCTGAACTGTTTTTGCTTTGTGAAGACTGTTGGTCTTCACCCAAGTTCTTCTCTTCGATAATCAGCATAGACACCAAATCTGTAAAGTTGGGAATGTTTTCCCGAGTCTGAATAGATGTCTTGAACGCCTTGTATTGTGGCCCGAGACCACGTAGACAGACTTCCACCTTGTCATCATCATCTACTGACACACCAATAGATGCAAGGGATTCCACAATACCCTTTATCTTCAACGCATAGTCATTCACAGACATGCTCTTTTTCTCCACAGTATGAAGTTCATTCTTCAACTGTATCTTACGTGCCTTGGTATTTGTTTCATAAAGCTTTACCAAGGTGTCCCACGCCTCCTTGGGGGACTTGGTATCCTGAATGTGCCCAATCATGGTGTCTTGTATACTAATGGAAAGCCAATACATAACCTTCCTGGCTCCTTGGTTCCAGTCTTTAAATTCTTTCACATCTGCAGCAGTTGGATTTATATCCGGTATCTCCGGTGCCTCTTCATGCTCACCTTCTATGTAGTCCCAATAGCCTTTTCCCATCAGGAAATTCGTCAACCTGAACCTCCAAGCATGGAAGTTATTCTTATCCAGCTTCTCAGCCACAATCTGTGTTATGCCATCATTAGACATCTTGCCAAACACACAATTTTACCAGAAACTGCACTCTGGTTTTTTCTGCACAAATGCTGTATTTTCTGCACAGCGGTACTGCAGTCCACTCAAATGTCACAACCAGTGACCTCAATGTGCATACATACACCCAATGGCAACTGTAGACCTCTTTGCAGCACCCACAGTCTCTGCACAGTCAATCTGTCTTCCTGCAGTACTTAAAACAGGGTTCTGCAGAGAATCGATGACTTACCCGTAGTGCTCGAAATCGCCTGCTTTCTGAAAAACGGAGGTCCAGACGCGCCCGAAACGCGTTTTCGGCCCGAAAATTTTTCAGTCCGAAGGAGCAGTCCGAAGGACTGTATAGTTGCCCTATAGCTTTACTCCCGCGAAGAAAGCTCCTCGATCAGAGATCGTTTGCCGGTGCCTCCCGTAGAGCTCCCGACAAGGGTGTAGTCACCAACACAATAGGGAAGAGTAGTTGAAGCTCTTACCCTCGTACCGCTTCCTGTGGTTCTCTTGCTTGCAGCTCAGCCCTTAGCACGAACCAGGCTCTGATACCATGAAAAGATGCAGGGGGAAAGAGAGCTTGAGCTCTTGCAAGCACACACACACACTCACAAAACCCTAATAGAGAACACACAAGGTGAGAGGCTGAAAATCTTCTTCTTCTCTCTACTCAACACTCAACACACCATATACAAGAATAAGAGTACACACAATATGAAAGGTACTCAACCAATACATACACGGGTTCTCTATAGTGTGAACCCGACTAAATGAGCTGGCGCTATAGCTATGCCAGTCTCTAGAGTGGCTGTCACACAGCCTGTCATCCCACTGGCCGCATATCTCCCATGATCTCACCAACCATGCCAGTGGTGTAAGTGTGGGGCCTATCCCCCAGGCGGGTCATCAGTGTCCACCGCCTCACTAGATGAGCTCGATATCTCAACACATGAGAGAAACCAGAATGATCCATGATTGGGATAAAAATCACATTTACATTTGAAAAAAGGATTGAGTGCACTTAAGGTGGACCTACACACTTGGAATATCCATCCAATGAGTGGGGGGCCCTTAGCAGAAGATTCAGTTACTATTGCTAGATCTACAACAGTGCACTTGTGCCAGACATGTAACAAGGTGTTGGAAGACGAAAGGGATAGTATGGAATTCTCACCTTTCCCAGAGCTGAAAAAATCTGAGAACTAGATGCACATTCTTGCATCAACCATGGATATACTTCCAAAACAAACTAGAATAATATTCTCCATGATGGCAGAAGGGTAAGAGATTACATCTCTCTCTCTATATGCTGAGTGCCGCATGCATGCTTGACGCCACGAAAAAGAGACCCTTGGGCACATAGAATAGGTAAGGCTGTTTACGAAGGAAACATACATATAAGACCCCTAGAACTAGAGGTTTTAAGGGAGAAGAGGCTTATAGCTTTCGAATAGAATTAGAAGAACATTGGTTGAGGTATATAGAGGATGGCAATGTACATTCAAACTTCTACCGAATTTGGCAAAAGACGCTTGATGAGTTTCCCATTTCGATTAACAAGGTAACCAAGAAAGGGGAAGAGTCATCGAAGACACAATCAGAATCCCAAAAACTCTCTTGCTCTTCTTGTAAAACACGAAATAAAAAGTTGATAGAAGCTGAGAGAGAAAAAAAGAATGGATGAGGAAAGCGCTAAAGTAGAGGAGACCAAACAGGTTCCCAAACATTTCAAAGCGTACAATGTGGGTGATTGCTTTGTACATTATGAGAAGGCTAAAAGATCCCATGAGGGAAAGCTTGGAACATATTATGATGGTTCGACTGAGGTTAAGGAGATCAACTTGGTGGGTCTAGGAGAGGATCCGAAACCTATCTATATCCTCTCCATACAAGAAGAGAGAAACCTTACTAACCTACTCACTGAATTCCAAGACTTCTTTGCTTGGAAGTACACAGATATGAAAGGTGTACCTCCTAAAGTGGTCAAACATACCATTCCCATGGTGGAAGGGGCAAGGCCAATAAAGCAAAGAGCTTATCCTATGAATCCTAAATACTCCAAGATGGTCTGTGAGAGATTGATCGACTCATAAATGCTGGATTCATCTACAAAATAGAACACACCGGAATGGTATCACCCATCGTGATAGTAGCCAAGAAAAATGAAAAAGTTTGAGTGTGTGTGGAGCTCCAAAAGGTCAATGTAGCCCTTATATGGGACCACTATCCCGTTACCCTTCACAGAGCATGTGCTGGAGCGTGTAGCAAGAAAGGAGGCCTACACCTTCCTTGATGGATTTTTAGGCTATAACCAAGTGCTGATAGACCCAAAAGATCAGTATAAAATGGCCATAGAATGGGGCACATATGCATACCACGTCATGCCGTTTGGTCTAACCAATTCCCCAGGAACTTTCCAATGCCCAATTTGCACAGCCTACAACTTGAGTATCTACGAAAATTACTTGAAGTCTTTATGGATGACGTGTGTGTCAACTCTAAATGGAAAACACATCTATGGTGTTTAAGAAAGGTGTAAGAGAGATGCACTCTATAGAATCTCTCTTAATCCTTTGAAATGCCAGTTTTGGGTTCAACATGGAGTGATCTTGGGACACATTATCTCATAACATGGCATTTCCACATATGACAGCAAGGTGCGACTCATTCTTGAGTTGCCACCTGCTACCACCAACCTCAAGGGAGTCCAGTGATTCATGGGGCATGTTAGTTATTACTGGCATTTTATCTTAATGTATGCCAACATAGCTCGTCCTCTTTATGGACTCCTCATTGTTTTTGAATGGATAGAGATAACATGATACTCTCAAGAAAGCATTGGCAAGATCTCCCATTTTGAGATCCCTCAATTGGGAAATAATATTTCATATCCACATAGATGCTCCCAACTTTTGCAATCGGTTGTGTACCAGCTCAACCTGGAGAACATAACATGGACTTTCTTGTTAGTTTTGCTAGTTGTTTTGCCAATTGAACAAAGTAGAACAAAATTACAGTGACCACAGAGAGAGAAGGGTTGCCCATGGTCTATACAGTCAAAAAGTTTCATTATTATCTTTTGGCAACTAAATTCATTTTCTTTGTAGAGACCATCAAGCTCTTTTCCACCTTGTTAATAAGCCTTGCACCACGGAAAGAATCACAAAATGGCTCCTAATTTTATTGGAGTTTGATTTTACTATCATAGCGTGGAAAGGTTCCCTATGGAGAACCACTGGTGGGCATCGATGATGACTTGCTAGGCGCTCCTCTATTTCAACTATGCTTGACTCCAAAATGGGGAGAGGAAGTTGCACATTTCCTAGCTAATGACCGGTACTGAAATGCTGATCAACAGAGATTGAGTGCAAGATGCCTTATTAAGAAGGCACCCCCTATCGATTGATAGCGGGAGAATTGTACAAATAAGCAAAAGATGGAGTGATGAGATGATGAGTCCATGTGGATGAGTACATCTCTATCTTGGAGTAGGCCCACTCTAGGGCTGCAGGTGGACGTTTCGGAGCATGTACCACTCCTCGAAAGGTCTCCTGGCAGGCTTATGGTGGCCAACCTTGTTTGGAGACGTGGCCAAATATGTTAAGTGATGTGATGAATGTCAAAGAATTGTAATTCCGCATGAGAAGGACATAATTCCACTCTATCCCATAATGTCCTTACAACCATTCGAGAAATGGGGCCTTGATTTTGTTGGTCCCATTAGTCTGGCTGCCCGAAACACCCAAGAAAGGTATATCATAGCATCAATGGATTACTACACTAAATGAGTGGAAACTAAAGCCACAAGAAAGGTCGATGCAAGATCCATGAATAAATTCCTTTATGAGTGTGTGATCACTATGTTCAGATGTTCTCTTGAGCTTGTTAGTGAGACAGAGGCACCCACTTCATCAACGAAGTAGTGCAATTCTCGCTATAGGAATTCTTGGTCACACATTGTAAATATTCACCTTATTATCTCCAATAAAATAGCCAAGAAGAGATTAATAACAAAACGATAGATGCCATCCTAACCAAGCCCGTGGAGGCAAGTTGCCAAGGACTGGGAACGAAAGTTGCCAGCTACACTCTGGGTTTATAGGATGGCATACAAAGTAGCCGTTAACACAATACCCTTGAACTTAACGTATGCAATCATGTCCATGGAGTTCTTGGTGCCAAGCCTAAGGGTTATGGTGAACTAAAGGCTCAGTGGGAATGTCTATGTGACTGACTCTTTGAGCTAAAGAATCTAGATGAAATGCGCCTAAGAGTTGTGTATGACATGAGATTGGTAGAAAACCTACGATGTAAACAAGAAGCAGCTTAAGGACAAGGAGATGAGTGAGGGGGATATGGTCCTTCTTTACATCACAAAAAATCACAAAACAATCTTAAATATAGAGGACTAGGCCCCTTCCTAGTAACTGAAATAACTCCATAGGGTGTTGTACACATTGAAACCCTCAATGGCGTAGAAATGGTGAGTTATTTCAATGGTAGCAAATAATGATGCTAGTATGGGCTACTCATGAAAAATGCCTTGAAGGTAATTCACCTAAAAAAGGATGAAAAAAAAAAAAGAAATGAAAAAGGCAACGCAAAAAGAAGCCAAGGAAAGACAAGAGAACCTTGGAGGGAAACAAATCTCTGTGAACACGGCTCAAGTAGTTGCCCTTGAGGAAGAGGACTAGGAAGTCAAACCTTCTTATTTATGGTTAGGAATGACTACACTGGTAGGCTTTACCCAAAAGTTAAACATAGGTGCTAATAATAACGTGATGTCCTATATGACACGTGGGGCTCTCTAGGTCAACCTACTTTACTCCACACTTAGACCATAATCACCATAGTCACTTCAAATTTAAATGCCTAGGTGTTATTAGAGTTCTATTTCACATTGGGAATAACCCCATGGAAGAGAAGTTCTATATCATGCATGTTGCATGGATAATGCAAGAACAAATTCTTGGAAGAGGATGGATGGGCCACAATAGGTGCACATAGACTAGAAGTAAGGACGACCACACTACAACTTACCTTGGGACATGCTACCATCCTTATGATAGACGAAGAGTCAAAACTACAGTATCTATAGCACAGCAGGGCATATCATCCTCATCTCATCAATGGTCCCAACCCCTAAGACAAAAGAACAAGATAAGATTGTACCACAAAAAAAGAGACTTACACTCTACTTAAAACTGCTAAACCAACTAACTCTACTAACTAGTATTAATTGCCACCAGGTACAACCTCAAAATGCTCCAGCAAAGGACCCCAAAATTGAAGCCAAAAACCCAACACAATAACCGATGGTGGGTATCAAAGGAGGTACTTAAAGCATAGGGATACTATGAGGGTAATAATATAGTGGATCCCTAAAAGATCCCAACCCACAAAGGCCAAGACACTTAGATCTAACAACCATACCAAACAGAGCCAAGGCAGCCACAAACCAAATGGGTAGGAAGACCATAAGAAGATGAAAAACATCGGAGCAACTAAAAAGGAAAATCCCAGTTCATCCTCGTCACACCACAACCACACAAAGATGGGTACCTATAGAACTCCTAAAAACCCAAAAATTCTATGAAGGCAACATGCAAATATGGCTACCAAAGCTAAAAATGGCCAACGTACGACACCATAAATCCATTGTGCTGCTGCACAAATTACAATGGAGGCAGACGATGGGCACATGCATTACCACTTAGTGTCTGCTGCTGCTGGACAAGGGCAAAGGAAAAGTGCAAGAGGAAGCCAAGGAGTTGAGTACCACAACTAATGATTTTATCAGCAATATACCCTCCATCTTGGCAGCCCCACCTACACTCACATAACACGGCTACCAAGCTCCACCTCTACCAACAAGCAACTTATCTTTGCAACACATAACTATCAAGCCACCCCCAGCTAGGTTGCGACGTGGTCGGAGGAAGAGTTGAAAGCCTCACCAAAGCCCAATTGGAGCTGAATCGCCAACAATTGCAAATTCGGTAAGGAGTCAGTACAAAACCCGCAATGGGACCTACTGAAGTGGCACAAAACTTGTAAATAGGGTGCTCAAAAGAACAAGAAGAAGAAGAAGTAGAAGAAGAAAAGAGAGAAGCATTCAAGGCATAAAACTCATAAAGAGATGCCTAGGCTGGGAGAACAGAGGACCACAATCTCCATGCCACCACCCATTACAATGACTGGACCCAAAGGTTATTCAATTTTTTAAGGAGCGGCCAAAATTTCTCTAAGGGCTAAGGAACGGCCGTTCACTCATTCCTATCCACTAAGGAATGGCTGTTCACTCACTCCTATCCATGGCCGTTCACTCCTTCCTATCCACTAAGGCACGGCCATTCACCACTAAGGCACGGCCATTCACTCACTCCTATCCATGGCCATTCACTCATTCCTATCCACCAAGGCACGATCGTTCTCTAATTCCTATCCATGGCCATTCACTCATTCCTATCCCCTAAGGCATGACCATTCACTCACTCCTATCCATAACTGTTCACTCATTCCTATCCACTAAGGCATGACCATTCACTCATTCCTACCCACAGCCGTTCACTCATTCCTACACATGGCCATTCACTCATCCCTACACATGGCCATTCACTCATCCCTATCCACGGCTATTCACTCATTCCTATCCATGGCCGTTCACTCATTCATATTCATAGATGTTCACTCTTGTTTACCCAAGGTCGTTCACTCTTGCCTATCCATGGATGTTCACTTTTTCTTCTCCATGGCCATACTTCTATAAAGCCATGACCATTTCTCTTGCCTTCTCCGCAACTCGTCCATACCACTTTAGAGCCACGACCGTGTCACTGCGAAGCCACACTCGTACCTCCTCGAGAAATCTATAAAAGGTCCACCCTCCTCTCATTTTGCTCACTTTCTCTCTTGCTCTCTAGCAAATATCTTGCCCTTTTTTCTCTCAAATTTGAGCAGAATCTCACCCTCATGTAACCTTCTACTTACCAATTTCCATGGCTAGTGCACAGAATTTAGACTCTTCTCTCTTGAGGTGGTAACCCACACCCCCCACACAAGAAGAAGAGATAGGCAGGTCATTGTTTTGAAGAATATGGCATTCATCTCACCCAGCTCTCCCATCTAGGTGAAGTCATCATGAAGCAAGTCGACGGCTATGCAATCCATAGACTTATGAACACCCACAAAGTAGAGCATAAGCTCCTATATTACGAAGAGTAATGCTACTATGTGGGGCCAAACTAGTAGTGGTAGTGCACTTGGAGTAGATTGGACTCGGTGGTGGATTGCCCACGATGGCACCATGGGGACTTGATCTCCTCAAAACTGCTTGTACTTCATCGAGACATACAATGCAAGCTAGGCTACAAGGAAGGTCATCGATTTAGAGGGCGTCTCAGTCATGGTGTAGCTCAGTTTGGATGCAATACGAGAAGCTCTATAGCTTCGCAGGATCAAGCAACCTTACATCTACTGCCATAGCCATGTCATGCGGCTTGTGCTAGACACATTCCAAGGACCCACAACCAAAGATGGCATGGAGTGGCATAACATCACCCACATGAGATTATCATGCTAGCCCAAGAACTTTCTTTCCTCATCACCGTTGGGCAGATAGGTTCAATCGTTGTTGCAACCTCTCCACCCTAACTTGAGTACATTAGGGAGTGGTAGGTGTAGTCAATTGGGCAGAATATCTCCACCAAGAGCTCCACTCTATCTCCACCAACCCTCAAGGGAAACTGGCAGCATCTTCTCTCCTCACCAAGGTCTTGTATCATGTTCTAGGGTGGGACACATTGCCAAATCCCATCAGTTTATAGGTGGAAGCCACAATCCCTTACCAAGTTCCCGAATATCAACCCTCCTTGAACAATCCCCCCTTCGAGCGCTAGAACATTGAAACGCAAGAAGAAGAAGAACATCATAGGGCTTTAGAGGAGGAGGAGTTCCGAAAGATGTCCCAATTCTTGTAGGAAACACTTTTATAGTTATCTCCTAGCACTCATGGAGGCCAGAGACTGCCCTCGCCCCCCTTGCCAGCTCGCCCTTGCCAGCTCGACACAATGAAGGACCTTCTATATCTCCCTCCCAAACCGCCACCAACAAGCACATTATGGATAGACTGGCTGTTTCCACTCCCAACAAGTCTACGCAGAAGGCATCCACACCTCACAAGGAACCATACCAGACTTTGTAGTTGGTTTCTCCAATTTAGCAAACGAGTTGGTGGGCCCTATGACAGGAATATATGTAGAGGCAAAATGAGTAGATCATGGCTTCCCAATCAGCCATGCTCATGGCCAGAGTCAACCTTATAGTGTCAATAGGACCTCTAAACAACTTTGAATGCAAATGAAAAGCTGCAAGCCTCACTCACAGACTGAGAAGCTAGCCTAGTGGAAGGCCTAAATGCCGTTGATCACCTACGAGCTAAATTGCTAGAAGCTGAAGAGCAAAGTGTAGGTCAGCTAAGGAAGAATTCTCCATAGCTCAGAGGAAAGTCATTGAAATGTAGAACATTGCTCACGCTGCCCCCAAGACAGTCAAGAGGACATCCATGCCACCTTCCAAGCATACAGACAAGTCATAGAAGAAAAGCTCGTGCGAAAGTTGCTGGCCACTGTTGCTATGGGCTACCACACCTCCCTAGAAGGAACTCCACACAACCATCAATGGGAGAAGCAATAGACACACAACAATCATTGGGTACTTACCAATGCTTTGAGCTCATGTCCCTTGAGGCTCCCCAAGCTCGCTTTGGAAGCTCCACTCCTCCGAACACCACCTCCATGTTGTCACCACATGAAGTCGCTCACACCACGTACGCAAGGCAGCCAACCTCTCACTTCCTCATACAAATGCATGCATGAAAGAGACACATGTACTAGAGCACACTCACTCTCTCTCTCTCTCAAGAGACAAGGTATAAGAGCTCTCATAGCACACAAAGGGGGATTGTGTCTTTCCATTATGAACAATTACCTTACATACAATTAGCCCTTATTCACACTTGGGTACCCAAAACTTCTAACTAAGGCCTTGGGTGGCCAGTATCTCATAATGTATAATTTTTATAGTGCCTTTGCATAATACTTATTAATGTCCTCAAATGAAGGAGCATATTTGTTAATCCAAAATGGGATTAACATCCCCCCTACTTGATGTAGGTTCTGTCCTCAGAACCTGTTACCGAAGTCTAAAGACCTGGTCACCGAACTCATGTCTATAGAAGTTGCGATATGATTGAAGCTTTTTCAGGGTTCTTCTAAAAGCTGTGTGTGACGTCTAGAACCTGGTGTCAACCATATCTTCAAATGTAATGTGCATATATCCTGGAAGACACCTTAGGCGATGATAGTATAGAATCATACCTCTTTCATTAGGACCTGTGTTCATGTCAAAGCGGAGCTGTTCATCAGCTATAAATCCATCATATCATTCCTTAGATTGATCTATTAGGACCACTATCAGCTTCAGAAATCTAACTATTGCCATGATATCTGGATCTAGAGTATGGTTCCAAACTCATATCTAGGTGAGCATTTGCTGCCTTTGACTTGCAATATTTCAAACTACAAAAAATTATAGCAAACATGAGAATCCCGATACTGGGCATCATGGAGTTGTAATGGTGCTTGATAGGCATGTAGAGAGGGGCAACCCTTTGGGTTGGCAGCACAGGGAGCATTGGTAGGTGCTGACTATATTCATGAATTGTTAGATATTCCTTACTGGTACTACTGACTATATTCAGGAATTGTTAAATATTCCTTATGCCATTCTGGTGGTATACCGAAATCCTCAATACGGGGATTGGTATCATTTATTATGATGGCGGTGTACCCCCCTTGTGTGAACGGGATTTGCTTTGCACCACCTGCAGAAACAGTAACTAATCATGAATGTAATAATGCTGATCTCAAGCAGGTCCGCTAAGTGGGGGTTTGCTAGCGTTGTATGCTTTGCCACATTTTCCCATGATGTATTGAGAAATATGGTGCCATGGAGTACAGGAAAAGTATGGAGTGAGTGTGAGAAGGCATCTCACCAAGTGACAATTATCCCACATGCAAGAGAAAACCCAAGTTGTACTCTCCTCATATAAAAGGAGGACATTTCAAGCAATGGAATACAAACACAATATCTCAAGTCTTTTTATGAGTACAAGTTTCCATCTTCTAACCTAACTAAACTTAGTCCAAACTTAATTAGCACACACTCATAACAATGAGTGTTATTCATTTTTATCCACCTTAGATTAGTGTTGTCAATTAGTATAGGATTAGTTTATGATTAGGTAAATATCTTGCTATTAGGAAGTTGTTTAGGAGAGCTCGATCCATGATTCTCAATATGGTATTAGAGCTTAGGTCCAGCTCTCTATTAGCTTAGTTTTTTCATTTCATTAGTAAATAATTAATGAACATGATTAGGACTTAATTAGGTTATTTTTTCACTTCTTCTATTAAGGCTTCCTCTACAAGTAGATTAGGGTTGTCCAGACTCTATGATGCAACAATAGATATTTCTCATATCATTCAATTAAGAGCCTCAAAATTAAGGCAACCAAAATTGGTGTTGTTAGGCTTATATTGTTGTCGGTATAAGAGAAAATGCCTACTTTGTGGTTGCTGTTAGCCATAGGTGAGAATCGCAAGCAGCAATAGCACACCTAAAATAGTGGTGTGATCAAAAGCATGAGAGAAAGATAAGGCACACCTAAAGTAGTGGTGTGAGAAAAATCATGAGAGAGAGATAATGCACATCAAACAACTGCCTCTATAGTGTGCAAAACGCAACAGAAGCGTGGAAGGTAGAGACAACTTCTACGCGTATTGAAGGCGACCCCCCACGAGAGTAGCAAGAAGGTGATAGATCACCGTACTAGTGAGCATCATCGCCAGTAAACAGCCGAATCCAGAGCTCAGTCCAACCAGGCTGTCTAAAAGCAACAGCTAAGCAAAGCGTAGCAGTCCCTTTGGCATCTCAAGTATTGAGAGCTTTAGAGAAGCGCATCAGCGCGAGCAGCTCAAGTCGCATTTTATCAAACAGAAGGCATACAGCATGGCAGCACAATAGCCTGGCAAAGTGATGTGCGCAGCATTGTAAGTAGCACCATCAGCATGCAACATAGATCAGCAAAACGATCGTCACTGTGTAGATTGAAGAAAAGCCATAGCCTAGGTCGTCCTCCACGTGGGAGAGAGACTGTTGAAAAACCTTAAAAAAATAAAAAATAAAAAATAAAAAAACCATCTAAGGTTTAATAAACCTTATCCACTACTGTTAAGCGATGGTTCACATGCAAATATGTGGGGCTCAAAAAAGGCTATATACACTTCATCGTCTTGGTTCTTGTCACCAACATGTACAGTTTGGGCATCATCACACGTGTCAGAATCTTCATATTGTAAAACTTATAGCATGCTTGCATCAAATACATCTTCATCAAAGTGTGCATTGACACATAAGTCCTTAGCCGGATTATTATCAAAGGACTTATCTCATCAAAAAAAATTATCACCAAATATTGTGACCAAGAAGGAGAACTACTCCAAAAATGCATGAGTAAAAACCTTTGTAAAAGCGGCCAAATGAGCATGCAATAAAAAATCATCTCACTATACCAAAAAAGTGTAAATCCTACTTCCTACAAAAAGTGATTGTAACCAGCCTCTAGAACTGATGACGTACCCAAGCTGGAAATTCATCTCTCACCTAGAGCCAAAGTAGCATTAAGGGGGGGAAGTGCCAAAGTAGCATATGAGCCAAAGTTGCTCACAACACATAGGGAAATGTAGAAAATAAAAAGTCAAGCAAGATTTTGTAATCAACATCCAACCACCTTGTGTAGCCCAAAGATTTGGCACCAAGGGGGGGTTTTGAGAAATATGGCACCATAGCGAACAGAAAAAGTATGGAGTGAGTGTGAGAAGGCACATCATCAAATGAGAATTATTCCACATGCAAGATAAAAGCTAAGTTGTACTCTCCTCATATAAAAGGAGGACATTTTAAGTAATGGAATATGAGTACAAGTTTCAATCTTGTAGCTTAACTGAACCTGAGTCTAAACTTAATACGCACACACTCATCACAATGAGTCTTCTTTATTTTTATCCACCTTAGATTAGTATTGTCATTAGTGTAAGATTAGTTTATGATTAGGTAAATGTCTTGTTATTAGGAAGTTGTTTAGGAGAGCTCGATCCATGATTCTCAACATAATGTACATTCTCTTGCAATCGGTAACACTCCTCCAAATTGGGCATTGGTGCACAGAGAGGATATGGCACATACGGTTGCCGTATTGATGTCATTGTAGAAAAGGCATTTGCCAGGATTCTTCGGGTTGGTTCAAATAGTGTGATTTTCATCAACACCTTGAACATTAGCTTTTTCATTAAGGGGTTGCCTGCCTTGATAAACCCTTCATACTCTGCACATGATAAGAACTCATGGATATTGATGTTAGTGAAAGGTTCAATTTCATCTTGTGATTGAATAGGACGTACCTCATGAAACGACCATGGTGGAGGCAGATTGGTGCCGGCATTTCCTCGGGAGCAAGAGTGTTAGTGGGAAAATCAAGAGGGATAGTTCATGTATGTGAGAGAAAATACACTCTGTCTTAGTTTTGTTAGTAGGAATCACACTCGGGAAGGGGTTTAGTAACTTACTTGCAATAGAAGAGAACACTGGATAGGTAGTTGGAATGGATGAGCCTTGTATTTCTTCCTGACCCTCACCTGAACTTGGGGGTGGGTGGATGGGCTTGTTAATTTTCATGAATTCTTGGAGGTCAATGAAATCTTCTATAGTTATGTTAGGATATTCAGTATGTGTTTTA
Organism: Cibotium barometz; assembly: GCF_041138505.1. NCBI lineage: Eukaryota > Viridiplantae > Streptophyta > Polypodiopsida > Cyatheales > Cibotiaceae > Cibotium > Cibotium barometz. Next base: position 5,031,333 of record NC_141072.1, on the reverse strand, counting down.
TCAAAGTTATAAGCCACATTAGTCATCATTGACTCCAAATATTTATGGATATTGCGGGAAAGTTTAATAATATCAAACGGATGATAAAGAGTGGACTATGAAAGATTTGGGTATTGGTGTATATTATAAACTTCTAACCATCTGTGGTAGCTAATGATCCATTGATAGCTGCGTCCAACCACCTCGTAGTTGGCCGCTGTTGTGGGTATATCACTGGCATAAATAGGTCAAGTTTTTCGACACTGTTATCCAAGATGTCAAAATTTTGTAGCACTTGACACCAACTACGGAGGTTAAGCACGATGGGATGTAAGGGGTAAAAAAGATATTAGCTGGATTAGTTAGTACTAAATCCCCCCGAAAGATACCCATAATATTAGTGAGATTGTCATCTCTTTTTGTATTTTGGTGAATTAGTATTAAGTCTCCTAAAATGAGGTCTTGTGTTAGGTTAATCTCATATTGAAGAAGAGAGAGGGTTAGTGTGGATAGAAACAAAGTTACTAACCAAACTAAAAATATCCCACGTTAAGGGTTCTCTGGATACACCATGTGCATCTGCAGCAAGAGCCTCCTCTTCTGGATTATCCAAGAAATCTGCCATCAACTGTAGATATGATGGAGACTCATCAAAAGCTTGCTCCTCCGGATTGTTGGGCATAGGATAGGCATCCTCATGTACATGATTGTCCTCTGACACATTGGAACAATGTCCTCTTGGCAACATCTGCTCCAAAGCTAGGCCAAAACCCCAATCCGGATTGACCTTGCAGATGTTGGTATGTAGGAGGTATAAAGCCGGAATCTGGAAACCTTTCAGCCCATGTGTTCATGACCTCTATTGCACCGCTTGGTGAGAACATGTGCCATACATGTGGTTCATCATTGGTATGGGATTCTTCCAGAAGTGATACGACATCATCCTCATCGAGGAGAGGGACAGGTTGCTCATTTAGCTTATGCCAAGCACTATCACTAACATGGGGAATATAATGACTATGCTGCTTTGCTGATCATCACCATGCTTGTCAAGGACATTCCCAGCAGAGCCCAAAAGCTCCTCATTTGGATGGTTAATCTCAGCCATATTTGCTTCATTATCATGGCAACCATAGTCAACTTCAAGATCAGCGTTAGAAGCTTTAGAGTCACTCTTCGGGCTACTTCTTTCCTCATCCTCAAGGTCTGCAATTGCATGCTTCACATCAGATGACAAGAAGTTTCCGGTTGCAATCACCATTCATGCCATATCTTTCAACAAGGAGTCTCCTCTTTGAGGGTGTTGGGAATGCCATTCCAGGGGTGAGGCGACATCTTTGAGAAACTTCTTTAGTTCATTTTTACTCTTCAGAAGGCAGTTGGTATCACAAGAATTCTTCCGCTTGAGCCATCGGTGCTGTACATCCTCAAACTGCTCCAACAACGCATTTGGGCATACCCAGGAGCTGTGACCCTTGAATCCGGATTGGCCACATACATGGGGCTTGCATGCTTTCCGACCCATTACTGAGGGTTACTTGGCTTTACAATACATGGTTTGGATGGGTTGTCCATCTTGGCCTGTAGTGTATCCAGTCGGACTGCTCCAGTCTGGTACGGGACTGAGATCTACATTCCATTGGCTCATCTTTTAAAATGGATTGATCTACCTCTGGGCTTTCGGGGTTTGGTAACAAGCGAAAGGAGTCTGTTTCCAGATTTCACCATACCTGTGGCTCTGCACACCACTGAATCATTTGGCTTGGCAAGCATTCTTTGCATGTGTGGCTAAGCACCAAATTGCAGCTTAGCAATGGAGTCCTTTCCTAGGTAGGAACACTGTGGGTGTTCCCTTGTAGTGGGCAAATCTGAAGTGGAGGGTAACTTCTCCCCCCCTCCTTCTGGTCCTTCTGTGCACCTCTCTTAGACTTGCAAACCCTCACTTGGCTTGTTGCTGTTTGTATGCTCCACGTTTTGGGTGCCACCGCCTACAAGACCAGGCCATCTCTCTCTGATTATTGCATGATTCGGGTGGCCGGTTGTTTTGGCTACCTGCATGATGAAGGGTGCCCTGCCTGGATTTTGTTGAGAAAGTGGAAGAGTTTTCCTCTTTCTAGATTTAACAAGTCGGGGGCATTGGATGATGCAGCAGGTGGGGTGACAGAGTCTCGCTGGGGGAGTGTGGACTATGGTTTATCTGACTCAGTCATCTGGGTCACAAGCGGAATCCACCCTATGGATTCTTAAGCAGAGTATGGAATTTCTAGACTAATAAGGGATTTATCAAGTGGGGTGCTTGGAATTAGGGAGTGGGGGTGCAAGATTAGGGTAGCGGAAGGAGGTCGTAATGAGGAATCACTAGGGTGTCTAATATAAAGCCATATTGGTTGGCTTGCACTATCATGGTTGTCACTCGATACATAGTACCAATGACAATAAGAGAGCCATTGTTGTCTAGGATGTTCTCACAAATCTTAAGCAATGCAGGCTCGTCTCCATCTTTGTGACATAGACATAAAACATGAGAATTTGTACCCAACGTATACACAATAACACCTAAGGTCTTAATGCTAAAAAATTCCTCTTGATCACTCACATGTATAGAGATTCCATGGTAGAATAATGTCATTGGTTGAGCCACCATAAACGACGAGACCTCCCGTGGGCAATCTCACTATAATACAATCACACCTTGTGCTTGTATTGACATCTTTAATATTAAAGGTCCGGTTTGCCTCTTTCATGATTTGTAACATATAAAAAAGACATACCAGCTCCTCTAGACACTTAATTTTGAATTGCACAGCCTATCTTGAAAAGATCCCCAACAAATGCTCTCACCTTTGGAAAATCATGTCCTATTACACCATGTTGAGAAGAGTTACACATTAATTGTCATTACATGATATAAAAGACACATATTTACTATCCTTACACATGTGTTCATAATTGATTAGTACACCTATTAGCATCGAGGCTTCTATAATAGTAGAGAAATTAGCACTTTGGTGTTGCAACATGCTCAAAACACCGAGGACTACTGTAAAAAAGGGCATACAATGAGACACTCCTACAAAGCATACATTTTTAAAGTGCATGCACTACACATATACATTACATTGTCATTTTTAAAGTGCATGCACTACACATATACATTACTATTTAGTAAAATAATACCTTGCAAATTCATGTACATTAGTGTCACATCACCTAGGCTAGGTGGATTATTATGTCGCAATGGTGCATTTGGCCCTTCACCTCTTGCTAAGCTTATTTGGATCCATAACGTATTCATCTACGTTAGTATTCCAACTATGCAATAATTAAACCCCTCACCTCTTACAAAGCATCTATGGACCCATAACTAAATCATGTACATTAGTATCCGAACTATTTAATAGTAAAACTAATCAATTAACACGAGTATCCGAACTATTTAATTGTAAAAGTTACTAGATCATGTACATTAGTATCCGAACTATTTAATAATAAAACTAATCAATCAACATGAGTAAAAGAGTCCCCTACCTGTGTTGCTGTGCATGACCCACTTTATCAACTTTTGTTGGGGTTTCCTTGATGGGCCGAGTGTTATCCTCGCACTACTAGAGCTTGAGGGCATACCGACGTTAAAATACCGACGCAAATGTCGAACGTCGGTATGCCCGTCGTAATCTTGGAGGAGACAAGTCGGGCGGGGTAATTTGAAATTTTCGTATATACCGACGCGTATACCGAAGCACATAACGAAGCATATATCGTTGCTTATACCGACGCACATTCCGAAGTATATACCGGCGCTGATACCGACGCACATACCGACGCTCGTAAGTTTTTTACAACCGAGAGTGTATTTTCTCTGTTTTCCGCGGCGTTGCAGAGAAGGTATGCGTCGTCTCTTTTCTCCTCTCTCCTCTTTTCTCCTTCTTTCCTCTTTTCTCCTCTTCTCCTTCTCCACTTTTACTAATATGCTCTTGCTTTTGCTTTTTAATTTAGGATATAGGACGTTTAGGATTTTGTGTTTTTTTTGGCTCTCTATGCATGTTGAGAGCTCTCTATGTATGCATAGATCTCCTAATGCATGCATAGAGATTTTAGGATTTTGTATTACTTTGTATTAGTTCTTATTCTTGTGTTTAATTTACTAATTATTTTATTTAATATTTTGTTTTGCAGCTCTTTCACCAATCTTTCACCAATCCTCTCCTTCAGCTTCGCAAAAAAGAGGTAGACCCTCTTTCGATTTTCCTTGTTTATACTTTTTTCTACGTATTATTGCATCCCTGTTTTATGGTTTAGGGTTAGTTTAGGGTTCTTGTAAGCTTATACATAGGATTAATTCAAGATCTATGCATAAAACCTATCGTAAGCTTGCAATCTCTATGCATAGCCTTCTTGCAAGCTTTATGCATAAGCTCTATTCATAGAGCTTGCGAGCTTGTGAAATCTCTATGCATAAGCTCTATGCATAGGCTTTATGCATAGAGTTTGCAAGCTTATAAAATCTCTGTGAATAGGTTTCTTGAAAGCTTGCATGGACATTGTACATAGAGCTTGCATAGCCTTCTTGTTGAAAGCTCTATGCATAGCCTTCTTGTAAAAGCTTAATGCATATGCTCTATGTATAGGCTTTATACATAGAGGTTGTAAGATTATAAAAGCTCTATACATAGGGCTTGTAAGCTTATGCAAGCTCTATACATAGAGTTTATGCATAGAGCTATATGAATCTAGCTGAATGTATGAATTAAGATCTATGCATAAAGCTTAATACATAATGTTTTATGTATAAATCTTATGGATGAGCTTTATGCATAAGGCTTCACATGTGTTATTTTTTATGCATAAAGCTTTTTTTGATGTAGAGTGCCTTGCATGGATGGAGAACATAAGCTTTTTGAATGTTTATACTCTCTTATACATATAACATATATTTCTTATGCTCTGTTTTTCTATGCATAAGGTATTCTCTTTATTCATAGAGTTTATATATGTTATCAAGGTAAGATCTCTTCTCCATGTAAGACAAGATCATGTTTATTACACCATTGGGTGATGGGATTAAGGGTTAGCATAGTGCATAAGGCTTATAGCATAGAGCTTATGCATAAGACTTATGCATATGGCTTATGCATAGAGCTTATGCATAAGTCTTGCATAGAGCTTATGCATAAGACTTATGCATAGAGCTTATGCATAAGACTTATGCATAGAGCGTATGCATAAGTCTTGCATAGAGCTTTGCAAAAGACTTATGCATAGAGCTTATGCATAAGACTTATGCATATGGCTTATGCATAGAGCTTATGCATAAGTCTTGCAGCCTTATTATGCAAGCTTATACTTAAGGCTTGCAAGCCTTACTATGCATATGATTGCATAAACCTTATTCATAAAGCTTGCATAAGACTTACGTATAGAGCATTACACATAAGCTTATGTATAGATCATTATGCATAGGCTTTATGCATAAGACTCTATGCGTTCAGCTTTAGGTGTAGGCTTCTATGCATAGAGCTCAATGTGTAGGCTCTATTTACAGAATCTATGCATATAGATTTTTGCATAAGGCCTTTATAAATAGCTATTTATGAATAGAGATAGCTTCTCTCTCCATCCTTGTTCTAATTACCTTCTTAATTTTGTATGGAGAGAAGATAAGCTAATGTATAAGTTATTTTTAAAATCTCCCTCAACGGCTGGGGAAAAGAAACCCGTTTGACGCTTTTTTTAATATTTTTAAAGTCTCCCTCAACGGCTGGGGAAAAGAAGCCCGTTTGACGCTTTAAATGTTATTTTTAAAATCTCCCTCACGGCTGGGGAAAAGAAGCCCTGTTTTATGGTTTACATAATGCTTTGTGTAATGCATAATGATTTGTATTTAATGAGCTACATATACATGTTATCCTGCTAGATGGAGCCTCTCAATCTTGAAGAGAGAATAGCGTGTCCATGCATGCGATGTAAGTACCAAATCTTTCGAAAACGAAAGATTTGCAACCAGCATGTTCATGACGCTAGCATATTTCCAATGGAGCGCTTGCAAAATTTACGGTTTCAATCGTACAACCAAGCAAGTGTGCAGCCGCATCTTGATAACATTGCGCCTGTGAATTCTCGTCCCCAACAAAGGATGAGGATATCGCAGGAGGGAGTGACAGATGGAGCTCAATTAACAGCACCCGAGGGAATGGAAGAAGGTCAGGAAATGGAAGAAGGTCCAATGGAAGAAATGTTGGATGCCTTCATCGAGCAACAAGAAGCTCTCTTCGAGGAGCATGAACATGAAGATCATCAACCACGACATTCTCAACGGTCAAATTATGAACCAGAGGAAGAGGCTATGCGTAAACTTGCACGCCTTCCATTATACAATGGTGCCAACATATCTGTATTGCGTGCATCTCTTACGATGCTAAATTTGCAGTCAATTTTTGGATGGTCTAATACAAGTGTCACTGAACTATTCAAGTAAGGACTTTTTTTGGAGATTACACCTACTGTTGAAATGATAAATTTTCAACTTGTATTTGACTAAATCTTAATAGTAACGATCAGATATTGCCATACTTGCAGGCTTTTGAAAGACCAGATATTGCTCCCTGGCAACGAGATGCCTCCATCTCATGCAGATGCCAAGAAGTTATTGAAATCCATAGGCATGGATTACAATAATATTCATGCTTGTCGCAATGATTGTTGCCTCTTCCGCCATGAATATGAGCATTTGCAAGAATGTCCCCATTGTGGCTCTAACTGATATAGAGAAGATGTTTAGGGGGAAGATGTCCCGGTAAAGGTTCTTAGGCACTTTCCAATCATCCCAAGAATAAAAAGCATGTTCAGGTGCAAATCTATAGCAAGCTTGATGACATGGCATGCCACAACTCGATCCACAGATGAAGTGATGCGTGTGCCTGCTGATTCACCCGCATGGAGACACATTGAAGAGAAATGGCCAGCTTTTAAGGAAGAACCTCGAAACCTCCGTCTTGGCCTAGCAATGGATGGTGTAAACCCTTTTGGTTTAAGGAGCTCTTCATGGAGCACATGGCCTGTTTGCCTTGTGAATTATAATCTTCCGCCATGGTTAGCAATAAAGAAAGGTCATTTGTTGCTCTCATTAATAGTTCCAGGAAAGTACAAGGTGAAGAACATGGATGTATATTTGGCACCACTTATTGATGAGTTACGCACCTTGTGGAACGGAATTGAAGTGAAGGACATGTCAAAGCAGTAGAGTGGCCAAAGACTTACAACTGTGCAAGGTATTCTCATGTGGACAATGCATGATTGGCCTGGCTATGGAGAATGCTCAGGTTTGTCTATATCGGATTACAATGCATGTCCTGTATGTGGTCCTCGACTTGATTCAAGATACTCAAAAGCATTACGAAAGAATGTCTACCAAGGACATGTTAGGTATCTTCCAGAAAATCATGAATTGCGGGATGGTAATCTAGGAAGACCTCCTCCAAGTGCATTGAAGGCAAGCGATTGGAAGATCAAATGGGAGGAATGTGGCAACTTGGCATGTCCTGGGATGAAGAGGCTCTCTATCTTTCACCAACTCCCCTATTGGGGTGATCTCCTTATAAACCATTTGCTTGACCCGATGCATATTTTCAAGAATGTAGCTGACATTCTGTGAAGACCATGACAGGAAAAAAGGAGACTAAAGGCCAAAGGGATGACTTGGAAGAGATTGGTTGCATGCAAGAGTTGTGGGCTCGCACTAGACCCAATGGAAAGGTGCTACTTCCAAGATCCCCATGGGTTTTTAGTAAGATGGAGGAACAACAAGTCAAGAGGACAATTTCAGAGTTTCGGACTTCTACAGGTTGTATGCATTGCTTGAAAAGTGCATTTACAAATGATGATGATCTTAGTGGCCTCAAGAGTCATGATTGGCACAAGTTTCTACAATTTGTGCTACCCATAGCAATAAAAGATTGCCTCACTGAAGACATTAGAGCTACTATCTATAAGATTGGCACATTGGTGCGCTGGATTTCTTCAAAAGAGATAAAGAGAGACACTTTGGAGACAGCGCGTTTAAACTCCATAGAGGCAGTCTGCATGGTAGAGAAGTTTTTCCCTACAAGTTTATTAACAATCCAGATGCATCTGCTAGTTCATGTTGTAGATGAGGTTGCAGTTGCTGGAACAGTCCATTCAAGATGGATGTTCTTTTCGGAGAGGTTTATGAAGACATTAAAGGGATTTGTTCGCCAAATGGCTCACCCAGAGGGTAGTATGTCAGAAGGGTGGCTGATACAAGAGTCCCTTGTTGACATCACTGAATATTTAAGTTCCTCAGATCCAGAGATACCTCGACTATGGTCTCAAGAGTCTAACAGGCGAGTCATTGGTGAGGAACCTCAAGGCCAAGGCATTAAGAGAAAGATGGATAACAATTTGAGGGAAAAAATCAATAAATTTTGCATCTTGAACTCTCATGTAATGGAGAAGTGGATTGAGACATATGAAGCTCTCAAGCGACAGCGAGTACAAAATCGTTTAAGTTTCAGAAGGAATCGCACTACAAGAAATCTCCCATGGAGCAACTAGAGCAAGATCCAAATGAAGAGGTGCAAACCAAGGAAGCTGAAAAACATATTGAGGAAGAAGACATAGATGATGAGGACATCCTTCATCAAGGGACTTTTAATGATGAGGATGCTGAGATGTACATAGACATAGATCTCTTTGGGGCTACTGATCTTAATGAGGATGATAGAATAGATAATGATTTTTAAAATGATGTATCTTAATGATTATGCAAATAGTTATGACATATTTGTAATGATTTTATGACATTGAAGGTCCTTTCATTGTTTACCATTGTTAATGTTTACCATCATAATCACTACTGTAGGTGCAAGTTGATATAGTTTTACCATTGTTGTTTATCATTGTTAATGTTTGTCATATGGTTCTTTCATTGTTTATCGTGTAATTTTCATTTCGCACAAGTTTGTCATATGGTTTTTTGTCCAACAGACCATGGGTGACTCACCGCCCTACGACTACAGTCCTGATTTCTCATTTAATCCTACACCGTAGGGCATGAGTCCCCAGCAGTTATATGGTTTTCTTTCGTCCATGACTCCAGAGCCGAGAGCCATGGCTCAGAGTTATTGGGGTTCTGGAGCAGGGACATCTGCCTCACCATCTGGCTTTCCGACGCCAGTTCCCACACCCGTGGGTACGACAGCAGCTCCCACACCTCATATCACACAGCCTTCCACTCCTCTTACAGCTCGATCTACCACCTCTTCACATAGACGGCGCTCACGTAGTAGGTCTTCACGGGGAGGTTGTTGTGGTGGTAGTGCCACAGATGCTGTGACACCACCACCACGTGAGCGTCGTCCTTCGCTCTCATCTGTTGATAGCACACCCATAGGGTCACCTTCCACTCCCTGGGGTACACATGACCATGACAACAGCAAGATATACACAATTAGGAATGGGGCACCAATAATGAATAGTGCAGGGAAGGCAATGAAGACACGCATTCGACAATTGTGCACTATACAGTTTCACGACTCTGTCATGACTAAATGGGATCAGCAAGATAAGGGGAAGAAAAATTATATAAATACAAAGATAAAGCAAGAGTTTCAGCCATCTGACCCTATGAATGTCGTCTCTAATGAGTGCATACAGTATACCGCTCGCATTTTGATGGGGCATCGTAGGTCAGAGGCGAGGGATGCATTTAGAGAGGAGAAAGAGAAACCTGTTTGGCTAGATGACAGGGAGTGGGCAGCCATTGCTCAGGAGCTCACAGAGACACCAGAGAGGTTTCAACAACAAAGAGAGACAGCAAGGGCAAGACTCCAAACAGTAGGGGCTTCTCATCTTGGGAGTGGTGGTTACGAAACCATGCGCCATGAATTCGTAAGTATTTGTAGCAATTTTATTTATGTAAATGTATCTATGTGGGCTAAATGTTGATTTCTAAAAGTTATAATTGTTAATCGTTTGTGTAGGAGTTGGCCATGAATCGCCCACCAAGTAGGCGAGAGGAGAAGTACGCTCACAAACATGGCCTTGTGGCCTTATTTGAGATGAAGAAGGAGAGACCGTCAATTGGGAGGCATTACCATGATGTAAGATGACCTTCAAACTAATGGTATATGATCAAAACATTCTTGAGTATTAATGTTTAGTTTAATTTCTTGTTTATCGATCTGGAAAATAAAAAAACGAGCACGGTTGTTTTTGTGCTCTATTTTAGACAGAATGGTGCTGTCTGTTTGCTGTTGTTGATCCTGTTCATTGCAGGCAGCCAGGAAACAGCCAAGCAACACTATTCTGCCCAAAAAATTTTTTTTTGGTACAGCGTCGGTATATTCCCCGGTATATACACCCGTATATTCACCGGTATATCTGCCGGTATACATGCCGATACTGCCGTCGGTATAGATGCTGGTGAACGTCGGTATAGGGGTAGGTATACACCCAGGTATAAGTGCTGGTATAGTAGCCGGTATAGACGCCGGAATAGCTGTCGGTATGAGTGCCGGTGAGACGTCGGTATAGACACTGGTATAGGCGCCGGTATTGTTCCCCGACGCTTATACCGACGTCGTGGTTCCGACGCATATACCGGCGTTTATACTGATGATAGGGCTTTTTTAGACCCCGTTCAATGACGTCGGTATAAGCGCCGGTATTAGGCTAACATGTAGTAGTGTCGGAATCACTTTCGTCATACTACTTTGATGTAGAGACATCAGAGTCATCTTCTCCCCCCCATGCCTTTTCTTCTTCTTCTTCCTTTGTGGCATCGTTCTTTGGCACTTTTGCCCCTTCATCATCATCATCCTCTTCATCTTCATCATCCCCTTGATCTTCCATAAGCCCTTTTGGGGTTGCCTTGATGGGCCGAGTGTTTTCTTTGGAATTAGTTTCGTCATACTCTGATGTAGAGACATCAGAGTCATCTTCTCCTCCTTGTGCCTTTGCGTCTTCCTCTTCCTTTGTGGCATCCTTCTTTGGTATTTTTTTCCCTTCATCATCATCATCCTCTTCATCTTCATTAGGCTCTTGATCTTCCATAGGACCTTTTTCCTTATCTTGAAGATATGATTGGTCACATAGAATTTAAGTCTTCATAATATAAATAGTGATTCAAAAAGATATAATATACAATATTTTGAAATGAACTGAAATATCTAATTATATAGTACATACCATCTTGGATTGCTTTTATTTACAAGCCCGATTTTACATCTCCTTCTAGCTCTTGGGAAGTTTTCCATTTAGAAAGTTAAGGAATAGTAGGCATCTCTTGTATATCCCTGCATCCCAAATTTCTCGAAGTTGCTACTATGTATACATTATACTCTCATGTCGTGGATTGCGCCGTTCATTTATGATGGGGCAGGCAACTACAATATATTTCTCGGCATGGCAATTATGAATCCATCTACATACAATTGTTTCCATTTAAATTATGAATATAAGAGTACAATAAAGTAGTAAGTAGTCTTTCTAGAATGTGAGGCAAGAGGTGAGAAGAAGAGAGAGAGAGAGAGAGAGAGTCAACGAGTGAGAGCATTGCCCTTAGTGAGAAGGGCGACCACCCTGGTCACCCTTACTGAGGGGGCGACTGACCCAGTGGTAGGGCGGTCGGCCTTTGTGAGGGAGGTGGAGGGTTTATCCCTCTCACTAAGGGCAACCCAGTTCACTCTTAGTAAGTAAGGGGGCTGAGTCACCCTTAGTGAGGGGAGTCAACCCCTCCTCTCTAAGGGTGAACCAGTTCACCCTTAGTGCCTTCACTAAGGGTGACTAGTGGTGACCCCCCCTTAGTAAGTTAAATGAAATATTAAAGATAAAATAATATTATCTATAATTAAAATAATTTATATTATCCATAGATAATATTAATTATTTATGAGAGTTAGTTATGTAAGTATTTATTATTAAATATTCTCATTGAAAATAAATTTTAAATTTTGTGTATTAATGACACTATTTATAATGATTGAAGAATGCTTTTATGATTGTTAGAAATAAATTTAAATTTATTTAAATACATATAGATTTAGTGTTTAAAATTCAAATTTGTTTTCATTAGTTTGTTGTGTGTTTGTGAGCTATTTTGAGTTGTTTTTGTGAGATGTCGTACTTTGCAAATAGAGATCTATTTCTCCTCTATCTTCTTTTAGTCCGCGTTTTGTTTATTGACATGGAGAATACAACTTTTCACATTTTTATAGGAGGTTTAGAGAGAGGAATGTGCATGGAAGTTTTTATATTACTAAACTTGATGATTATGTTGGAGTATTATCTACTCTCATTCTGGATTGAAAGTTTGCAATCAAACCACCGTAAGATGATAGTGTGAGTCATTTTATATCTCTAATCAGCTAGACCCGCTGTTGGAGAGGAACCATGTTATATCTTTGATAAAGATATAACAATTGTTCCAATAATAGAAGAGTCAAGCAACATTACAACAAGCACACCAAAGCAAGTAATTATTGATCTTACATTAGAATATTCTCCCATAGGCACACCTTAGAAGATTCTCCCACAAGCACACAAAAGCTAGTCATTATTGATCTTACATTAGAAGATTCTCCCACAAGCACACCAAAGCAAGTCATTATTGATCTTACATTAGAAGATTCTCCCACAAGCACACCAAAGCAAGTCATTATTGATCTTACATTAGAAGATTCTCCCATAGGCACACCTTATCAGAAGAGTGTGGTCAAATACTTATTATTTGAAGAATCTCATGCAGGGTGTTCTTCGTAGAATGATATTAGCATGTACGCATATTGAGAAGGTGCAAGAGATTCCTCAAATTTACAATGGCAATGTGGCCTTTGAGTTACCGAATGTACGTGATCCTTTAGCGTCTCCAATGGAAGGAATGGAGCAAGCACATGATGGCCATTGTTGAGTGAAACCTGCAGTAGAGAGTCACGTAAAGTTTCCCGGAGTAGTCCGAAAGAGTTCTTGTGGAGGCTTGTTTGAGTGCACTTATGCCTTGGACTATGAACGGCACATCGAATACAACATCATGGATCGGTAAGCTTATTATCTTAGCTCCATTTCAATAAACCTTGATCAATAAGAGTATTTATTAGAACTTTATATTTTTAAAATAATAGACAAGCTCACATTGCACTGGGCTTAACATCCAATGGATATAGCTCTGTGGCTTGTTTCTATTGCAAGAACAAACTTGTATGTAGAAGAATGTGTTGTGCTATAGTGTACTATTGTATGCCTGATGACCCACATATGACTAGATCGATGATACGTTAAGGGAAAAATTTACACATTGAGGTGCAAAGGGGCACATTAAGGCAAACATTGCAAAAGATAAGAGAACTTGTGCAAGAGGTAGTTTCAAAGGTGGCTACAAGTGGTCCAAGGAAGATACAAATGGATATCACCAAACAAATTGTATTGGATGCAGTTGTTATTAGGAAGCATACTAAAGAGGATGGATCAAATATTAGCAACATTGAGTTGTCACTATTATTGGAACACATACATCCCCTAATTCAATGTCAAAGGTAATGTTAACTCCATATTGATTTATTTCTTTTTATTGTTCTTATTAACTTAATTTTACATAGATTACTAAGTTATCCAATTCTCTTATAGATTCAGGAGGATGGTACGTGCTTCTAGAATCAATGGTATAGTTCAGAGTCTAGTATCCTAGAATTGAAGAGACAATGCACTTTTGAGTTCTTCCCTGGTAGTCATTTTCCTAGGTAAGATTGGACGAGTTATAGTGGTGTTATGTGTTTAAAATGTCAACCACAGAGCCCGTGGATCAGGTTTAAACATGGTGAACCATATGCCTCAAATAGAAGACAGTGATTTGAGAAGGGCTTGGGTTTGTTTTGATCACGTCAGGCATGTGTAGGGATGTGCAACAATGGTTGCACATGTATATGATCCAAGGTAAAATTTGGTCTTGTAAAATTCCTAAAAAAATTTAAACTTCTGTTTAGCTATTTTACAACTGTTATATGATGGCATGCAGCTTATAAGAGCTTATGACAATTGCTTCTTTTGTTGCAAAATGAAAGAGGAGGCCACAGTGGCACAAATTCTATTCTGGGAGATGATTTACAATGTTTTGGTGCACAAAGGCTTTCCCAAACCATTTTTTTGGGGTTTCATGGTTGATGAGGCTAGAGCCAACTGGAGGGCAGTTAAGGACAGTCTATAACAATGGACTAGAGAATATAAATGTTGTGAGCGGTCGCATCTTTTTCATTGGGAACAAAGCTTGAACATCCATACAGTATAGTATGTAGTAAGGAATTTTCAAGAAGAGCATAAGCGACTATGTTGTTAGTGGTGTTGTGTATTGAGTGAAGAAGAGGCACTGTTGGAATACTGACACATTAGATCATGGTGGATAAATGGTAAAGTCACTGATGCAAACTCACCAGCCATGGATTGTTGACTTAGTTGGTGGCATACTAGATATCCCCATCAAGGAGGCAGCACACCTTGTAGGGGTAAGTATTACTTTCTTGGTTTTGAAAACACATAGCTTTCATTTGGAATCTAAATTGTTAAGTTAATCTTTTGTTATGGAATGTGGCTGGAGCTTAAAACTTGGATTCTTACCAGTTAACTTAATCTCTTGTTATAGGATGTGGACAACGGCACTTTGTTGCACATGCTGATCACCACTAATCTAGAAGAAACTAAACATGCAAGTTGGTTAGTAGGAGAGGCTTTCAAGGGAACCATCTCTATATGATGCGATTATTTCAGATCTCACTAGATCCCTCTTGAAATCCACAAAAAATCATGCATTCATGCAAGATAAGTATCATGGAGTAGGCCCTATAATAACAAAGTTGATGGAGAAGTCTAGAACATCAAAATCTCCAAGTCGTCAACCACTAGTAGATTGGTGTGGGGGAAGAAGTGAGTGGGACACTAATGCATGTGAAACTAAACTATATTGGTGATAACATTATCGTTAGCTCACCAAAGAAGCCATATGCCATAAATCTTTGAATCGATCACAATGTTACACATGCTTTATTGTGATTCAAGGTAAACACACAATGTTACACATGCTTTATTGTGATTCAAGGTAAACACACAATGTTACACATGCTTTATTGTGATTCAAGGTAAACACACAATTGATCCCTTGCATCTCCCACATGGACTATATAGAATCTTCTGATGCAACCACTCATATGCCAACTCTGCATGGTGCTGTGTCATCTATAATAAAAGAAGAAGGCACCGGTCATCTAGCTTCTAAACAAGAATAAGAGGCGAGCCCTTAACCAAACTCTTTACTATTGCACCTTCGAGTTGTGTCGGGAGTTATTCTTGTGTTTTTTTACCCCTAGTAAGTTATGAAAATCATGTGTTTTTTACCCCTAGTAAGTTATGAACATCATGCATTAAGCTTAAGAGCATAATGCATTAAGCTTAAGAGCATAATGCATTAAGCTTAATGTGTTGTGCTTATGAGAATTATGCTATAATCTTAATGCATAGAGCCTTATGAGAATAATGCATTAAGCTTCTAACAAATCTTGTACCTATGCATTTTGGAAGTATGTCCATGATGGTAGCAAGAATGTGCATCTAATTCTTAGAGAGTCTTCTGGCTCTGGGAAGAGGTGCAAATTCCATGCTATCTCGTTCATTGCTTGACGTTTTATGGCATGTTTGGCATAAGTGTACTGCCATGGATCTTGCAGTAGTCACAAAATCCTCTGCTACTAAGGGTTCCCCACTCATTGGATGGATATTCCAAGTGCGTAGGTTGACCTTTAGCATTCGCTCCTTTTTTTGGATGTAAATGTGATACGTGTCATCCTAGTCATGGATCATCCTTATTTCTCTCATAAAGGGTCGTCTCCTAAGATGGAATCATAGGAAACAGGCTGTTGTGGCCAAAGTTAATCACCACACAAAGGTATGTTAGAAATTGGTTCTGAGAATCTTAATCTTCAAATCTCACAGAAGACCTATGGGCTTCACAGTGGCTCTATCAACAAGTTTCACAATCAATGTGGTGTCATCCCTTGGAGGTTTTTCCCATTTTTCCTAGCATTGTTTGGTAATAATGTTTACTCTTGCCTTGCCATCTAGGATGGTGACTTGAACTTCATCAAAGTTAAGGGTAGTGATGCATTCATTGAGCTTATCTCCTTTAAGATATTTCCCTAACTTGTTACTCAGACAGTGGGAATGCCGATAATTTTGTGTGGTTCTATGGATCCATCCTCCATTGGTCTCGTCGAAACTTCCTAGTTCCACTTGTTCTTCCATTCTTGCTCTAAGCCTTCCTTACATTCAATCCTTCAAATCCTTCCATAGACTCAGGCTACCTTCTAGTAAGGTGCCAATGGGAATATGGACTTGTGAAGACATAAAGGAGGAAAGACGTCCAATATCTCTTAGAATGGGTGTGGCTTCATGAATTTGGTTATCCCTATTCATGATTAGGCTTTTCAAGGTGTAGGGTATAGGGATATGAATGTCAGTGTTGATCTTGTTGGGTGGTTGTACCTCAGATTTTTAAGATATGTAGCAATATGGTCTACTTGGTGTGTGTAGGACTGTTGCGGCTTTTAGGTCTACCCTCTCGGGGGAGATTTTCAGAGGGTGGTTGGTTGGGATTTCTATAAAGCTCCTATGTTTCCTTGGTTGGTGATAACTTAGGCATATAGGAACTTCCCGTAGCTTGAACTTATTGAGGTTTCTCCTCTAATAGAGATTAGCAATCCTTGACCAATTCTTGAGTGACCTTAAGTCATCCCTTTTCCTTGATCGGGTTTGAAAATTTGGCTAACTTCTTGGGCAGGCAATCGGGGTCTATTTTCTCTCTTGCTTGAGGGGAAAATGGTAGTATCTTCTGGGGATTATAATATAGGGAGATTTTTATTTAGAGCTTTTTGAACAAACACATAAAAAAATAGAGCTTTTTGCACACATGCTGTTATTGCAAACAAATCTCCCTCCTTTCATTAGTGGTAGTGATAAACATATAGAAAGAGGATGTGTACCAAGTAGAGAGATAACTAGAAATACATATAGAGAGAGAATGTGTACCTAGGAGAATAAAAGTAGAGAGAGAAAAAAATAAGAGGCATATTAGTGGAGAAAGAAAAATTGTCTCATGAATATTCTCAAAGACTGAGAAAAATATTAAACTTAAAAATAACTTTTATTCAAAAAAATAATCACCCTCTCTACATTAAAAATTAGCAACCATACATGACAGAACACCCTTTAGTAAATGAAAGCTGTGCTAAAATGCCATTCTCTACATTTAGAAGTAGCAGATGAACCAAAGAGAGATACATTTCATCAAATCCAATGTAGGCCTACATTGAATACTCTAGCAAAAAAAATTTGATATCATCTCCTATGAAGGCTATACATTAAAAAGTAGCAACTAGAACAAAAAGAAATACATATCATCAAATTACAAACGAGAATCAAAATACTAAATGTCCTTCAGTTATCATCAAAAAGCTACTCAAAATATTGAGGTCGTATGCATTCTATGATTCAGTTGGCTTCATTAGACGA
Source organism: Cibotium barometz (assembly GCF_041138505.1). Classification (NCBI taxonomy): domain Eukaryota; kingdom Viridiplantae; phylum Streptophyta; class Polypodiopsida; order Cyatheales; family Cibotiaceae; genus Cibotium; species Cibotium barometz. The sequence goes on along the minus strand of NC_141072.1, from coordinate 5,013,789 downwards.
TGTTGTCCGAGAATAAAACGAATATCCCATTCTTGTAGTGTTGTCTGATACATACTCATGTGTTGTGCTGATGTAGTCCAAGAACACATGAATAGATGAAATACATATGTTTACATACCAGAAAAGGTTTCTTATTCTCTTCTCTCTTTTGGAAATCAGGGCAAGTGTAGTAAGGCTCCGCTTTGATATGAGCTTCATAGTACCCTTCTGTGAGAAGAAGAAATTTGACATGCTCCTTTGGTGTAAAACATGTCTCTTCTATTAGTATATTCGCATTCAACTCAAGGGCTCTGGCTATATTTTTCTCTAGCTCTTTTGATATTCCATGTCGCCACTTTTTTCTCCTCTTACTAGATGGAGGGGTAATTCCATCTATGCCCAAAACTTCATGATTTGGATCAAATCTTTGAAACAATGGCGATGGACAAGCCATACACAAAGTAAAACCAGCCGCTCCTGAAGTAATTTCACTTCAACAGTTGACATGTTCGTTCCCTTGGAAATTGGCCATATCCTAGGTAATTGAGGTATAATATTCACTTGCTTATCCACATTCCATGTGTGCTAAACATCACGATTGTAAAACCACATCCACTGAAATTTTGTTTTCCATTGTACTCCCTTGCTAACCAAAAATAGGGTGCAACTTCTCTTGGGGACCTACTCTCTATGTAGGAAGGAAACTTTAGCCTATTTATCACCCCAAAACATTTACGCTTGCTGAACAGGCATTCTTCTTATTGTCCACATAGTTTTGTGCACGGTCTCCTCAATTATATTTTGCTCATCCATATTTTCTACTTTGTTGCTTTTTTGAAGACTCGTCATGATGGTTATGCTTTTCATCCATTTGCTGCATGTTATCCTATTCCATGTTTACATGTCTGTCTTTAAAGCTAATCTGTCTTGGTCTTCCTCTAAGCTTGCACTATTTTGACTCCATCACATACCCTAGCTTGTGTGAGGTAGTTGCAATACTCCCTTTTTTCTTTCTCTGCACTGTCTCCTTGTCTCCATGAAGGATAGACTGCTCAAACAATAGTGTACCTGCTACTCATTACACTGGCAACCATAGTAGGGGTCGGAGCTCTTCCCAGTAAAACTTGGAGTAATAATATTTCCATATATTAGGTCCTGTTTCCATATAGCGACCAATCTAAAAACCTAGGTACTTTGCACATTGTATGTAGGAATTAATCACATCTATAACAAAGGCATCAAACAATGATATTTTTCTTGCACCTCCTTCTCCTGCTAACCAATTAGCATGTATAATCTCTGAGATATTTGTGTTGGGTATTTTTGCTCTTTCCCATGGGCTATAAGAGGCCTGACCATACATCACAAAGCACACAATTATGAAAAAACAACTTGTATTTAAAGACTATATACTGAATTAAATAAAGCCATTGTACCTCATGTTGGAGAATTATTTCTTTCCGCCAATTAATCCATCGCCTCACAGCTTTTATATTCTCTTTCAAAACATTACTTTTTCTCCAACAATCCTCGATAGAGGTGGCTTGTTTTGCTGCACACTTCGGTGTCTGAGCAAGCCTCCATACTTTGCACATGTCGAGATGTGTCTGTCTATGCTGAGGCAACACCAATTTTTTGGTGTGCTTTTGTAGACTCTATTCCCAATGAAAGAGACAAGAACGCTCTTGACCATCTAACACATTGTCAGACCCTCCATTGTACATAGTTCGTATTGTAATCCAATTGGGCCTAACCTCGTCAGCTATAAATCTTACAAAGTCAGCTGCTCTGCTGGGAATCCTTCTTCTTGCATAACATTGTTAAGATTTTCCTAGAATAGAATTTGTACCTTTGCGTCCTCCTCTTTTGTTTCACATATAGCGATTACCATCAAGCTTTTTAAATTAATTATTTTACAATATGCCTACTTATTGCATGAAATAAGTATTTTCTGAATCACAAACACAAAATTGCTTTACATAAACCTTGGGTCATACACCAAACATGACATGGTGGCCGAGCCATCAACTCTATGAGTGTGATCAAATCGCACCCCCAATAATTATGCAAGTCTCCAGAGCCGTTTGACGCAGCCTATTTACTAGTTCAACCCCTCAACCTCTTCCTTTGGTGGACATCTTGAAGAGGAAGCGCTTGTCGGAGGCTTTTCCTTGATCTGGGAATCAACTACCATGGAAAAAAGAGAACATACATCTTTTATTGAGTTGCAAAATGTTGTCAAAACCATCCCCAACGACCAAAGTGTTATTCTTCTTCTCATAGGCAACAATGCTCCTAAACCTGCATAGAAAATTAAAGTGTTAAAATTTATTATGGGTTTTATAATTTACTCTAGACAATGGATTGAAAAAAACAAACCTTTGATTTTGAACAAGAGGTATCAACTCTTCTAAAAAGTTGTTAAGCTCTGATTCCCCCACTGCTTCATTATGATCAAATGTTAAAGAGTCCATAAGCAGTTGTCGAGCCACAAGCATCTGTATTTTTCTAGGCCCACTACCTTTATTGTAATTCAAAAATGTATCCACAAGCCTCCTTAGTCTCTCAATAACAGCCCTTGAGGTTCCTAGCTCAACTGGATAACTGTGCTCACCTTGGTGTATCATAAGTCATGTCATACAATTATCTTCAGGAATGATGTAATAGACTGAACAGAGACATGTATGCACACAACAAACAACGTTTTTGCAATATTGACATGTGATGTGCCCTTTCTTTTTCAGCATGATAGTCCTTACTCTGTTCTCCAAAAAATCATGGAAGAACCTATCGTTAAATCACTGATTATTCTTATAATATATGTAAGAGTATCTTTGACATTGGAGAGAACCAAAAAAATAACTAAGCTTAACATTGCATGGCATTGCCATTTCCAAATGTTGGTGGAATCTCAAAAACAACATTATTGTCATATGCTCTTGGTATCTCTATTACAGCTGGTCCTGATGATTTTGCTAAGAGTTTTTTAAATTCGATTACCCCTGGCATTCTGAAGCAACCAAGGAACTATATGATCAACATAGCTAGTAGCATTGTCCTCCTCACTATCAACATCAATCTGAATGGTGTTGTCCATGCCTGTTGATTCATTTTCTGAGATTTCAATCTCATTCAAATTTTTGCCCAAAGGTTCTTCATCTTTTGCACCTAATGGAGTACTCTCCAAGTCTATAAACTCAATAGAAACACTACCCTTACCTTTAGAACGATTTCTATTGCTATTTTGAACACTTTCATCCTCACTATCTGCTACATAATAAGTTTATTAACAATGGACAATACGATACTCCATTGAAAAAGATAAATCAACCAAGAAGTGCAGATGACCATCAACATCTCTGTGTGATGGTATTTCTACCTCAGATTTCACTTCACCATAATGCAGTATAGCATGTAAAGTAATAAGCTTACAATTCTGTGGTAAAGGGCTTGCAAAAAATATGCACTCAACAATAATTTTTCATCTTGTAGATGCACAGAATGAGATATGGTGTCAACTTCTACAGTCCAATGAGATAGAAGCTTCATTGGCCATTCTATAAAGAATGCTCCCTTCTACTTAATGAGCAAGAAGCAATATGCACTAGCTTCTAGTTTTTTTGCAAAGAAAACATGTTTTTTCACTTCATTTGTGATATAGCAATTGTAGTATTATTACCTTTTTAGTTTCCACATAAATCTATAAAAGCCTAAATTTAATGTACCTAAATTTAATTTAACTTAATGAGTTTAAATGAGAACTAAATTTATATATGTTCTTTATTCAAATTATAATTTGATGAAATCATATAAATAAAAAAGAATATTTTTATTGAGAATTGATTTGATTCTCATCATTAAAGATGAGGAGAACACTTGTTTCAAAAGTTATTCTCTAGCCTTCATCATTTAAAGTTCACAACAATCACTCACTTACACTTCCACTCCCAGTCTCCCAGTTTCCCATGAAATTAATATCATTTAAAGCTTGAGGACTTTTTTTGGCTTCTAATTTAAAGTTATATTCATTGTATTGAGCTCCTAATTTTTAATTTTATATGGTTCTATATATACTTTATCATATATAAGATCCTATAAGTAAACATATGTGTTATATATATATATATATATGTTATTAATATTTCATGTACTATATACTATATATCTTTAGTATAACTTTATACTATATTTATTTAGTATAACTATATTATATATATATATATATACATATATTTAAGTGTTATTTATATTGAATGTTCTATATAATATATGTACTTAAAATAATTATATATTTAATATATATTATATACACTCATACATATATACTATTTCTAAGTGTGTATATATATATATTATATATATATACTATTTCTAAGTGTGTATATATATTATATATATATACACTTAGATCTATAGTATATATAATAACACTTCTAGATATAATATAACTATATATTTAATATTTATTATATACTTTTATTAGATATATAGTATATTAAGTATATATATACATATATATATATACATATACATATATATATATATATATATATATATATATATATATATATGTATGTATGTATGTATGTATGTATGTATGTATATATATATGTATATATGTATATATATATATATATGTATATATATATATATGTATATATATATATATATATATTATATCTAAGTGTGTAAATAAATTATATATATATATATATACAGTTAGATCTATAGTATGTGTTATATATACATATATTTAAGTGTTATTTATATTCAATGTTCTATATATATATATATATATATATATATATATATATAAAGTCAATATTAGGTAATTTGGAAAAAATATCATATTTTGAGAATCAATTACTCCATATAGTTCTGGACATATCTTAAAACATACCAACTCCAAATTTGTCGGAGGTGATAGATTTAGATTCTACTCTTCAAGATCTTTCCAATGATATGTCACATGATGGGGTGTTTACAAACTTTTGGACAAGTTCACCATGATCCCATTTTGCAAATGGGAATGAGATTTTTTCCAAATTATCCAATATGGTGTTTATATATATATATATATATATATATATATACACACACACACACATTTAGATCTATAGTATATGTAGACATATAGTAGATTAAGCGTATATATATATATATATAAAACTATATATTTAATACATATTATATACATTCATATATATATTAACTATATATTTAATATATATTATATACACTCATATATAATATATATATATATATATGTGTGTGTGTGTGTGTGTGTGTGTGTGTGTGTGTGTGTGTGTGTGTATGTACACACACACACTTAGATCTATAGTATATGTAGATATATATTAGATTTATTATATATACTTTCACTTTAACTACTTTAGATACTATAGATATATAGGAGAAATACAAGTGAAAATGAAAGTGAGAGGAGTGAAAGTGAAAATGAAAGTGTTAGTGTGAGTGTTTTTTGTGTGTGTGTGTGTGACTTCTTATGTTAGTGTGTGTGTGTGTGAGAGAGAGAGAGAGAGACTTTGTATGAGAGCCATTGTGTGTGTGAGAGAGACATTGTGTGTGTGTGTGTGTGTGTGTGAGCCATGGTGCGACAGCTCCTCCTCTTCTCCTCCTCCCTCCTACACCTCCCGATCTACTAGGTACGCCCCCTCCTCCCCTCTTCCCCTCCCCTCCCCTCTTCCCCTCTTCCCCTCCCTTCCCCTCTTCCCCTCTTCCCCTCCCCCTCCCCCTCCCCCTCCCCCTATCACCTGTTACCCCCTCTCATGCCCCCTTGCTCTCCTTTGTCGATCGGCCGTAGAGCAGCGCACATGCTACTCCTCGACTGGGGGCCAACAAGGGATGGCAAGGGGGGCATGAGAGGGACAATGTGCCTTCTTAAATCATGGGTGATTATTTGTGTAGGTAGCTTTCAGAGATTCACATTTTTTTCTTCACCTTCGAGCCAATCTTAGCTTGAAGCCTCTTCAGGTGTGCTCCCATAAACATACGTTCGCATTCACATTCACATTCACATTCACATTCACATTCACATTCACATTCACATTCACATTCACATTCAATTCCATTCACATTCACATTCACATTCAATTCCATACACATAAATAATTCCATTTTTTAATGTTTTTTAATTTTGAGAATAAGATGAAAAGGCAGTGTGCATGTTGCATTTTTAAAGTGTTTTAAAAGTTCATGTTAATTAATTTTAAAAAAAGGCAGTGTGCATGCTGCAATTTGAATGTGTTTTGAAGATGAAAGTTTTTTAATTTTTACTAGCCATAGCCAACTTTTGGAAAAGAAAAATTTCTTGACCAAAATTTGTGCATATGGTAGTTCTCCCAATTCTACATAAATAACAGAGAAAACGAAACAAAATGACAAACCATCCACTTCATTTTGATCCATCAAAAAGAAAATGAATGAGTGTAATTACTTACTCATTTTGAGTTCTCAAAGCCAACATAAACTCTCCTTCAATATCTGATCAATGTTGACAAAGTGGCATTTTACAGAGCAATGTCTCCATTTAATCATAGAGTACTCTATAACAGTTGTGAATAAAAATAGAGAATACGTGTTCAGGACACAAACACATATTCAATTTAATCAAGAATTTAATTAATACTAGAAATAACTTACGTGTTTTGATCATATGGAGCCATGTCTTTAGTCTATGATTTCCATCCCAAACAAAGAATTTCTTCCCTCGAAGATCCTCCCACTCTGTTTGGTAGATTTTGCTCAAACTTTGCATTAACTTCTCTCCACATTGGTCCCCATTCAAGCATATCATTTTTTGACACAAATTGTTGATGATGGCCAACCTTTTTGAAAGACACAATAAATGGGCCCCCCAACACACTATAACAAGATTTCTTAAATCTTTTGACAAGGCCATCTGTCCCTAAACCAACATCTTGAATGGCCTCATTATCCATAAGTCTACAGAGAGGTATTCGTGGAGGATCCTGACCTCTCTTGACAATGAAGCTTTCAACCACCTCCTCTAAAATTCACCCTGGCATGTCATTATCAAAGGTAGGTAGATGATCAATTGGTTTTGCAACCACTGTGGTTGCTTCTGAGATAGCTGTTGCATTATCTTCTTGATCATGCTCTTGAGATGGAAGAACTTCATCATGCTCTTCTCGGTCTATCTCTACTTCATCTTCACTCATGCCATCAAGCTCCTCATGTTTTGAGCTCTAGAAATTGGAGGGAAGAGGTCCTTCACTGGTTTTAAGATTGGAAGAAGCCATAGAATTACGTGCACAAGTTCTAACCGGTCTTCCCAAACTGCAATGAGTACTCAATTTCTAAAACAAGTAACAAGCTTATAAGGTATTCATAACACAAATACCAAGCCTGCAAAACAATAAATCATAATTGGAAAGCATAAGTAATTTTAAAGGAAGAAGGTGCCTTCTTCTTTGATCGATTGCACACCATTCTTGCTTAATTCTTGTATCATAAGTTCAAATTATGAGTAAGCATCTAAAAGATATGCTTAAAATGGGACTCAAATTAAGTCAAAATAAAACATTCTTCACATCTCAAAATTCATCTAAAAGAGGCTTTTCATTCAAATGTATGCTATGAACAACAAAATCTTGAAAAATGTAAGTATCAAAGGTGAGACTCAAATGTTAGAATCTTAGTGTGCTTTCATATATACAACCCTCAATTCATACAATGCTTTTTAATGGTAGCATGCACGTATGGTTTTTAAACCAAACCAAAAAGTTTAAAATAAATAGAAAATTTGCACTACCAAAAGCAAGCGTGCACGCTGTCTTTTCATGTTGTCCTAAAATATACAAAACAATGAAATCTTCACTACTAGTACCACACCTTTCATAGCCAATGTACATAGAAAATTATCATTTGACATAGAGTTTTCATATTTAATTTAGAATATATCGCAAACAAGATGCTACAAAGTAGTCTACTTTCAAAGTAGAAGACATGTGAGCTCAATGCTATAATATTTTGCTTTGCAATAGACAATAAAGACAATCTATAAAACACTTTACAAAGACAACGTGCACGTTGCCTTTTCATGTTGTTCTTAAAATGAAAAAATAATAAAATATTTTAACACTTTCAAAATCAAGCATGCATGCCTAATTCTCATCTTGTTTTCAAAATTAAAAAACATTAATATATAAATCACTTTTTAAATGTAGCATGTGCGCTGAGTGGCTTCATTAGATTGAAGTGGAGTTAGCATGTGAGAGGAAAGCGGCCAAGGGCACATGGTACAATGCTCTCACAGTTTTACTTGTTGTGCTTGTTTGGAAGGTAAGAATACAAGGGCTTTTGTTACTAATTTTCTTAATCTTTGACACTATGAGACTGTAAAATTACTATGTGGGAATTTGTTGTACTGCATAGGAGGCATTTGATGCATTTATAGCCAAAGAGATAGCTCAGGGGGCTCACTATATGTAAAATCTCTATATCACGTGCGTTCAAGGCCTAATTTAAAAACCTCTTATCTGTAAATTTTTCATGAATAAAACACACCCTTTTTCTATTTAATTTGTGAATACCCCCTTGAAATGGTACCCTTATGTATGTAAAAAATGTGTTAAAAAGGGATTAAAAAAACCCCTTCTGTTGAACCCACATGCTACACTTACATATTTATGAGTGACTTCCTCGAGAGAGATAGTAGACATTAATGATCCCTCTCTATCAATGCGGGAAAAGGAGAGCATAGCTCGAGGTAGAACCAAGAGGATCTACAAGGAAAGAGCTTATGAGGTATGTAGTTTTGATACGGCATGAGTAGAAGCCTAAAAATTAACACAATTAATTGTGGTTGGAACCTTTTATATGAAGATGCTATCTATTAAAAATCCTATGATTGGTCAAGGGTTTTTTTCTCTTCTTTACAATTACAATTGGGTGAAAGAAAAGGACATGGTTGGGTTGACAAAGAATAAAGTTCACCCATTGGCTACAACAAAAATATCTACTGACAGGTACATTATTTACAAGTATGCAAATATTTGGAGCACACAGATACAAATTTGCACACACCCACGTGTAAACAAACTAAGTGTGGAGATGTGTACGTATGTGTGCCATATGTATGCTTCTTTGTAGTCATTTCAAACATTGTCATTTTTGTTGGAATTGTAGGAAGAGAGATATACTCTGCTCTATGCTCACATGCCGATTGTATGACCCTTCATGTGAGCAATATTTGAGTGTGCAAAAGCTTAGAATGTACTTGAGGAAAGAATGGTATTGGGAATATATTTTGAAATAGGGCCTCAAAATGAAAGGAAAATTGGTGGAAGAGCTGCTAGAGGGCTTTGAAACATGGTTCTCTAACCAAAGAAGAGACCATCTTGACAATGCTTTTTCTAAGTTATGGGGTCACATAAATACCAAAGAATCAGATGAGAAGATTTTGGAGATTTCAGAGTCTTCCAAGAGAGTGTTTTATAGGTATTCATACTACATTGTCTCATTCTTTATAATCACATGCCTTGCATGTGACATACTAATAACAAGTTGAAAGGTAATGATTAAAGAACCTAAGTTGCATGTGACATACTAATAACAAGATGAAAGGTAATGATTATTCCACTTTAATAGATGGATTGTTAAGCTTCATGATGAGCATGCAATTGAGGAGATGCCAGAATTTGTGGATGAGTGGATAGATCTCTCTAGGCATGGCTCCATGTTTCCTCTTTGGATGAAGGAGCGTGGCCTTAGTGAATGGGAGGTGCAATACTCTCCGTGGTGGCTTGACTACCCCATTGGAGAGTATCCAAGGCATGAGGGAGATCATTACAAGGGTATTATTTTTCTACCTTTGTCTGGCCAAACTATTTCTATTATTTTGCTATGTTATCTTCTACATGAAAATAAATATTCATTTATTATAGAGCATGCACATGAGAGGCCAATTGGTGAAATGGAGGAGGTTGGTTGTTCAGCTTTCAAGAAAGCCACCTCTTCCCAAAAGAAAGCCATCTCTTCTCAAAAAGAAAGCAACTAATACTGAGAAGAGCCCTCCCATTCAATCGCGTCTTCGATAAAGAAATGGATGGAGTACATGCAAAGCAATCCTCCACAAAGAAAGAAAGCAAGCGATCCTCCAAGAGGACTAAGGAAGACAAGCAACCTTCACAACCTACAAGTATAGGCTAAAATAAGATGTGTGTTTAAGTATATTTCTCAAAGTACTATTTTTCACATTAATATTTTATGAATCGATGGTATGCTCGCAAACTGTGACATATTCGTCCGGGGCCATCTTGCTTAGTGTCTTGAAGGTCTCTCCTAAGGAGGAGGCAAAAAGGAGGAGGCAAGGTAGGGGATGAACTTTCATGAAATCTTTATATACGGGACACATGTTGACATTTAGTTCTTACACATCATTGTCAGCAGGATTGTGTACTTCTTGTGCAAGGTGGATCTCAAAGGAAAGTTTCTAGATGGTGAGGAGAGCACAATAGTCGTGTCTCTTTTCTTTGCAGATTTCCCGATGGGTTATTTGGTTGAAAAGATTTCTATGGATGTGATACGTAATTAATTTCTTTTAGATCGATATAAGCTTGGAATTTGCATTTCTTTTGACAAACAAGATGTGAGAATATGTTTAGGTGCTTACATGGAATGAGTTCTCTCAAAAAGTAAGCAAAAGGGTGGCTACATTAGCCTCTCTGTATGTGGCTGACGATGGATGGTATATTACCTTGTGCTCTACAGATCATTTTGACATTGTTTGTGGTCATGCCACTATGGTGGGATTTAAGTTAAATTAAACAATCTCATTTTGATTCCGCAAGGGTATGCGTGCAAAAGCACACATGAGCCGGTATGTTCAAAACTCTATGCATTCATTTTAATTGTTTGTGCACATTGGAACCACCTTTTGCAACTATGATATGAAAGAAAAGGTAATGATAAAAAGGGGTTATCGAGGTGGAAGTCCTTCTCTTGGGCATGTTTTATCGAAAGGAAAATCAGCCCGTGTATGATAGAAGGGAGGGGGAGACCATAGAAAAGAAGGCCTTTAAGGATTCTACTAGATTGAGATGATGACGAGCTAGTCGGTCAGGGTGCATTACGAGGTGCTGTGGAGAGAAGCCTTGACTTCTACATGTGTGTTATAAGATGTAAAAGTATATGTGGAGTATGATGGTGGAATGTCTCGGCGGTGACTTTGCTATCACATAATCAATTGCTATGATGAATGAATGATGGTGGAATGTCTCGGTGTTTAGGTGCCTGGTGTTGACTTTCATGCTCGATCAGACTGCGGTGATTGATATTTTTGCACACTGCGGTGGACTTGGAGTCATATGTGCCGAGCTACATTGGAACTTCTTGTGTATTGATAGTTATACACAAGTTTATGAGCGCCATCTTAGGCGGTTTGGGGATATAGAGTTATCTCCTTTAGCAGGACCTAACATAGAGGTAGGGGATGACACAGATTGGGACTAATAGGGTCCCAATGTGCTTGATTTTGAATTTTTTTTTTGGCATTGACTATTGGTGGACTTTTTTTGTACCCACATGCACTATGTCACTATGTGGTTGGTGGACTTTTTTGTACCCACATGCACTATGTCACTGTTGTTTTAAGTGCATAAGCTTTTCTAGGGATTTGATTGCTCCAACAAAGTTTGGATTGTTGAAGGCATGTTATTGTATGGTTGGTACATGATTGTTTTGTTTGGTATATGGTATTTTCTGGACTGTTATAATGCTCTGTAAATGCATGGTCTCTTGAGCTATAAAGGGAAAGCATGTCTATCTTGTTCACACTATGAGTAGTTTTTAGTCTATCCACCTTTTATCTATCACACCTCAAATAGAGTATCCATTTTAACCAATCAGCATGACCTATGGTTAAAATATGTTTAATTTCTTGCTAAACAAGAAAATGTGTGTATATCTAAGTGTTCTTTTATTCTCGTGCATGTAAGTTTATGCATGTGTTTGTGTGTGGTCACCAAATGTAGGTGTAGACACGTATACAAATGAGTGTGCATGTGCGTAAACATGCATATACTTGTGCAAATGTGTGTGCATGTATAAGCATACATGTATGTGTGCATATGTGTGTGTGTGCATTATTAACTATTATGTAGTGTGGGTTGGCTTTATGTGTTTATTTGCAAAAGGTCATGTATGTTGACATATGAAGCTTTGTATTCTCATGGAAATGCGTAGTCTATGATGGAGTATATTGTCATAAAGAAAGCTAATAATCTATTGATATATAAAGGAAGACTTGAATCTTTTAGCATAAAAGTGGTAGACTACTTTGACTTTATCCAGTTCTTTTGATATTCTATGGTACAAAATTTGATGATTGAGCTTTTGAAGTATGGGTATCAACTTGCTTGACATATATATATTTTGCCTAGAAAGTACTTGGTTGGATTGATTCTTGTATATTTTGTGTAAAGTGTAATTGCATATGTTACGATGTGTTGGCTTCTTTTTAATTCATAATGTTCATGGAAAAGTTTGCTTATGTTTAATTGAGGGTGCTCTACATTCAACCCATGTTGCTTTTTTTTTTTTGACAATCCTTGGCATCCCCTTCTCTTCAAGAGTTAACATTCTTAAAAACAATGGAGATGGCTCTAATAGAGCTTTTTAAAATGTTAACTACTGCTCAAGCTAGAAATATAAGGCTAATTAGAAATGCTGATCAAGAAAGTACAGAGGAATTAGATGAGGCAAGAAGGTGCACCTTTCATGGAATGCAACTCTTGTCCAACTTGTGGAGCAGTCTAGGGGAGTTCTTGAGCTAGCAGACATTGACATGTTGGAGATGGTACTCCCTCAGGTCATTGGATATTGGAGGACCTTTAAGATCATCTTTGAAGAAGACAAGCATATGTTTCGTAATCTGGTGGATGAGATTATGGCCTGCTAAACAAGCCACAACAGTGACTTCAATGGTTTTTTTAAATTTGTCATCATGGACTATTTGAAAGGATCCATTATGCTATACTACATTATGACAATGTTATGTTACTGACTGAATTGTGTTTATGTTGTTGTGTTCTTGACTCCTTCTCTTGAAATCAAGGCTTTTTTTAATTTAATGACTCCATTATGGTGTAAATGCTTGTGTATGGTTATAAACCTTTGGTAGGACTCTATCTCTCTAGCCCCCTATCTAGATCTCTCTCTCTCTCTCTCTCTCTCTCTCTCTCTCTCTCCAAGCATATCTCTTGCTTCATGACTTGCTTTCTAGCTCTATGGCAAAACTTATTTTTCAAGTAAACATATAAGCTCCATTGCTTGTTTACTTATAGAAAAATTACTTAGTGTGTATATGTGAAGCTTCCTATCTTGCTAGCCTTATGAATAAACATGATCTAGGTCTAAAATGAGAAGCTTCACAGCTATTCTTACTTCATGGCATGCTTACTTTATGTGTATTCCTTAGAAAAACTTACTTGTGCTTAAACTTTAGGGATTGAGAAGGTTATGGACTAGGTGAGAGAATGCTTAACCTAAGAATAATGAGTGATAAAAGAAAGTTGAAACTAATTGAATGCCTTTTTTTGCTTTGCCTAAAAAATTGATTTCTTCTCTTCTTACTTTGTCTTTCTCTCTTAAACTATTTTTCTCGCTCTCTGACTCTCTCCCTCCAAACATATCTCTCTCTTCCTCTCCTTTCTTAAAGGAGGGTCAATTGATTGCATCATGGCCATGTGTTCAAAAAGCTCTATATTTTTATTGATTTGTTGAAAAATCTCTAAATAAAAAGCTCCTTAAATAATTACACTCGTATCTTCTCTTTTTTAGAAGATAAAGATGACACATTGGTAGTTGTCCCCCCTCGTTGGAACCACTTTTTACGATGACACGACTATCTCCCTTGCCAATTTTTGTGGCGTTTTTCTTTTGAGAGTGCCTAGTTGCTCGTGCTTGTTTAGAAACCTCTTTAGAAGATAAGATCCTTACGTTTCCTGAGGCTTCTTGCTTCTATGAAGTAGATGATTCGGTAGATAGCAGCATGGGCCATGGCTCTCCTTCTACTTTACATTTGAGTGACTACATTTAGAGGTACTGTGTGGATGAAGCCGTCTCGTATACTTAGCAAATTAGTGCTGGTACTAGGTTTAGCTTCATTTTACTTTCCCATTGTACCCGTTCTTAATGGAAAATCCTTGTACCGTATGGTCTATCCCATAACTTGTGCATATGTTAACCACATTGTTTAACACGTTCCAACCACATTGTTTAACATGCTCCTATGACAACTATGTCCGCACACTTATGTAATGGGCGCCCATGCTATATTGTAAATCATGTCATTTGATGAGGGAAACACCCCAAAGGCGCTTCCAAGTATTGATCTTCAAAGGACAGACAAGAGGAATTTGGTTAGTTGACTATGTTTTGGGTGCCTTGGGTCACTTACTCCTCGGTGGCCTAGTGGGAAAACGCTTGGAACTAAAAAGCCAATTTCTCTTGTTTGTAACTCATTCTCCCATTTGTGCAATAGAAGTGGAGTGTTGTCTCTCTCCCTCTCTCTTGCAACTCTAATCTAGCATGTGTGGTATGCTTAGGGTTAGGATTTGGGAGTGATTGCTAATCACTTGTTCCTTCTTGCTTCCTCTCTCTCTCTCTCTCTCTCTCTCTCTCTCTCTCTCTCTCTCTCGTGATTAGGCTAACCAGCGTGATCCTCTTTCACGCGGAGATCCCACACGATCTTCGCGATAGAGCTTACATCACCCGTTGGATTAGAGCAACCACCTCGGTGTGACAACGAGTGCGGGAGGATGGTGGTGACGAGCGGCTACGATGGAGCTCTTGAGCCATGATCGAGGTCGGTGGATAGGCAACTTCCCATGACATGGTTAGGGTAGGCTTCCTTTAAGCTCTTTGGCATGCGGTTTTTTGATTTTTTGTTGTATTTTCATGTTTTGTTTGGTTGTCTTGATGTTTTTGTTCAGATTCATGTATAGCTTTGTGTTTAGAGTAGCATTATCACTTGTTTGAGTAAAAACATTTGTGATTTGGGTGATTAGAGAGCCTAATCAAGAGGGTTTTTACTTAAACCTAGACTCTTTTTGATAATTTATAGCTTAATTTTAAATTTTTTTGCTTAATTCCTTTGCATAGGTAGGTTAGCATTACTAGATAGAATAAGTTAATCAAACAAAAAAACCAAAAAAACCATAAACCATTTCTTAATTTTCACTAATTATCACTAACCTATTGGGTAGTGTGATTAGTGGACTTAAAGAGAGCAAAAAACTAAAAAATTGAGCCTAAGTGTTTGCAGTTAGACTAATTGGAGTGGCATTAGTGTTCTAAACACTTGCCTTGACTCAAATCTATGCTGAGTTCACTCTAATTTGGCCCTAACTCGGGGGGTGCACTATATGGAAGCCCCTCCTACGACGTGCGTTCAAGGGGTATTTAAAAAACCCCTTATCTGTGAATTTTGAGCTAATAAAACTACCCCTTTTTCTTTATAGACTTATGGGTTTTTTTCCAAAGTACAATTAAAATACCCCTCTTGTAATTGTATTTCTGTAAATTTACCCAATATTTTGGATTAAAAAAACCCCACCTAATGATCGCACGTGGTAGACTTACATTTTTTGAGGTGCACCCCCCGAGGGCCCTAATTAGTAAGAATTAGTACTAATTTGGTCTCTTTTATCTAATTTTTCCTCTTTTGAGGAGATTAATTAGTGACCTAATTAGTAAAATTATTTTTGGGTAATCACATCTTTGGATTAGCATAAACATTGCTAATCCACCTATCAAATCCCCATGCTTAAACTCCTCACCAATTAGGAGTAATTTGAGGGTAAAGAAGAGGGTTAAGGAGTGAATAGTGGGATTAAGAGAATTAATCTTTACTTAAGTTAGAGGACCTCTAAATTAGTCAAAATCTACTAATTTAGAGGTAGCCTCTAACTTAAGCCCTATTCCATCCACCTAGCATTAAAGAGGGGGTCTTAGTTGTCTCCCACTCACTTCCCACCAATTTGAAATTCAAATTCAAATCCAAAGTTTTAAATTTTAAATTTTAAATTCAAATTCAAATTTGCCATAGCCGTTCCAACCTAAAGCCATGGACGTATGTTCATAAGCTTACGACCATATAATTATTTTTTTCAAAAACAATAATAATAAAAACGACCGTTCCACATTTGCGGCCGTTCCAACCTATAGCCACGGATGTACGTTCGTAAGCGTATGGCCGTACCAATTTTTTTTTATCAAAAAGAAAAAATTGCTACGATCGTTCCACACTTGCTACGGCCGTCCCAACCTAAAGCCACGGATGTACGTTCATAAGTGTACAACCGTACAAAAGAAAACCTTTTTTTCAAAAAATAAAAAATAAAAAATAAAAATTTTCCATGGCCGTTCCACGCTTGCTACATGACATAAGTCTACCTTTGCACACCTATAAACTGACCTCGTTAAACTCTTAGCATTGGTTGCATATCATGGTCACTAGCTTTTAAATAATAGAGCAAATAATTATGTTATGCAAATTGTCAAGGTAAGTATATACTCAAGGCTTTGCTATTTGGGTCTAGAAATAGAGGCTTAAGGATGTTTGTAGGATTTTTTTCATAAATTACGGAGCTTATAATGTTATGTATTCTAATATTACTTGAGTGCTTGTCAAATAATGTGTATAGTTATGCATAGTGGTAGAATTTATCCCAAGAAAGTCCATTAAATAAAGTGTCTTACATTCATGAAATTTATAAATAAACTTTTATTTGAAAAATATTGATATTTCTTTAAGTTGTGTAGACTCCTATGTCATTTTTAAAGTCAAGTTTATTTTTATGTCACAAACAATAGCAGTTTATAAATCTACGAAGGTCACACATGTTCTCAATCTTGAAAAAAATATCAAAATTCATGTAAGTTTTTAATGTGTATATGGAATTCTAGACGTTTTTTCAAAAAACTATAATTTTAAACCATTTTTGAGATTTCACGTATTTTGGGAGAGAATCTTTTTAAGTAACCCTCGTTAGTCACCTATTTTGCTAGCAACAACAGTGTTTGTTGCAACTGGCAATGCAAATCCCTTCTATGTGACAAATTGTTGTGCATACTCTTCCTCAAATGGCTGCTTTTGAGAAGCTTGTATTTTCTACAACAAAGCCTTTAAGACTTCAAACACAATATCAAGTCCCATCTTGATTTTGTAGAGTGCAAAATTTACTTGAGATGCATGCCATGTTTGCCCTTAACTACTATTCAACACCTCTTGCTTGCTTGTTGAGCCCCACAAGGCTATGATGCTTTTTCTCTTTTGCACTCCAATGGTGTTGCAAACCACTGTCCGAGAGCCATTGTAGCTCAATGAAGAGACTATGTGTGAACTTGTTGTTGCTGTCAAGAGCTGCTTGATTGTTTGTGGTGATATTAAGCCTTGTTGTTGTTGTCAAGACCCTCTTTGGTGATAGTAGTAAAACCAGGAATCGCTATGCCAACAAACACTAGAGCAGTGTTATTGTTGAGCCTCTAATCAAGGGCAATGTTGCTTGTGAAAAAGAGTCTTGAATACCATGTATGTATGGATTTTACACCACCTTTTTCTGAATGTTCAGGTCTTCTTGCTTGTCTCAAGCCTTAAATGCATTGAATTTCTCAATCTAGTGTGCATTTCACCAATCTTTGCATGCATACATGAAAAATGTCTTACATGCTTTAGATTACCTTGCATTTGACACAAAACTTTACCAAATTCACTAACATTAATTACTTATCATAAGATAAGAACTAATCTTGCATTGTTTGCTCAATTCTTGTTCAAGTTGCTCTTAAGCATCAAATTGTTGTATAAACCTTGCAAGATTAACAACCTTGTAGCTTCTAGGCATCAAGATTTGTAATAAACCACAAAAACTGTTGCCAGATTTTGTCTATAGTCGAGCGTTTTGTTCTTGCATGGAATTTTTTTTTGCATAGTGCACTGATTTCTTGCTAGATAGCAGTAAAGATAGCAAAAAAATTGAAAGATTATTAAGAAACACTCACTTGTCCATTCTTCTGAAGATTTGATTTCTGCGCTGTGTCTCTGCATTCTTTTCACAAATTTGCACAATCTTCATTACTTTGCACTGTTCCACACAAAATCTTTGAAAAACTGTGCACAACAATCTTTGAAAACTGTGAACTGCTCCAAAAACTTTGCACAGGAACAAAAATCTCTGTACAGTAGCCTGGAAAACTCTGCACAATAATTTGAAATTTATGTACCAAATCTTGCATAGTATGCGAAATTTCTACGCCAAATCTTGCATAGCAATTTGAAATTTCTGCACACTTCTTGAAACTGCACCAAGATTCTTCACAGCAACCTTCTCCTTGCAATATTCCTTAGAGAACTCAAAGACTTGGCAATCTAGGGTTTCAATCTTGAAGAATAAGGGCTCTAAGGATTAATCTCTGAAAAAGTATGCTCGCTAAGCAAGAAATCTCTCAATACTGGTTGTTGAAATTTTTGTAAACCCTAATATCGAAAATCATGAAAATTTCAAGAAATCAAGATCAAGAAGATCGATAACTTCAAGAAATCAAATAGTAAACTAGATTAGGGTTTTAAAAATATTGATTAATACAAATTCAAAAATGATTAACATAAGTTTCATTGCTAATCTTCTAAAATCAAGAAATTAGTAAATCTGAAAACTGTGTAAAAAATCAATTCTGAAAATGATTAACAATAATCCAAAAATGATTAATCTCCTAATCAAAGCATCAAGATCTAAGCTTAGAGCTCTGATACCAATGAAATAAAGTAACATCTAGGTTAGTCTTGGATTAGCCTAATTAGCATGGATTAGAGGAAGCTTGGGGGATTAACACTTAATGATAGTCCAAACACTTTAAAAGGTTCAAAGCTATAATAATCCTAGAACACATGCCTTTTATAGTCCCAAGGCCAATGTGCCCAAATCTCACATGTAAATGATCCTAAGCCCATGTGCCTAGGCCCATCCCATGTGCATATGCATCCTAAAAGCACTTTGTTACAAAAAGAAAGGGAAAAAAATATGTTTTGCAAGTCTAAAATCTTGGCTCTTTTTTTGTTGTTGAAAATTTGACGTTAGTAAATAATTTCTCAAAAAGAAAAAAAACAAAAACAAAAAAGTACCTTTAAAAAAATGGATAGTGAAAATTTTCTTTTTCATTCTAAAAATTGTGTTTTTTTGTCAATTATGTTTTGTGACAGCTCACAAGTCACCCACTTAGTTCATAGTAATATAGAGATATGAGAATAAGTATATAACCTAAGGTTACTAATGTTCGTATCATGTGCAAGAGGAGTGAGTTGGTAGGAGGAGAGGGGTGGGAGTTCAAGGGGTTGAAAGGGAGGGCGGATGATAGGGATTGTGTTTTTAAAATTTCAAATCAAGTTTTGAGCTTTTCAATCTTTTGGGGCATGAGACATGATTGCATCTGGTTACTTGAATGGATTGATTTTCTTAATTGGACTTCTCTCATTACTTTTATACAAAAGCAAATTTCTAGTATTGGCTCTTTGAAAAAAATATAAAAAAGTCCTCGGGGGGTTCACTATAAGTAAACCCCATGTATCACGGGTGTTCAAGGCCTATTTTGAAAATCCCTTATCTGTGAATTTTTCATGAATAAAACATACCCTTTTTCTATTCAATATGTGAATACCCCTTTTAAATTGTACCCTTCTGTATGTAAAAAATGTGTAAAAAAACCTTTTGTTGAACCCACGTGCTACACTTACATATTTATGAGTGACCCCCGCCTGAGAAAAAATCATAGCCCCTACTCAATTCATCGAATTCTCAACAAAACAAAATTAACTCACAAAAGCTGAATATTAAAGGCTCACCAAAGTAGATTCCTTCACCTCCCACCTTTTGAAGCCAAATAAAGTATTCATATTCTATAGAAGTACAAACACACAAATAAAGACAAATGGTGAAAGGGGAGGACAATAGCCTTGTGGATAAGGTGGGTGATTCTAACCCACCCATCCCACAAGTTAGATTATGGCCCACCCCTCCCCTCACTCCACCAAAGGGGTGAAGTAAGATGTACTCCACATATATATATATATATATATATATATATATATAAAATTCTTATTATTCAAATCTACCGAAATTTAGGTTAGCTTTTTTTTTTTTTTTTTTTTTTTTTGGGGCGGGGTTGTACAACTTGTACTTAGAGAAGCTAGCAAAAAGGAAAGTTGAAGCGTCCGCGTACAGCAAGACATGAAGCGACTAAGCGACTAGGGCGAAAGCAATAAGAAAGACTGTTTTTTACTGATTACAAGTTGAGAGCCTTGCCCACGTCGTGCTTTACGACCCACTTTGAAATACAGTGTCCATCCGCTTTTGGAGATTCTCAGCGCACTCAGCACTATGCAACTGCTCGTGTTCCTACAACGTCCAAAGCTTATAAGCAATAAGAAGGAGTTTTTTTAAAAAAAACTGATTACAAGTTGAGAGCCTTGCTCACGTCGTGCTTTACGACCCACCTTGAAATACAGTGTCCATCCGCTTTTGGAGATTCTCAGCGCACTCAGCACTATGCAACTGCTCGTGTTCCTACAACGTCCTGCTAAACCAAAGCTTTTGATCTTATACCAAATTCAAATGGTTAATTTTAGATACCTGGTCTAATCCTACCCCTCAATGATCAGATACCTTGCCAGTCCTGATGCACCTTTCTTCCAAATTATTCCCTTACCTTTATATTCTCAAAGTATTCGTACTCTTCCTGCATCAATATTTTACTTGGTGGACATGCAGATAACTAAGGGCCTTTACACACATAACTAAGGACCTGTTTACAAGGGCCTTTACACACATAACTAAGGACCTGTTTACAAGCTTGGGCGTGGAAGATCTCCTCAGTTTTTCAGGATTAGATGCTCTTTTCTCCTGAAAAAGCTTGCTGGTGGGGGGAAGTCCGTAAATCCCTCAAGTAGTCGAAGCACATGATGTAAATATTTTCTGAGCTCACATTGCTTTAAGTGAAGAATCTACCTATACAAAGTGAATCAACCATGGTAGTTTTTGTAACAATGGAAGTGATTGCCAAGACCCAAAAGGTTAGGATAGGCACGCTTGGTCTTAAATTGCCAACTTTCCACCAAGGGTACTATTGGGCTTTGAGATAGTGGGGTTTAGTAAGCTTGGTCACCAAATTATAGGACTAAGCGAGCATGTGGGGTTTGTTGATGTTAAGGATAAGCTTGTTAGAGCTGATTACAGCTAGGCCTAGGCTTATAAAGTGCCAAGTGATGGAGCATTAAGAACGAGAGTGGGTTTTGTTGTTGCAGGCGAAGACAACTCATGAGTTTGCCAATCGCCTAAGCTTTGAGCTTAAGACAGTATAGGCAGCAGTAAGGTTTGTGATCGAGGATAAGCATACGCTTGGTGTGCACCGTACATAACTTGGGTAAGCTAAGGAGAAGGCTAAGTGTATGTACTTGACTAAGAAGTGTATGCAGTATAGGAAGGCAAGCATACAGCTTCATTTTGTGAGTTACTGACGGTTGTTTGGGAGGAGTCCAGATTAAGCTTGGAATTCACTCAAAACGAAAGGATTAACCTCTCATTAACCTGAAGGATACCAAGCATACATCAGTCATGGTTGGGAGAGGATAAGCTTGGAACTCACTCAATAACCTCTCATAAACCTGAAGGATACCAAGCTTCACTTTCTGAGGTGAAGAGGGAAACGTAAGGTAAACTAGTGTGAGCAAGAAGGGATTAGGAGAGGATTCCATAACTGTGTTATAACCGCAAGCATATGCTGTTTTAACTTCAAGTGTTGGCAAAGCTAGGGATATTGATCAAGGGATGGCTGGGACGGGGGTAAGGTTACAGGCTGGTGTTGGTGCTGGAGGGCGCGGTGTAATGGGCAGTCACGCGCTATTGTTGCTGCAAGCGGCGCCGTACGTGACGGGCCATTACGTGTGCCATGTGTGTTGGGAGAGGGGCAGCGGCCCGCTCTACCATTGCCCGGACTGCCAGTTCGACGTGCACACAACGTGCGCCGGCGTCGGGAGCCAGCAGACGCACTTCTCTCACTTCGAGCACCCGCTGCTGCTCAAGTCCGTCGGCGGCGCAGGCGCGGTGGTGTGCGACGGCTGCGGCGACAGCGGCAACCTCTTGGGCGCCAATAAAAATAATTGGGTGTACCGATGCAGCCGCTGTGACTTCGACCTCTGCCCCCTCTGCGTGCGAGCCCCCCGCTACCTCCTCCATATTAGCCACCCCCACGTACTTGTCCTCTCTATGCTAGGTCAGCTCCTCTCGTTTTCGTATGTCTAATTTGGATGGTGTTAAATTTATTCAACATTATTTCCTTGGTTGTGGTGGAGGCTCATTTTACAATTCTTGTCTTCCAAAGTTTTGAATTTGATGTGAATTGAATATACTTTAACTTGATGTAAATATTTTGCCAATAACTGTAAAGGTTTAGACAAGTCAAGGTTTATGATTAGGGGGTGTGCTCATGTAGGATTTCTTGTTTAAATGGTCTGCATGTAATTTAGATAATGTACATATTTCTTAATTTGATGTAAATATATTCTGATTAGTCACCCACCCAGTCTCTCTCTCATTGGCTTTTTTAAAAAATAGGGGAAGTCTAACCAAACTCGTGTGTTTTCAAATACTCACAAAGTTATGCTTTGAAAAGGAGAGTGAGTGCTTTTTTGCAGTCTGAAATACAAGTGTGGAATATATGGATGTCTGCAGATGAACTGGCCAGTTCATGCCAATGCGATGGATGTGGGAAGCCAGCCCGAGGCATGATGTACAGGTGCACCTCGTGCAATTTCGATCTTCACCAGTCCTGTGTAAGTTTGCCGCTCAGGCCCATACATCCCAAGCACCCAGAGCACCCTTTAACCCTGCTGTGCCGTGAAGAAGACAGGTGGACCTCCTACACATGCAACTCGTGTGGCCAAGAAGGGCGAGGATGGGCATACACGTGCTCCATCTGCATGTTCTGTTTACATCCGAGCTGTGGCAAAATCCACCATGAGCTAATTCCTGCTGGCAGCTCTTCTAATGGGCACGCCCCCCAATACAGGCATACTAGTGAACCAGCTATGGCCGTGGTACACCGTGCAAATCTACAAGATGGTTTTTGGCCTGAACGAAATTTCGATACCCGCAACAACACACAAGCATTAATCAGCTCTCCATCAGCGCTTAATGGGAGTTTTAATTACAGCTATGACAGAGATTACACATCGACTAGCGGCCTGCTGCAGCCCATCTCTCCATACCCTTATAATAACTCCGGCCTTGAAAGGTCAAATTATAACTACTCTCCTCTCAACACTTTATCTTATAGCACTCACGGCGGGGAGCTTTGGAATGGAAATAGCGTCTCCTCGACTACTACTGCAATTGCGCAAGCTCTTGCTAGCAGGTTAACTCCTCGCAGCCCTCGAGATGCAGACGCTGTCGAGAGAGTGATGGGTATGCTGAGACAAAGTGGGTCACCTCCATACATATAGATAACTGATCCAGTTCTATTAAGATGTACTTCCAACTTTTTAACACATACTACCATCAGCAACATACATATAAAGGGATGTTCAGCCCTTATATATATACGGCACTTTGTACATGCTATACAATTTATCCTTTTCAATTGGCACTAGAGAAAGAGCACCCCTAGGTCACTCCATTGCAATTTCTTGTTACTTTTCCTTGTTTATCGAGGGTGCTCATACTTGCACTACAAAATTATTTGAAGTTGAATGGAAATCTATAACAAATTCCTGTTGAGCATCTTTGTCATAAGTATGCAGGCTCGTAATTAAGGTTCTTTGTTAATCCCTCCGAGTTAAAAAGGTTGCGTGAGTAAAAATCACCACAATTAAAACTTCTTTGTACAATTCCACACATGCCTAACTAGTTTAGTCGCGTAAACATATGATTGTTGTGTGTATTGTGTTGACCTACCTGATCTCTACAAGGTCGAAAGTGGGCATGTAGTTGTTTTAGACATGTGGCTCTTCCATGGATATGGTTAACTATGTGTAGGAGCCTTTCTCCATGAATTGATGGATGGCTCAAGCGGCGGATTGAGTTCTTCATCTTCGAGGATGGCCAACTTTAGAGCTACTTGATGCTCATGAAGTGTAACTATGTGTAGGAGCCTTTCTCCATGAATTGATGGATGGCTCAAGCGGCGGATTGAGTTCTTCATCTTCGAGGATGGCCAACTTTAGAGCTACTTGATGCTCATGAAGTTTGATCACATGTTTTGACAGGTCTGATCATAAAGCCACTACGAATGCACTTGACATGCATGTTCTTAAAGAGGACAATTGTGGGTGTCCAATGCAATATTAACTCGAGTAGTGGTCAAGTGAGAAGAATTTGTCTTTGTAGGATCTTTCTTGGCCATTTTGGAAATGCTTCAATTAGGATTTATTGGGAATCCTAAACTTACTTACCTCAATTATGACTCATCAAGAATCCTACTCCTTGGATGAATGCTTCCGAGTCCTCACCAGATATTTTCTCTTTGTTTCCTATGGCATTAAAAATATTTCTTTCTTGGGTGGTTGCAAGATAAGGGTGACCCACATTGTGTAGTCGGGCACCCTTGATGAAGCCTAAAAACAGGTATTTTTCAACCTTAAAGGGCCAATATCCTATAGTTAGCCTAGGAATTTCAATTGAAGGTTGAAACATCACACATAAAGTTGGGTACTTAATTGGTATATTCCGATCAAATATTTGAAAAGTCTTAGTTCATTTTTGATTGCATGAGCTTTGTTGTGTTCAACCTATTTTGCACTTCAGACAAGCGAGATACTAAGTACTTAAAACACTAATAACTTTTATGTCTTAGCGCATATGAACTTCTCATCTTAAACGTAAGAAAATCACATAACATGGATCTTATTTTGATTTATTTGTATTTTTTTGGCTGGTTATGCTAATTTTTATAATTATCTTATGGACTTATAAGTGTTAACAAAGACATAGTTTTTTCCATGCAAGATCTTTAAAATTATAAAGCTATATCTAACTGTGAGAAGATTGAGAAATGTTATGAGTATGTGGTACTAAAGTCAATATTCTATTTCATAGTTGAATTGTCATGGATTAAAATTTGAAAAATCCGTCAGAATCTGAGAAGGTCTATGAGAGTTTCATAAATTAAATATAGAATTCCTAATATGAGTGCAAATTACTCCAAACTCCTATGGATCAAATGACTTATCATGATTCATTTGTAAAAAAAAATGGATCAATTTGGATAAAGAATGGTCATTTTCCACACATTACAAAGGAAAATCTTCATATTGTGTCCACAATGTCCCTCTCCAAGATTTAAAACCAAGCCTAGGTAGGTTTGGTATTTGATCCAACATAGAGCTCATGCCATGTATCAACTTCATTAGCTTTAGTAACCTGGACTTAGTGGACACACGTCCTACATGTCTATCCCACCTTAGTCTGGGGAGAGTCCACATAAGCTCCTTGCCACCTCCACATGGTCAACCTAGTTGACTTGGTAGCTTATCATCCTCGTCACACACTACTTTTTCCAGCTTACATGCCACCTCCCATATGCTTACATGGAAGGTCACCTCACATGCTTACATGGAATGCCACCTCATAAATGAGTGCCATGCATACATACACAATGAAAATGCTACGTTTCACCCGCACCTTGCCATGTGGTAGTAGATAATTCTACTATTTTAAATAAATATATTTTTAATTATTTTTTATATAAAGAAATTAAAGAAAAAATATATTTTTAATTTTATAATACATGAATAGTAATATGTAGTATAATTTTAAAATAATTATAAATATAAATAGAAATTTATTTAAGTAATTTTAAAATATAAAACTATCATAGTTTAAAAATAAAAAAATATAAAACTATATTAATTAATTTAGAAAATTATGTTGTAGAAGCTTCAAACCAATGAAATGCTTATAAGGCACCTATATGAGCACACTTCTCTAGTACCATCATCACTCATTTCTATGCAAGCAAAACCTCTCAAGCTAGCCGAATATCCTTCTTCTAATCTACTTTAATCTTAATCTCCTTGCTTTAATATTAATCTCCTCTTTATCTCCCACTACAACAAACGCAAGCAATAGCTGTGCTTATTTGTGGCATTTTAGCAGCGTTTTATATTATGTCGCTATAAGCGACACTATAAGCGTCGTTGGGCATCATTTATATATAAGAACCGCTATATGCAATGCCCAATGACGCTGGAAAAAAAACTTTTCAAACCCGCACGACGTTGCTGACACAGTTCTTTCCCCCCCCCAAAATATTTCCTCCACTCTTTTCTTTGAAGGACGGCACCGGCTCCATCTACTCCATCAATCTACTGCTATCCCATGCATTTGTACTTCCTTCCTCTTCCTCTTTCTCTTTCCCTTTCTTCTTATTTATCCCTACATGGCTATGGTGTGACCTAATGAAGGTATTCTTCTCTTATGCTTGACCTTAATGATTAATAGAGTACATAATGAGATTAGGGTTAAAGCTAAAAGTACTAACCTTATTTTGGCTTCTTCTCCTTCTCGTCTTTGTGAGCATGCTTAATATGTGTTGGTCTTTTCTATGTCTCTTATTTTTTGTAGGTAGAGTTCATTAGATGTGTTACTAATCACTTTTTTAATTTGATATTTTGTAGGTCTTGCACTATTTCTCTCCTTCGTCTTGACAATAAAGAGGTAAGCCCTCTTTTTTTGTATTTGTTAATGTAATCTCTATGTTTATTTCACCCTTGGGTGCCAAGTTTAGGTTTAGCTTAGTGCATAAAGCGTATACATAAAGCTTAAGACTTATGCATAAAGCTTTTTACATAGAGCTTATGCATAGACTTAAAGAATGAATAGAGCCTTAAAGCATGAATAGAGCTCTATGAATAAGGCTTAATGCATGCTTAAAGATTATGCATAGAGTTTAAAGCTTATGCATATAGCTCTATGCACGCTTTAAGCTCTATGCATAAAGCTTAACGCATAAGCTTTAAGCATGCATAAGGCTTTATGCATAAGCTCTATGAATGATTTAAGTTTAATGAATTAAGCATACATTATGCATAGCCTTATGCATAGAGCTTAAAGTATGCTTTAAGCTTATGCATAAAGCTTTATGCATGCCTAAGCATATGCATAGAGCTTAATGATTTACTTATGTATAGGGTTGAAAGCTTTATGCATAGAGCTTAATGCAGCATTTAGCTTAAAGCATGCATAGAGCTTAGGTAGGTAGATTTCATGAAATTTTTTGCTAATCACTGTTTTTAATTTTATGTTTTGTAGGTCTTGCACTAATCCTCTCCTTCGGCTTGACAATAAAGAGGTAAGCCCTCTTTTTCTTATAATCATTAATGCAAGCTCTATGTTTATTGCACCCTTGGGTGCCGAGTTTAGGTTTAGCTCAATGCATAAAGCGTATGCTTAAGCTTCATGCATAATCTTATTCATAAAGCTTATGCATAAGCTTAATGAAGACTTAAAGCTTATGCATAAAGCCTTATTCATAGAGCTTAATGTATGCTTAAAGCTTATGCATAGATCTTAATGCATGCTTAAAGATTATGCAGAAATCTTGTGCATACTTTAAGCTTATGCATAGAGCTCTATGCATAAATCTTAGAGCTTAATGCATGCTTAAAGCTTATGCAGAAATCTTGTGCATACTTTAAGCTCATGCATAAAGCCTTATGCATAGAGCTTAATGCACGCTTAAAGCTTATGCATAGATCTTAATGCATGCTTAAAGCTTATGCATAAATCTTGTGCATACTTTAAGCTTATGCATAAAGCCTTATTCATAGAGCTCTATGCATTAATATTAGAGCTTAATGCATTAAGCTATCTTAAAGCATGCATAGAGCTTAAGCATAAAGCTAGCTTAAAGCATGCATAGAGCTTAAGCATAAAGCCTTATGCATAAAGATTTATGCATAGAGCTTATGCGTAAAGCCTTATGCTGCATAGAGCTCAATGTATGCTTTAAGATTTATGCATGCCTAAGCTTATGCATAAAGGTTTATGCATAGAGCTTAATACATGTCTTATTCATAGAGCTTAATGCATGCTTAATTCATTTAGCTTAAAGCATTCATAGAGCCTAGGATTTATTTATGCTTCCTAAGAGGATTTTGGCATGGAGGGTGGGGGGTTTGAGAGAACAATCATGGGCACCAGTTGGGGGCGGGGGGGGGGGGGGGGGCGGGTTGGGTTGGGTGGTGCAGTTGAGAGGTGGAACCTTTGTGGGGGTGGGAGAGGGGGGACCATGAGGAGGTTTTTGGGGACGATATTGGGGGAAGTGGGGTCTCCTCATGTGGGGGGATCATTGCCATCATCATCGTCGTCTGTCATCAAGACAGGATCTCCCACATGGGCAGTGGCCAAGTGTTTGAAGAAGACAAAGAAGGATTTGGCTTATTAAGCCTCTTCGAGTGAAATCCTAGGAAAAGACGATGTGTGAATTGTCGAATTGAAGTATGGCAGTGGCAACGATGACCTCCAGTTGATTCTGGTAAATTCAGGTGTAGAGTACAAGGAGGACATATGGGGAGTAGGGTGCTTGGTCGCAAGATGGAGGGCCTTATAGAGGCAGTGTAAACAATCGTCCACCATGCCAGTCTAGGTAGGAGAGGGAGGTAATGGATTTGGAAGATGCATAGGGGTATAGATAGAGGCTAGTAAGAGTATAGTAAGTTTGATGGAGGTGTCAGTGTTGGTGGCTTGTCTATACTGCGAGAGATTGGCCCAATTAGAGAGGTTGGCAGTGAGAGGATGAATGTGAAGGCTGAAGAGGATGGTGAGGTTATCAAGGAAATTTGGTTTTGGATGAAGAGGGTGAAGAAGAGGTTAATGGACGGGGGAGGGATTTTGGTGATGAAGTAGGAGAGGGTAGAGGCCATGAGAGGGTCCTCTAGGAAGATGTTGTGTTGGAAGAGATTGAGCTAGAAGGCCTAGAAATTGAGTTCCAATATATGGGCAGGATTTTGGGGTGGGAAGGAGAGGGTAGCCAGCTCGGTAGTAGCATCCATTAAGGCATCCGACCTTGCCTTTTGTGGTGATGATGGATGTCTGCCTCGGAGCTATGTGCTATTTATAACTCATGCATACACCCACAGCTTCACATCTTTTTTCTCGAGTGCCTTCTCTAGTGACATTTTTGTATGCCTTGAAGGATCGGTGGATTTGGTTGTAGGCATCTTGGACAGTGTTGGCTATTAGATGCATGTCACATGGGCTTCTTGCTGGGCAAGGGAGTAGGTGGCATGGGCTAACTTGGCATCCTCTTGAGTCGTGTGGATCTATGCCTATAGGTGGGTAACGGCATGCAGAGCTTCGGCCAGGCTTCGCTCCATATCCTCCAACGTGTCTTACAATTGGGTGTTGGCCAGGAGGGAAACCTGGAGGTCCTCTTCGCTTTGGATTAAGTCGGCTTGGCCAGGAGCATGGCCAATTGGGAGCTCGCGACCTGTTGATTTTGCCACTGCATATAATCGGTCATTTAGGTAAGGATATCCTTTGGAAAAATTTGGGAGACACCATGGGATGAGCGAATTTCTTCAGAGAAGGCTTGCTGCAAATGGAAGCATCCTTCTTGCACCCAATGGAAGGTGTCCATGGTGTGTGGTGCTGAAAGGTAGAGGGTGAAGTAGATGGGAGTTCTTTAGGGTGAGTTGGTGAGGGTGAGGGGAGGGGTTGGGCACTGGGTGTTGAAAAGATACAGGGAGGAAGAGAGCTTCAGCTCTTGCAAGCACACACACACTCACACAAACCCTAAAAGAGAACACACAACATGAGAGGCTGAAAATTGTTGTTGTTCTTCTTCTCCACAAAAGTGTTCTACAAAAAAAAGGGAAATACAATATAAGTACTAAAGTACCCTGTGCATGCATTTCATAATGTGAACACGGTATGTGAGTGAGATGGCAAGATAAGTATGCCATAACTCAATGGTGGACTAGTAGCTAGTGTATTCCAACTATAGGATCACTATAGGAAAGATCTATCATATCAGCACCCTACCAAACACACCAGTGATGTAAGTGGCAAAAATGATCACCCAAGCATATCGTAAGTGTCAGCTCATGTTGAGCTTGACATCTCAACACTCCCCCTCAAGCTTAACTCCATCTCTAGGACTCCAGGCATAGTTCAGAATCTACGAAGCTTCTCTTCTCCCAAGGATTTGATGAAAATATTAGCTACCTGCTCCTTTCTGCTAACATACATGAGATCAATATCTCCTGCTAAGACTCTCTCTCTCTCATGAAGTGATAGTGGACCACTATGTGTTTGGTCCGCACATGGAAAATCGAGTTCCTCACCAACTGTAAACTAATACTAAGGTTGTCACAATAGATGACAACCTTTCTTTCAACCTACAGTCCCAAATCACCAAGTAGCTTACGTAACCAAGCTACCTCACATGTTACCATTGAAACACTCCTATACTCTGCCTTTGTACTCGATAAGGCAATTGTTGGCTGCTTCTTGTTTCTCCATGTCACAACACCACTCCCAAAGGAAAACATAAATCCACTGATAGATCTCCTATCTGCGATACTACTAGCCCAATCTGCACATCGGTGTATTCAAAAACCTACAACTCCGTACTAGCCTCATAAAAGAGACCATAGTCTATTGTAGACTTCACATATTAGCGCAATGTGTAACTCACACCATCCAAATGTGGCTTTCGAGGAACCTGTATAAATTGAATCTGTAATCCAACTGTATAGCTCAAATCTTGCTTGGGGATCATCATGTAGGTCAAGCTACCCACTATCTTCCTCTAGATAGTGGGGTCTCCAAAATCTCACCCACAACTGCACTCAACTTGCCATTTGAATCTAATGGAATAGAAATTGTCTTACAACTAGCCATACCATATTTGGACAGCATGTCCAATGCATACTGTTATGAAATTCATGGATCAAGCTTCCTAATGATAATTAACTATCTAATTAGATCCTAATGCTAATCTAATTTTACACTAATGACATCACTAATCTAAGGTGGATAAAAATGAACAATAATCATGGTGATGAGTGTGTGCTAATTAAGTTTAGACTCAAGTTCAGTTAGTTGAGATCTTGTGCTTGTATTCCAATGCTTGAAATGTCCTCCTTTTATAATATGAGGAGAGTACAAAACAACTTTGATAGCTCATGTGGGATAACTTGGCTAGGTGACTTGGCACTCTAGCATCACTTATTTCAACATCCCCCCTTGATGCTAGATTGGGTACAATTTTTAGGCTTTCACTCTTCCTCTCTCTCCCCTTGTGCTAGGCTACTTTGGCCTTTATGCTACTTTGAAGTTATAGCTACTTTGGCTATGAATTTCAGCTTGCGTGTATCATATGGCCTCAGAGGCTGATTATATCACACTTTTTGTAGTGACAAGAGGGGTGAAAAGTATAATGGTTCTTTCTCTAGAAGAGCACATCTTCAGCTGGGATACCTTTGGCCTCGATGTATTTTGCCTGCTTCTTGTTTTGATAGTAATCTTCTTCTAGGTGACAAATTTTTGCACAATAGTCACAAACAAGCTTTGGTTTATCTTTATTGCAACATTCATTCTTGGTATGACCAAGTTTTCCACAGTGATAGCATCTTGGAAGTTGAGATGTTGATTGATTTGTCCTTTGAAATATCCCACCCTTTGTATACAATTCTTGCTCACTTGAATGTGATTTGAATGATTCTTTATCTTTGAATTCGGATTCTTATTCAAGTAGAGATGATTCTACATCTTGAAGTTTAGTGTTGGGCACATTTTTTAGTATAGCAACAATTGATTCATAAGGTTCTTTGTGAACACTTTTTAGCAATACAACAATAGATTCATCTTCCTCAATGACTTTCTTTAATGCACTATTTGATACCTTTGAATTTATTGATGTGTTGTGCCAGCAATGTGACTAGTCACATCATCATCAAGATTTTGCGCGATGAGGCCCAATGCTTTGTTGTTTTGAAGTGGCTCAACCTCCCCTTCTTCATCCCCAATAAGGTGCCAAAGCCCCTTACGCATAAGCAAGTACATGGTCTTGCTTTTCCATGTTAAAAAACCATCACCATTAAATCTTGAAACAACTTCAACACGCTCCATATCGATAAGGTCTTACTAACAAGCTTTTATTTTGCTTTGTTAGCAGTTTCTAATCTCATACAAATTTTTAGTGTGAAGGTCGGGAAGGTCTTTGCACGTGATAATGATTCATGGCCAATGTCTACCTAGTCCTAGTATAAGGATGATAAATGAAACAAATTCTCTTCAATTGAGTAATGCAAGAGAATGCAATGATTTTTGATGTAAAAGAGAACTTCCCACATTGAGTTTACACCCCAATTTTCCAATTTTGGACTTTAAATAGCCCAATTTCTGTTAACACAGCACTAATGATAGTGATTAGTGCTTAATTAATTAATTAATGTGATTAAGGGCAACAAATTTTGGTGGCCAAAATTGGGCTTGTACAATGCAACATTGAGAGGGTTTTTTGTATAGACTTCTTGCACTAGATGAGGAGAAGTGAATTGTGCAAAGAACTAGCTCAAAAGCTTATAAATTAACCCAAATATGGCCAGAATTAGGTGACCGTGTTTCTGCTTGCTGTGGTTGCGTCCGTGGATGAAAAGGGCCAAGACTTCATTTGTAGAGCCCTTGCACCATTGCTAAGGTGGCCTTAAAGTGGCTTGGGCTAATTGTTAGTAGCAGCGGAGAAATTAGCACAAAACCAATCGAGACGACGTCAGCGTTTTCAAACAGCAGCATGCATTTTCGCCTAATTGCTATGGGCTAAGGTGGCCCTAAAGTGGCTTGGACTAATTGTTAGCAGCAGCGGAGAAATTAGCACAAAACCAATCGAGACGACGTCAGCGTTTTCAAACAGCAGCGTGCATTTTCGCCTAATTGCTATGGTGAGATTGGAGAGCAATATAAGGCCAATGTATGCCTAAAATATCTCACCCAATGGTGCCTTGAGTGAGGAGAATGATCAGCTCAAATCTTGGCCACAAATGGTGAAGAAGAGATAAGATATGGATTAGTGGCTTAATGAGAATAATTAGGATTAATGAGATTGAAATCAACCTGAGAAGGCTAAAAATAAGCTAATGGAGAACTGGACCTAGGCTCTGATACCATGATGAAATTCATGGATCAAGCTCCCTAATAATAATCAACTATCTAATTAGATCCTAATTCTAATCTAAATCTACACTAATGGCATCACTAATCTAAGGTGGATAAAAATTAACAATACTCATGGTGATGAGTGTGTGCTAATTAAGTTTAGACTCAAGTTTAGTTAGGTTACAAGATGGAAACTTGTACTCATAAAAAGACTTGAGATGTTGTGCTTGTATTCCAATGCTTGAAATGTCCTCCTTTTACATGAGGAGAGTACAACAAAGCTATGATAGCTCAAGTGGGATAACTTGGCTAGGTTACTTGGCACTCTAGCATCACTCATTTAACACAATGCCTCTGTGAGGCATATACTCTTGGCCATCCTAATGACCTTAATGCCAAGGAAGTACCTTAGCTCACCCAAATTCTTCATGTCAAATTTTCTCTTGAGGAGACATTTCACGCTCTTAACTTCCTCTCCACTATCACCCCTAACAATCAAGTAACCCACATATATTGTGATGACCACAAGGCTCCTATCTCTCTTTCGCACATAGAGTGAATGATCACCATCTGCTACTACATGAAAACCAATCCGGGTGATAAGATATTTTGCCATCTTATCATGCCATGCTCTAGGTACTTGTTTCAAGCCATACAAGGCTTTACACAACTTGCATACAAAATCAAGGTGACACACATCTTCATATTCTAGTGGCTGATCCATATACACCTCTTCTTGCAAATCACCATGCAAGAACACATTCTTAACATCCATTTGCTCTATAAAACCCATCCTTTTGATACAACCACCACAATAACAACTCTTTTGGTTGCCATCTTCGCAATGGGGCTGAACGTCTCCTCATAATCAATGGCATAAGTTTGAGCATAACCTTTCGCAACCGATCTTGCTTTATACCTGCTAATACTTCCATCTCAGTTGTGCTTTATTTTGTACATCCACTTGCATCTACTAGTAGCCTTCTTGTCCTTAGGGAATGGCACCAAGTCCCAAGTCTCATTTGCATCCAATGCAGCCATTTTTTTGTCTATGGCTTTCTCCTAATCTAAATTCCCGACGACGACAGCTTCTTCAAAACATGTGGGTTCAACATCTTGCACAACTTTAGCCACATATGCATAATGATGAGTGACATATCTGTCATATGTCAACCTAACAGGTTTTTTGAATCTCCCTGACCTGCTTTGTCCATGATCACTACTTGGCATTTTTGTAGCTTCTCTTGTCTTTCTTACACCAGGTGTTCTAATAGCTAGAATCCCAAGCTCATCATCTAGGCTCTGCTCTGAGCTACTAGACTCTCCATCAACATAAGAATGCCTTACAAGAATATCGGACATACCAAGAGGCTCACCAACCTTCTCTTTGCCTTTTTGTGATGTACCAACTACATTTTCAAGACTGGTTACTCTGAAATTTTAAAAATGAGTTAAAACTTCACTCTTCTCCTTCGTGAAATACACCCACACTTTCCTTGTGTGATCATTAAAATGAATGTTACATAATACCTGCAGCAACTCATAAACGTAGTTTTTGCAAGACCCCATACATATGAATACACAACATCTAATACATTCCTACTCACATTTCTGTCATGTGGAAATATATGCTTTGTAAGCTTTTTGAATTGGCATGCTTCACATACTTTTTGCATACCATCAACCTTAAACTTAGGCAGCCCTCACAATTTCTTTAGTATGCATAGTATTCATTCTTTGCAGATTTTCATGCCCAATTCTCTTATGCCAAATTTCTGTACCTGCAACAACTCCTAAATCCCGTGCAATAAGGTGCCAAAGCCCCTTACGCATAGACAAGTACATGGTCTTGCTTTTCCATGTAAAAAAACCATCACCATTAAATCTTGAAACAACTTCAACACGCTCCATACTGAGAAGGTCTTACTAACAAGCTTTTATTTTGCTTTGTTAGCAGTTTCTAATCTCATACAAATTTTTAGTGTGAAGGTCGGGAAGGTCTTTGCACGTGATAATGATTCATGGCCAATGTCTAGTCCTAGTATAAGGATGATAATGAAACAAATTCTCACCAATTGAGTAATGCAAGAGAATGCAATGATTTTTGATGTAAAAGAGAACTTTCCACATTGAGTTTACACCCCAATTTTCCAATTTCGGACTTTAATTAGCCCAATTTCTATTAACACAGCACTAATGATAGTGATTAGTGCTTACTTAATGTGATTAAGGGTAACAAATTTTTGTGGCCAAAATTGGGCTTGTACAATGCAACATTGAGAGGGTTTTTTGAATAGACTTCTTGCACTAGATGAGGAGAAGTGAATTGTGCAAAGAACTAGCTCAAAAGCTCATAAATTAACCCAAATATGGCCAGCATTAGGCGACCGTGTGTCTGCTTACTGTGGTTGCATCCGTGGATGAAATGGGCCAAGACTTAATTTGTAGAGCCCTTGCACCATTGCTAAGCTGGCCCTAAAGTGGCCTGGGCTAATCAATAGCAGTTGCAGAGAAATTAGCACAAAACCGATCAGGGAGACGACGTCAGCGTTTTTGGACAGCAGCGTGCATTTTCGCCTAATTGCTATGGTGAGATTGGAGAGCAATATAAGGCCAATGTATGCCTAAAATATCTCACCCAATGGTGCCTTGAGTGAGAAGAATGATCAGCTCAAATCTTGGCCACAAATGGTGAAGAAGAGATAAGATATGGATTAGTGGCTTAATGAGAATAATTAGGATTAATGAGATTGAAATCAACCTGAGAAGGCTAAAAATAAGCTAATGGAGAACTGGACCTAGGCTCTGATACCATGATGAAATTCATGGATCAAGCTCCCTAATAATAATCAACTATCTAATTAGATCCTAATCCTAATCTAATTCTACACTAATGGCATCACTAATCTAAGGTGGATAAAAATTAACAATACTCATGGTGATGAGTGTGTGCTAATTAAGTTTAGACTCAAGTTTAGTTAGGTTACAAGATGGAAACTTGTACTCATAAAAAGACTTGAGATGTTGTGCTTGTATTCCAATGCTTGAAATGTCCTCCTTTTACATGAGGAGAGTACAACAAAGCTATGATAGCTCAAGTGTGATAACTTGGCTAGGTTACTTGGCACTCTAGCATCACTCATTCAACACAATGCCTCTGTGAGATAGGCATACACTCTTGGCCATCCTAATGACCTAAATGCCAAGGAAGTACCTTAGCTCACCCAAATTCTTCATGTCAAATTTTCTCTTGAGGAGACATTTCATGCTCTCAACTTCCTCTCCACTATCACTCGCACATAGAGTGAATGATCACCATCTGCTACTACATGAAAACCAATCCGGGTGATAAGATATTTTGCTATCTTATCATGCCATGCTCTAGGTACTTGTTTCAAGCCATACAAGGCTTTACACAACTTGCATACAAAATCAAGGTGACACACATCTTCATAATCTAGTGGCTGATCCATATACACCTCTTCTTGCAAATCACCATGCAAGAACACATTCTTAACATCCATTCTCTAAAACCCATCCTTTTGATACAACCACCACAATAACAACTCTCTTGGTTGCCATCTTCGCAATGGGGCTGAACGTCTCCTCATGATCAATGTTATAAGTTTGAGCATAACCTTTCGCAACCGATCTTGCTTTATACTTGCTAATACTTCCATCTGAGTTGTGCTTTATTTTGTACATCCACTTGCATCTACTAGTAGCCTTCTTGTCCTTAGGCAATGGCGCGAAGTCCCAAGTCTCATTTGCATCCAATGCAGCCATTTCTTTATCCATGGCTTTCTCCTAATCTGAATTCTCGACAGCTTCTTCATCAAAACATGTGGGTTCAACATCTTGCACAACTTTAGCCATATATGCATAATGATGAGTGACTTTATCCATGGCTTTTTTTGAATCTCCCTGACCTGCTTTGTCCATGATCACTACTTGGTATTTTTGTAGCTTCTCTTGTGTTTCTTACACCAGGTGTTCTAATAGCTAGAATCCCAAGCTCATCATCAAGGCTCTGGTTTGAGCTACTAGACTCTGCATCAACATAAGAATGCCTTGCAAGAATATCGGACATACCAAGAGGCTCACCAACCTTCTCTTTGCCTTTTTGTGATGTACCAACTACATTTTCAGGACTGGTATTGTGACGCAGCCTACCGCTCCATGGTCTATCAACAGACCCAACACAGGAGGACTCTCCAGGTCTACTCGATGACTATGATTCTTGACTTGCATTCTGTGTAATCACATGTCTAGTTACATCAACCCCAACAACATCTTTCTCAACATCATACCAGCTATCCATTTTATCAAACATAACATCTTTGCTTACCCTGAACTCACGTGTAGTAGGGTTATAGCATCTATATCCCGTTTTCTCAAGGGAATATCTAGTGGCACACAATTTTCTACCTTTGGATCCAGCTTCGTATGCAACTCATCCAGCACATGCACATAGGGAATACATCAAAAAATGTTTAAGTGAGACAAATCAAGTTTCTTTCCACCACTGAACTTCTCCTCTGGAATCACATCATGTATGGCTGTAGTAAGAGTCTTGTTTATGATATAAACTCCTATAGAAATAGCTTCATTCCATTAGGTATATGGCATATTCTTCTCTATCCATGAATGCTTGTGCTATCTTTGTAATGTGCCTGTTTTTTCGCTCAGCAACTCCATTTTGCTGGGGAGTGTATCTGCATGTGTATTCTTTCTAAAGGCTATTCTTTCACAAGAAATCATAGAACTCATTGGAAAAGTACTCTCCCTGTCCATTTGACCTTAGGCATTTCACATGCTTTCCTGTCTGCTTTTCAACCATAACTCTGAAATTTTGAAAATAAGTTAACACTTCACTCTTCTCCTTCGTGAAATACACCCACACTTTCCTTGTGTGATCATTAATGAATGTTACATAATACCTGCATCCACCTATAGACGTAGTTTTTGCAGGACCCCATACATATGAATACACAAAATCTAATACATTCCTGCCCACATTTATGTCATGTGGAAATATATGCTTTGTATGCTTTTTGAATTGGCATGCTTCACATACTTTTTGCATGCCATCAACCTTAAACTTAGGCAGCCCTGTCTCACAGTTTCTTTAGTCTGCATAGAATTCATTTTTTGCAGATTTTTATGCCCAATTCTCTTATGCCAAATGTCTGTACCTGCAACAACTCCTAAATCCCATGCAAAAAGGTGCCAAAGCCCCATACGCATAAGCAAGTTCATGGTCTTGCTTTTCCATGTACAAAAACCATCACCATTAAATCTTGAAACAACTTCAACACGCTCCATACTGAGAAGGCCTTACTAACAAGCTTGTAGTTTGCTTTGTTAGCAGTTTCTAATCTCATACAAATTTTTAGTGTGAAGGTCGGGAAGGTCTTTGCACGTGATAATGATTCATGGCCAATGTCTAGTCCTAGTATAAGGATGATAATAAAACAAATTCTCATCAATTGATTAATGCAAGAGAATGCAATGATTTTTGATGTAAAAGAGAACTTCCCACATTGAGTTTACACCCTAATTTTTCAAATTCGAACTTTATTTATCCCAATTTCTATTAACACAGCACTAATGATAGTGATTAGTGCTTAATGTGATTAAGGGCAACAGATTTTGGTGGCCAAAATTGGGCTTGTACAATGCAACATTGAGAGGGTTTTTTGTATAGACTTCTTGCACTAGATGAGGAGAAGTGAATTGTGCAAAGAACTAGCTCAAAAGCTCATAAATTAACCCAAATATGGCCAGAGTTAGGTGACCATGTTTCTGCTTGCTGTGGTTGCATCCGTGGGTGAAATGGGCCAAGACTTCATGTGTAGAGCCCTTGCACCATTGCTAAGCTGGCCCTAAAGTGGCTTGGGCTAATTGTTTAAGCTGCGGAGAAATTAACACAAAACCAATTGGGACGAGGTCAACGTTTTCGGACAGTAGCGTGCATTTTTGCCTAATTGCTATGGTGAGATTGGAGAGAAATATAAGGCCAATGTATGCCTAAAATATCTCACCCAATGGTGCCTTGAGTGAGGAGAATGATCAGCTCAAATCTTGGCCACAAATGGTGAAGAAGAGATAAAATATGGATTAGTGGCTTAATGAGAATAACTAGGGTTAATGAGATTGAAATCAACCTGAGAAGGCTAAAAATAAGCTAATGGAGAACTGGACCTAGGCTCTGATACCATGATGAAATTCATGGATCAAGCTCCCTAATGATAATCAATTATTTAATTATATCCTAATCCTAATCTAATTCTACACTAATGACATCACTAATCTAAGGTGGATAAAAATTAACAATACTCATGGTGATGAGTGTGTGCTAATTAAGTTTAGACTCAAGTTTAGTTAGGCTACAAGATGGAAACTTGTACTCATAAAAAGACTTGAGATGTTGTGCTTGTATTCCAATGCTTGAAATGTCCACCTTTTACATGAGGAGAGTACAACAAAGCTATGATAGCTCATGTGGGATAACTTGGCTAGGTGACTTGGCACTCTAGCATCACTCATTCAACACAATGCCTCTGTAGCCATATACTCTTGGCCGTCCTAATGACCTCAATGCCAAAGAAGTACCTTAACTCACCCAAATTCTTCATGTCAAATTTTCTCTTGAGGAGACAGTTCACGCTCTCAACTTCCTCTCCACTATCACCCCTAACAATCAAGTAATCCACATTTATTGTCATGACCACAAGGCTCCTATCACTCTTTCGCACATAGAGTGAATGATAAGCATCTACTACTACATGAAAACCAATCTGGGTGATAAGATATTTTGCTATCTTATCATGCCATGCTCTAGGTACTTGTTTCAAGCCATACAAGGCTTTACACAACTTGCATACAAAATCAAGGTGACCCACATCTTCATATTCTAGTGGCTGATCCATATACACCTCTTCTTGCAAATCACCTCTTCTTGCAAATCACCATGCAAGAACACATTCTTTACATCCATTTTCTATAAAACCCATCCTCATATATAACACATCTTCATATACACCTCTTCTTGCAAATCACCATGCAAGAACACATTCTTTACATCCATTTTCTATAAAACCCATCCTTTTGATACAACCACCATAATAACAACTCTCTTGGTTGCCATCTTTGCAATGGGGCTGAATGTCTCCTCATAATCAATGCCATAAGTTTGAGCATAACCTTTCGCAAACCGATCTTGCTTTATACCTGCTAATACTTCGATCTGAGTTGTGCTTTTTTTTTGTACATCCACTTGCATCTAGTAGCCTTCTTGTCCTTAGGCAATGGCACCAATTCCCAAGTCTCATTTGCATCCAATGCAGCCATTTCTTTGTCCATGGCTTTCTCCTAATCTAAATT
Organism: Cibotium barometz; assembly: GCF_041138505.1. NCBI lineage: Eukaryota > Viridiplantae > Streptophyta > Polypodiopsida > Cyatheales > Cibotiaceae > Cibotium > Cibotium barometz. The sequence goes on along the minus strand of NC_141072.1, from coordinate 4,973,230 downwards.
CTCGACAGCTTCTTCAAAACATGTGGGTTCAACATCTTGCACAACTTTAGTCATATATGCATAATGATGAGTGACATATCCGTCATATGTCAACCTAACAGGTTTTTTGAATCTCCCTGACCTGCTTTGTCCATGATCACTACTTGGCGTTTTTGTAGCTTCTCTTGTCTTTCTTACACCAGAGGTGTTCTAATAGCTAGAATCCCAAGCTCATCATCAAGGCTCTTCTCCGAGCTACTAGACTCTCCATCAACATAAGAATGCCTTGCAAGAATATCGGACATACCAAGAGGCTTCACCAACCTTCTCTTTGCCTCTTTGTGATGTACCAACTACATTTTCAGGACTAGTATTTTGATGTAGCCTACCGCTCCATGGTCTATCAAGACATAACACAAGAGGATTCTCCAGGTCTACTCGATGACTATGATTGTTGACTTGCATTCTGTGTAATCATATTCCAGTTACATCAACCCCAACGGCATCTTTCTCAACATCATACGAGCTACCCATTTATTCAAACATAACACCTCTGCTTACCCTCAACTCATGTGTAGTAGGGTTATAACATCTATATCCCTTTTTATCAAGGGAATATCCAGTAGCACACATTTTTTTACCTTTGGATCCAGCTTCGTACGCAACTCATGCGGCACATGCACATAGGGAATACATCCAAAAACTTTTAAGTGAGACAAATCAAGTTTCTTGCCATTGAACTTCTCCTCTAGAATTACATCATGTATGGCTGCAGTAAGAGTCTTGTTCATTATATAAACTGCTATAGAAATAGCTTCATCCCATTAGTTATATGGCGTATTCTTCTCTATCATGAATGCTTGTGCTATCTCCGTAATGTGCCTGTTTTTTCGCTTATCAGCAACTCCATTTTGCTAGGGAGTGCATCTGTTTTTGCAGGACCCCATGCATATGAATACACAACATCTAATACATTCCTGCTCACATTTCTGTCATGTGGAAATATATGCTTTGTATGCTTTTTGAATTGGCATGCTTCACATACTTTTTGCACACCATGAACCTTAAACTTAGGCAGCCCTGTCACAATTTCTTTAGTCTGCATAGAATTCATTCTTTGCAGATTTTCATGCCCAATTCTCTTATGCCAAATGTCTGTACCTGTAACAACTCCTAAATCCCATGCAATAAGGTGCCAAAGCCCCTTATGCATAAGCAAGTACATGGTCTTGCTTTTCCATGTAAAAAAACAATCACCATTAAATCTTGAAACAACTTCAACACGCTCCATACTGAAAAGGTCTTACTAACAAGATTTTATTTTGCTTTGTTAGCAGTTTCTAATCTGATACAAATTTTTAATGTGATGGTCGGGAAGGTCTTTGCACGTGATAATGATTCATGGCCAATGTCTAGTCCTAGTATAAGGATGATAATGAAACAAATTCTCTTCAATTGAGTAATGCAAGAGAATGCAATGATTTTTAATGTAAAAGAGAACTTCCCACATTGAGTTTACACCCCAATTTTCCAATTTCGGACTTTATTTAGCCTAATTCTTGTTAACACAGTACTAATGATAGTGATTAGTGCTTACTTAATGTGATTAAGGGGCAACAGATTTTGGTGGCCAAAATTGGACTTGTATAATGCAACATTGAGAGGGTTTTTTGTATAGACTTCTTGCACTAGATGAGGAGAAGTGAATTGTGCAAAGAGCTAGCTCAAAAGCTCATAAATTAACCCAAATATGGCCAGCATTAGGCGAGCATGTTTTTGCTTGCTGTGGTTGCGTCCGTGGATGAAATGGGCCAAGACTTCATGTGTAGAGCCCTTGCACCATTGCTAAGCCGGCCTTAAACTTGCTTGGGCTAATTGTTAGTAGCTCCGGAGAAATTAGCACAAGACCAATCGGGACGACGTCAACTTTTTCCGACAGCAGCGTGCATTTTCGCCTAATTGCTATGGTGGGATTGGAGAGAAATATAAAGCCAATGTATGCCTAAAATATCTCACCCAATGGTGCCTTGAGTGAGGAGAATGATCAGCTCAAATCTTGGCCACAAATGGTGAAGAAGAGATAAGATATGGATTAGTGGCTTAAGGAGAATAATTAGGGTTAATGAGATTCAAATCAACCTGAGAAGGCTAAAAATAAGCTAATGGAGAATTGGACCTAGGCTTTGATACCATGATGAAATGCATGGATCAAGCTCCCTAATGATAATCAACTATCTAATTAGATCCTTATCCTAATCTAATTCTACACTAATGACATCACTAATCTAAGGTGGATAAAAATTAACAATATTCATGGTGATGAGTGTGTGCTAATTAAGTTTAGACTCAAGTTTAGTTAGGTTACAAGATGGAAACTTGTACTCATAAAAAGACTCAAGTTTAGTTAGGTTACAAGATGGAAACTTGTACTCATAAAACTTGTATTCCAATGCTTGAAATGTCCGCCTTTTACATGAGGAGAGTACAACAAAGCTATGATAGCTCATGTGGGATAACTTGGCTAGGTGACTTGGCACTCTAGCGTCACTCATTCAACATAATGCCTCTGTGTGACAGCCATATACTCTTGGCCATCCTAATGACCTCAATGCCAAGGAAGTACCTTAGCTCACCCAAATTCTTCATGTCAAATTTTCTCTTGAGGAGACATTTCACGCTCTCAACTTCCTCTCCACTATCACTCCTAACAATCAAGTAAACCACATATATTGTCATGACCACAAGGCTCCTTTCACTCTTTTGCACATAGAGTGAATGATCAGCATCTGCTACTACATGAAAACCAATCCGGGTGATAGAATATTTTGCTATCTTATCATGCCATGCTCTAGGTACTTGTTTCAAGCCATACAAGGCTTTACACAACTTGCATACAAAATCAAGGTGACCCACATCTTCATATTCTAGTGGGGGCTGATCCATATACACCTCTTCTTGCAAATCACCATGCAAGAACACATTCTTAACATCAATTTGTTGTAAAACCCATCCTTTTGATACAACCACCACAATAACAACTCTCTTGGTTGCCATCTTTGCAATGGGAATGAACGTCTCCTCATAATCAATGCTATAAGTTTGAGCATAACCTTTCACCAACCGATCTTGCTTTATACGTGCTAATACTTCCATCTGAGTTGTGCTTTATTTTGTACATCCACTTGCATCTAGTAGCCTTCTTGTCCTTAGGAAATGGCGCCAATTCCCAAGTCTCATTTGCATCTAATGCAACCATTTCTTTTTCCATGGCTTTCTCTTAATCTGAATTCCCGATAGCTTCTTTAAAACATGTGTGGGTTCAACATCTTGCACAACTTTAGCCATATATGCATAATGATCAGTGACATATCTGTCATATGTCAGCCTAACAGGTTTTTTGAATCTCCCTGACCTGCTATGTCCATGATCACTCCATGGTCTATCACTCAACAGACCCAACACAAGAGGACTCTCCCTTTCTACTCGATGACTTTGATTGTTGTGACTTGCATTCTGTGTAATCACATTTCCAGTTACATCAACCCCAACGGCATCTTTCCCACATCATACCAGCTACCCATTTCATCAAACATAACATCTCTGCTTACCCTCAACTCACGTGTAGTAGGGTTATAGCATCTATATCCCTTTTTCTCAAGGGAATATCCAGTAGCACACATTTTTTTGCCTTTGAATCTAGCTTCGTATGCAACTTATCCGGCACATGCACATAGGGAATACATCCAAAAACTTTTAAGTGAGACAAGCTTCGTACGCAACTCATCCGCACATAGGGAATACATCCAAAAACTTTTAAGTGAGACAAATCAAGTTTCTTGCCACTAAACTTCTCCTCTGGAATTACATCATGTATGGCTGTAGTAAGAGTCTTGTTCATGATATAAACTGCTGTAGAAATAGCTTCATCCCATTAGTTATATGGCATATTCTTCTCTATCATGAATGGTTATGCTATCTCTGTAATGTGCCTGTTTTTTCGCTCAGCAACTCCATTTTGCTGGGGAGTGCATCTGCATGTAAATTCTTTCTAAAGGCTATTCTTCCACAAGAAATCATAGAACTCATTGGAAAAGTACTCTCCCCATCCATTTGACCTTAGGCACTTCACATGCTTTCCTGTCTGCTTTTCAACCATCACTCTGAAATTTTGAAAATGAGTTAAAACTTCACTCTTCTCCTTCGTGAAATACACCCACACTTTCCTTGTGTGATTATTAATGAATGTTACATAATACCTACATCCACCCATAGACGTAGTTTTTGGAGGACCCCATACATATGAATACACAACATCTAATACATTCCTGCTCACATTTCTGTCATGTGGAAATAAATGCTTTGTATGCTTTTTGAATTGGCATGCTTCACATACTTTTTGCATACCATCAACCTTAAACTTAGGCAGCCCTGTCACAATTTCTTTAGTCTGCATAGAATTCATTCTTTGCAGATTTTCATGCTGCCCAATTCTCTTATGCCAAATGTTTGTACCTGTAACAACTTCTAAATCCCGTGCAATAAGGTGCCAAAGCCCCTTACGCATAAGCAAGTATACGGTCTTGCTTTTCCATGTAAAAAAACCATCACCATGAAATCTTGAACTTCAACACGCTCCATACTGAGATGGTCTTACTAACAAGCGTGTATTTTTCTCTGTTAGTAGTTTCTAATCTCATACAAATTTTTAGTGTGAAGGTCGGGAAGGTCTTTGCACGTGATAATGATTCATGGCCAATGTCTAGTCCTGGTATAAGGATGATAATGAAATAAATTCTCTTCAATTGAGTAATGCAAGAGAATGCAATGATTTTTGATGTAAAAGAGAACTTCCCACATTGAGTTTACACCCCAATTTTCCAATTTCTGACTTTAATTAGTCCAATTTCTGTTAAGACAGCACTAATGATAGTGATTAGTGCTTACTTAATGTGATTAAGGGCAACAGATTTTGGTGGCCAAAATTGGGCTTGTACAATTGGGCTTGTACAATGCAACATTGAGAGGGTTTTTTGTATAGACTTCTTGCACTAGATGGGGAGAAGTGAATTGTGCAAAGAACTAGCTCAAAAGCTCATAAATTAACCCAAATATGGCTAAAATTAGGCGAGCGTGTTTCTACTTGCTGTGGTTGCATCTGTGGATGAAATGGGCCAAGACTTCATGTGTAGAGCCCTTGCACCAATGCTAAGCTGGCCCTAAAGTGGCTTGGGCTAATTGTTAGCAACTGCGGAAAAATTAGCACAAAACCAATCGGCACGATGTCAGCATTTTCGGACAGCAGCGTGCATTTTCGCCTAATTGCTATAGTGAGATTGGAGAGAAATATAAGGCCAATGTATGCCTAAAATATCTCACCCAATGTGCCTTGAGTGAGGAGAATGATCAGCTCAAATCTTGGCCACAAATGGTGAAGAAGAGATAAGATATGGATTAGTGGCTTAATGAGAATAACTAGGGTTAATGAGATTGAGATTAACCTAAGAAGGCTAAAAATAAGCTAATGGAGAACTAGACCTAGGCTCTGATACCATGATGAAATGCATGGATCAAGCTCCCTAATGATAATCAACTATCTGATTAGATCCTAATCCTAATCTAATTCTACACTAATGACATCACTAATCTAAGGTGGATAAAAATTAATAATACTCATGGTGATGAGTGTGTGCTAATTAAGGTTAGACTCAAGTTTAGTTAGGTTACAAGATGGAAACTTGTACTCATAAAAAGACTTGAGATGTTGTGCTTGTATTCCAATGCTTGAAATGTCCTCCTTTTACATGAGGAGAGTAAAACAAAGCTATGATAGCTCATGTGGGATAACTTGGATAGGTGACTTGGCACTCTAGCATCACTCATTCAACACAATGCCTCTGTGATAGCCATATACTCGTGGCCGTTTTAATGACCTCAATGCCAAGGAAGTACCTTAGCTCACCTAAATTCTTCATGTCAAATTTTCTCTTGAGGAGACATTTCACGCTCTCAACTTCCTCTCCACTATCACTCCCTAACAATCAAGTAATCCACATATATTGTGATGACCACAAGGCTCCTATCACTCTTTCGCATATAGAGTGAATGATCAGCATGTGCTACATGAAAACCAATCCAGGTGATAAGATATTTTTCTATCTTATCATGCCATGCTCTAGGTACTTGTTTCAAGCCATACAAGGCTTTACACAACTTGCATACAAAATCAAGGTGACCCACATCTTCATATTCTAGTGATCACTACTTGGCATTTTTGTAGCTTCTCTTGTCTTTCTACACCACGTGTTCTAATAGCTAGAATCCCAAGCTTATCATCAAGGCTCTGCTCCGAGCTACTAGACTCTCCATCAACATAATAATTCCTTACAAGAATATCAGACATACCAAGAGGCTCACCAACCTTCTCTTTGCCTTTTTGTGATGTACCAACTACATTTTTAGGACTGGTATTTTGACACAGCCTACCGCTCCAATAGACCCAACACAAGAGGACTCTCCAGGTCTACTCGATGACTGTGATTTGTCGTCTTGCATTCTATGTAATCACATTTCCAGTTACATCAACCCCAAAGGCATCTTTCTCAACATCATACCAGCTACCCATTTCATCAAACATAACATCTCTACTTACCCTCAACGCACGTGTAGTAGGGTTATAGCATCTATATCCCTTTTTCTCAGTAGCACACATTTTCTAACCTTTGGATTCAGCTTCGTATGCAACTCATGCGGCACATGCACATAGGGAATACATCCAAAAACTTTTAAGTGAGACAAATCAAGTTTCTAGCCACTGAACTTCTCCTCTGGAATTACATCATGTATGGAAGCAGTAAGAGTCTTGTTCATGATATAAAGTGCTATAGAAATAGCTTCATCCCATTAGTTATATGGTATATTCTTCTCTATCATGAATGCTTGTGCTCTCTGTAATGTGCCTGTTTTTTCGCTCTCAGCAACTCCATTTTTCTGGGGAGTGCATCTACATGTAAATTCTTTCTAACGGCTATTCTTCCACAAGAAATCATAGAACTCATTGGAAAAGTACTCTCCCCGTCTATTTGACCTTAGGCACTTCACATGCTTTCCTGTGTGCTTTTCAACCATTACTCTGAAATTTTAAAAATGAGTTAAAACTTCACTCTTCTCCTTCGTGAAATACACCCACACGTTCCTTGTGTGATCATTAATGACTGTTACATAATACCTGCATCCACCCCATAGACGTAGTTTTTACATAATACCTGCATCCACCCATAGACATAGTTTTTGCAGGACCCCATACATATGAATACACAACATCTAATACATTCCTGCTCACATTTCTGTCATGTGGAAATATATGCTTTGTATGCTTTTTGAATTGGCATGCTTCACATACTTTTTTCATACCATCAACCTTAAACTTAGGCAGCCCTGTCACAATTTCTTTATTCTGCATAGAATTCATTCTTTGCAGATTTTCATGCCCAATTCTCTTATGCCAAATGTCTGTACCTGAAACAACTCCTAAATCCTGTGCAATAAGGTGCCAAAGCCCCTTACGCATAAGCAAGTACATGATCTTGCTTTTCCATGTAAAAAAGCCATCACCATTAAATCTTGAAACAACTTCAACACGCTCCATATTGAGAAGGTCTTACTAAACAAGCTTGTATTTTTCTTTGTTAGGAGTTTCTAATCTCATACAAATTTTTAGTGTGAAGGTTGGGAAGGTCTTTGCACGTGATATTGATGGCCAATGTCTAGTTCTAGCATAAGGATGATAATGAAACAAATTCTCATCAATTGAGTAATGCAAGAGAATGCAATGATTTTTGATGTAAAAGAGAACTTCCCACATTGAGTTTACACCCCAATTTTCTAATTTTAGACTTTAATTAGCCCAATTTCTGTTAACATAGCACTAATGATAGTGATTAGTACTTACTTAATGTGATTAAGGGCAACAGATTTTGGTGGCCAAAATTGGGCTTGTACAATGCAACATTGAGAGGGCTTTTTGTATAGACTTCTTGCACTAGATGAGGAGAAGTGAATTGTGCAAAGAACTAGCTCAAAAGCTCATAAATTAACCCAAATATGGCCAGAATTGGGCGAGCGTGTTTCTTCTTACTGTGGTTGCGTCCGTGGATGAAATGGGCCAAGACTTCATGTGTAGAGCCCTTGCACCATTGCTAAGCTGGCCCTAAAGTGGCTTGGACTAATTGTTAGCAGCTGCGAAGAAATTAGCACAAAACCAATTGGGACGACGTCAGCGTTTTCGAACAGCAGCGTGAATTTTTGCCTAATTGCTATGGTGAGATTGGAGAGCAATATAAGGCCAATGTATGCCTAAAATATCTCACCCAATGGTGCCTTGAGTGAGGAGAATGATCAGCTCAAATCTTGGCCATAAATGGTGAAGAAGAGATAAGATATGGATTAGTGGCTTAATGAGAATAATTAGGGTTAATGAGATTGAAATCAACCTAAGAAGGCTAAAAATAAGCTAATGGAGAACTAGACCTAGGCTCTGATACCATGATGAAATGCATGGAACAAGCTCCCTAATGATAATCAACTATCTAATTAGATCCTAATCCTAATCTAATTCTACACTAATGACATCACTAATCTAAGGTGGATAAAAATTAACAATACTCATGGTGATGAGTGTAAGCTAGTTAAGTTTAGACTCAAGTTTAGTTAGGTTACAAGATGGAAACTTGTACTCATAAAAAGACTTGAGATGTTGTGCTTGTATTCCAATGCTTGAAATGTCCTCCTTTTACATGAGGAGAGTACAACAAAGCTATGATAGCTCATGTGGGATAACTTGGCTAGGTGACTTGGCACTCTAGCATCACTCATTCAACACAATGCCTCTGTGGTGACAGCCATATACTCTTGGCCATTCTAAAATGACCTCAATGCCAAGGAAGTACCTTAGCTCACCCAAATTCTTCATGTCAAATTTTCTCGAGGAGACATTTCACGCTCTCAACTTCCTCTCCACTATCACCCCTAACAATCAAGTAATCCACATATATTGTGATGACCATAAGGCTCCTATCACTCTTTCGCACATAGAGTGAATGATCAGCATGTGCTACTACATGAAAACCATTCCGAGTGATAAGATATTTTGCTATCTTATCATGCCATGCTCTAGGTACTTGTTTCAAGCCATACAAGGCTTTACACAACTTGCATACAAAATCAAGGTGACCCACATCTTCATATTCTAGTGGCTGATCCATATACACCTCTTCTTGCAAATCACCATGCAAGAACATATTCTTAACATCCATTTGCTGTAAAACCCATTTTTTTGATAACACAACCACCACAATAACAACTCTCTTGGTTGCCATCTTCGCAATGATGGGGCTGAACGTCTCCTCATAATCAATGCCATAAGTTTGAGCATAACCTTTCGCAACCAATCTTGCTTTATACCTGCTAATACTTCCATCTGAGTTGTGCTTTATTTTGTACATCCACTTGCATCTAGTAGCCTTCTTGTCCTTAGACAATGGCGCCAATTACCAAGTCTCATTTGCATCCAATGCAGCCATTTCTTTATCCATGGTGGCTGCATTGGCTTTCTACTAATCTGAATTCTCGACAGCTTCTTTAAAACATGTGGGTTCAACATCTTGCACAAATTTAGCCATATATGCATAATGATGAGTGACATATCTGTCATATGTCAACCTAAGAGGTTTTTTGAATCTCCGTGACCTGCTTTGTCCATGATAACTACTTGGCATTTTTGTAGCTTCTGTTGTCTTTCTTACACCAGGTGTTCTAATAGCTAAAAGCTAGAATCCCAAGCTTATCATCAAGGCTCTGCTCGGAGTTACTAGACTCTCCACCATCAACATAAGAATGCCTTCTTGCAAGAACATCGGACATACCAAGAGGCTCACCAACCTTCTCTTTGCCTTTTTGTGATGTACCAACTACATTTTCAGGACTGGTATTTTGACGCAACCTGCCGCTCCATGGTCAACAGACCCAACACAACTGTACTCTCCAAGTCTACTCAATGACTGTGATTGTTGACTTGCATTCTGTGTAATCACATTTCCAATTACATCAACCCGAACGGCATCTTTCTCAACATCATACCAGCTACCCATTTCATCAAACATAACATCTCTGCTTACCCTCAACTCATGTGTAGTAGGGTTATAGCATCTATATCCCTTTTTCTCAAGGGAATATCCAGTAGTAGTAGCACACATTCTTTTGCCTTTGGATCCAGCTTCGTACGCAACACATCCGGCACATGCACATAGGGAATACATCAAAAAACTTTTAAGTGAGACAAATCAAGTTTTTTGCCACCGAACTTCTCCTCTGGTATTACATTATGTCTGGCTGCAATAAGAGTCTTGTTCATGATATAAACTACTATAGAAATAGCTTCATCCCATTAGTTATATGGCATATTCTTCTCTATCATGAATGCTTGTGCTATATCTGTAATGTGCCTGTTTTTTCGCTCAGCAACTTTATTTTGCTAGGGAGTGCATCTGCATGTAAATTCTTTCTAAAGGCTATTCTTCCACAAGAAATCATAGAACTCATTGGAAAAGTACTCTCCCCATCCATTTGACCTTAGGCACTTCATATGCTTTCTTGTCTGCTTTTCAACCCATCACTCTGAAATTTTGAAAATAAGTTAAAACTTCACTCTTCTCCTTCGAGAAATACACCCACACTTTCCTTGTGTGATCATTAATGAATGTTACATAATACCTGTATCCACCCATAGAAGTAGTTTTTGCAGGACCCCATACATATGAATACGCAACATTCAATACATTCCTGCTCACATTTCTGTCATGTGGAAATATATGCTTTGTATGCTTTTTGAATTGGCATGCTTCACATACTTTTTGCATACCATCAACCTTAAACTTAGGCAGCCCTGTCACAATTTCTTTAGTCTGCATAGAATTCATTCTTTGCAGATTTTCATGCCCAATTCTCCTATGCCAAATGTTTGTACCTGCAACAACTCCTAAATCCCGTGTAATAAGGTGCCAAAGCCCCTTACGCATAAGCAAGTACATGGTCTTGCTTTTCCATGTAAAAAAACCATCACCATTAAATCTTGAAACAACTTTAACACGCTCCATACTGAGAAGGTCTTACTAACAAGCTTTTATTTTGCTTTGTTAGCAGTTTCTAATCTCATACAATTTTTTAGTGTGAAGGATGGGAAGGTCTTTGCATGTGATAATGATTCATGGCCAATGTCTAGTCCTAGTATAAGGATGGTAATGAAACAAATTCTCTTCAATTGAGTAATGCAAGAGAATGCAATGATTTTTGATGTGAAAGAGAACTTCCCACATTGAATTTACACCTCAATTTTCTAATTTCGGACTTTAATTAGCCCAATTTTTGTTAACACAGCACTAATGATAGTGATTAGTGCTTACTTAATGTGATTAAGGGCAACAGATTTTGTTAACACAGCACTAATGATAGTGATTAGTGCTTACTTAATGTGATTAAGGGCAACAGATTTTGGTGGCCAAAATTGGGCTTGTACAATGCAACATTGAGAGGGCTTTTTGTATAGACTTCTTGCACTAGATGAGGAGAAGTGAATTGTGCAAAGAACTAGCTCAAAAGCTCATAAATTAACCCAAATATGGCTAGAATTAAGCTAATTAGTGTGTGCTAATTAAGTTTAGACTCAAGTTTAGTTAGGTTACAAGATGGAAACTTGTACTCATGAAAAGACTTGAGATGTTGTGCTTGTATTCCAATGCTTGAAATGTCCTCCTTTTACATGAGGAGAGTACAACAAAGCTATGATAGCTCATGTGGGATAACTTGGCTAGGTGACTTGGCACTCTAGCATCACTCATTCAACACAATGCCTCTGTGACAACCATATACTCTTGGCCGTCCTAATGACCTCAATGCCAAGGAGTACCTTAGCTCACCCAAATTCTTCATGTCAAATTTTCTCGAGGATACATTTCACGCTCTCAACTTCCTCTCCACTATCACCCCTAATAATTAAGTAATCCACATATATTGTGATGACCACAAGGCTCCTATCACTCTTTCGCACATAGAGTGAATGATCAGCATATGCTACATGAAAACCAATCCGGGTGATAAGATATTTTGCTATCTTATCATGCCATGCTCTAGGTACTTGTTTCACGCCATACAAGTCTTTACACAACTTGCATACAAAATCAAGGTGACCCACATATTCATATTCTAGTGGCTGATCCATATCTCGGGGGGTGCACCTCAAAATATGTAAGTCTACCACGTGCGATCAGTAGGTGGGGTTTTTTTAATCCAAAATATTGGGTAAATTTACAGAAATACAATTACAAGTGGGGTATTTTAATTGTACTTTGGAAAAAAAACCGTAAGTTTATAAAGAAAAAGGGGTAGTTTTATTAGCTCAAAATTCACAGATAAGGGGATTTTTAAATACCGCTTGAACGCACGTCGTAGGAGGGGCTTCCATATAGTGGACCCCCCGAGATCCATATACACCTCTTCTTGCAAATCACCATGCAAGAACACATTCTTAACATCCATTTGCTGTAAAACCCATTTTTTTGATAATACAACCACCACAATAACAACTCTCTTGGTTGCCATCTTCGCAATGATGGGGCTGAACGTCTCCTCATAATCAATGCCATAAGTTTGAGCATAACCTTTCGCAAGTGATCTTGCTTTATACCTGCTAATACTTCCATCTGAGTTGTGCTTTATTTTGTACATCCACTTGCATCTCTAGTAGCCTTCTTGTCCTTAGGCAATGGCGCAATTCCCAAGTCTCATTTGCATCAATGCAGCCATTTCTTTATCCACGGCTTTCTACTAATCTGAATTCCTGAGAGCTTCTTCAAAACATGTGGGTTCAACATCTTGCACAACTTTAGACATATATGCATAATGATGAGTGAAATATCTGTCATATGTCAACCTAACAGGTTTTTTGAATCTCTCTGACACCTGCTTTGTCCATGATCACTACTTGGCATTTTTGTAGCTTCTCTTGTCTTTCTTACACCAGGTGTTCTAATAGCTGAAATCCCAAACTCATCATCAAGGCTCTGCTCTGAGCTACTAGACTCTCCATCAACATAAGAATGCCTTCTTGCAAGAACATCGGACATACCAAGAGGCTCACCAACCTTCTCTTTGCCTTTTTGTGATGTACCAAATACATTTTCAAGACTGGTATTTTGACGCAGAGCCTACCGCTCCATGGTCTATCAACAGACCCAACATAAGAGGACTCTCCAGGTCTACTCAATGACTATGATTGTTGACTTGCATTCTGTGTAATCACATTTCCAGTTACATCAACCCCAACGGCATCTTTCTCAACATCATACCAGCTACCCATTTCATCAAACATAACATCTCTGCTTACCCTTAACTCACGTGTAGTAGGGTTATAGCATCTATATCCCTTTTTCTCAAGGGAATATCCAGTAGCACACATTTTTTTGCCTTTGGATCCAGCTTCATACGCAACTCATCCGGCACATGCACATAGGGAATATCCAGTAGCACACATTTTTTTGCCTTTGGATCCAGCTTCATACGCAACTCCTCCGGCACATGCACATAGGGAATACATCAAAAAACTTTTAAGTGAGACAAATCAAGTTTCTTTCCACTGAACTTCTCCTCTGGAATTACATCATGTATGGATCCAGTAAGAGTCTTGTTCATTATATAAACTACTATAGAAATAGCTTCATCCCATTAGTTACATGGCATATTCTTCTCTATCATGAATGCTTGTGCTATCTCTATAATGTGCCTGTTTTTTCGCTCAGCAACTCCATTTTGCTTGTGCTATCTCTATAATGTGCCTTGTGCTATCTCTATAATGTGCCTGTTTTTTTCGCTCAGCAACTCCATTTTGCTGGGGAGTGCATCTGCATGTAAATTCTTTCTAAAGGATATTCTTCCACAAGAAATCATAGAACTCGTTGGAAAAGTAATCTCCTCGTCCATTTGACCTTAGGCACTTCACATGCTTTCCTGTCTACTTTTCAACCATCACTCTGAAATTTTGAAAATGAGTTAAAACTTCACTCTTGTCCTTCGTGAAATACACCCACACTTTCCTTGTGTGATCATTAATGAATGTTACATAATACCTGCATCCACCCATAGACGTAGTTTTTGCAGGACCCCATACATATGAATACACAACATCTAATACATTCCTGCTCACATTTTTGTCATGTGGAAATATATGCTTTGTATGCTTTTTGAATTGGCATGCTTCACATACTTTTTTCATACCATCAACCTTAAACTTAGGCAGTCCTCTCACAATTTCTTTAGTCTACATAGAATTAATTCTTTGTAGATTTTCATGCCCAATTATCTTATGCCAAATGTCTGTACCTGAAGCAACTCCTAAATCCCGTGCAATAAGGTGCCAAATCCCCGTATGCATAAGCAAGTACATGGTCTTGCTTTTCCATGTAAAAAAACCATCTTCATTTAATCTTGAAACAACTTCAACATGCTCCATACTGAGAAGGTCTTACTAACAAGCTTTAATTTTGCTTTGTTAGCAATTTCTAATCTCATACAAATTTTTAGTGTGAAGGTCAGGAAGGTCTTTGCACGTGATAATGATTCATGGCCAATGTCTAGTCCTAGTATAAGGATGATAATGAAAAAAATTCTCTTCAGTTGAGTAATGCAAGAGAATGCAATGATTTTTGATGTAAAAGAGAACTTCCCACATTGAGTTTACACCCCAAATTTCTAATTTTGAACTTTAATTAGCCTAATTTCTGTCAACACAGCACTAATGATAGTGATTAGTGCTTACTTAATGTGATTAACGGCAACAGATTTTGGTGGCCAAAATTGGGCTTGTACAATGCAACATTGAGATGGTTTTTTGTATAGACTTCTTGCACTAGATGAGGAGAAGTGAATTGTGCAAAGAACTAGCTCAAAAGCTCATAAATTAACCCAAATATGGCCAGAATTAGGCAACCGTGTTTCTGCTTGTTGTGGTTGCATCCGTGGATGAAATGGGCAAAGACTTCATGTGTAGAGCCCTTGCACCATTGCTAAGCTGGCCGTAAAGTGGCTTGGGCTAGATGTTAGCAGTTGCGGAGAAATTAGTAGAAAACCAATCGAGACGACGTCAGCGTTTTTAGACAGCAGCATGCATTTTCGCCTAATTGCTATGGTGAGATTGAAGAGCAATATAAGGCCAATGTATGCCTAAAATATCTCACCCAATGGTGCCTTGAGTGAGGAGAATGATCAGCTCAAATCTTGGCCACAAATGGTGAAGAAGAGATAAGATATGGATTAGTGGCTTAATGAGAATAATTAGGGTTAATGACATTGAAATAAACCTAAGAAGGCTAAAAATAAGCTAATGGAGAACTAGACCTAGGCTCAGATACCATGATGAAATTCATGGATCAAGCTCCCTAATGATAAACAACTATCTAATTAGATCCTAATCCTAATCTAATTCTATACTAATGACATCACTAATCTAAGGTGGATAAAAATTAACAATACTCATGGTGATGAGTGTGTGTTAATTAAGTTTAGACTCAAGTTTAGTTAGGTTACAAGAAGATGGAAAATTGTACTCATAAAAAGACTTGAGATGTTGTGCTTGTATTCCAATGCTTGAAATGTCCTCCTTTTACATGAGGAGAGTACAACAAAGCTATGATAGCTCATGTGGGATAACTTGGCTAGGTGACTTGGCACTCTAGCATCACTCATTCAACACAATGCCTCTGTGTGACAGCCATATACTCTTGGCCGTCCTAAATGACGTCAATGCCAAGGAAGTACCTTAGCTCACCCAAATTCTTCATGTCAAATTTTCTCTTGAGGAGACATTTCACACTCTCAACTTTCTCTCCACTATCACCCTTAACAATCAAGTAATCCACATATATTGTGATGACCACAAGGCTCCTATCACTCTTTTGCACATAGAGTGAATGATCAGCATCTGCTACATGAAATTCCCATGTACAGCTCTTCTTGCAAATCACCATGCAAGAACACATTCTTAACATCCATTTGCTGTAAAACCCATCCTTTTGATACAACCACCACAATAACAACTCTCTTGGTTGTCATCTTTGCAATGGGACTGAACGTCTCCTCATAATCAATGCCATAAGTTTGAGCATAACCTTTTGCAACCGATCTTGCTTTATACTTGCTAATACTTCCATCTGAGTTGTGCTTTATTTTGTATATCCACTTGCATCTAGTAGCCTTCTTGTCCTTAGGCAATGGCGCCAATTCCCAAGTCTCATTTGCATCCAGTGCAGCCATTTCTTTATCCATGGCTTTCTCCTAATCTGAATTCCCGCGAGAGCTTCTTCAAAACATGTGGGTTCAACATCTTGCACAACTTTAGCCATATATGCATAATGATGAGTGACATATATGTCATATGTCAACCTAATAAGTTTTTTGAATCTCCCTGACCTGCTTTGTCCATGATCACTACTTGGCATTTTTGTAGCTTTTGTTGTCTTTCTTACACCAAGCGTTCTAATAGCTAGAATCCCAAGCTCATCATCAAGGCTCTGGTTTGAGCTACTAGACTCTCCATCAACAAAAGAATGCCTTGCAAGAATATCGGACATACCAAGAGGCTCACCAACCTTCTCTTTGCCTTTTTGTGATGTACCAACTACATTTTCAGGATTGGTATTTTGATGCAGCCTACTGCTCCATGGTCTATCAATAGACCCAACACAAAAGGACTCTCCAGGTCTACTCAATGACTGTGATTGTTGACTTGCATTCTGTGTATTCACATTTCTAGTTACATCAACCCCAACGGCATCTTTCTCAACATCATACCAGCTACCCATTTCATCAAACATAACCTCTCTGCTTACCCTCAACTCACGTGTAGTAGGGTTATAGCATCTATATCCCTTTTTCTCAAGGGAATCTCCAGTAGTAGCACTGTAACATACCCATCTTCACTAATAAAGAAATGTCCAAGTAATAGATAAATTTATGAGTTTTTATGGTATAAAAATCAATGATTTTATAAAGTGATTTATTTCTACTTAGAATCTTTAAATTTTGAGCCCAAATTTAGAATCTACGTGATTTTACCCTAATGTAGGATTTTACAGCATCTAAAACGGACACCGGATCAAGCTTATACGCAAATTTCAATCATTTATAGTTAAAAAGCGACAACCTTTAAACGTTAATAAATGCACGACCGGGCGTCCGATTGATGAACGGTCTGCACCCCAACAACCAGGAGAACATCCCGGACAAAAAAAAAAAATCGCCCCCCAGGGCAGTCCGGCATGCAAATTGAGGCCGGTGTCCCAAATTTGGGGACCTCGCCCTAAAATTTAGATCGTACACACTTATCAGGGTGCCGTATGATGGCCGCACAAGAACCAAAGGACGGTCGCCCACTGTGTGGTTCACACGTACTGCTGCATGGACACCCATGCTGCATTTGACCAGATAAGGTACATGTGTAGTACCACTCATTTCCTCCCTGTTAACAAACACCGTACCTTTTTTCCAGAGCCATGTAGGCCACTGATCTACACCCTTTGCTGGTACACCATCCTTTCATCCTTGCCCATACCCGTACCCCACAGTTATATAAACCCCCCGCGGGCTGCTCCATGGGTAACACGCATTTCTGCGTAGCGTATGCTCTGTTGTGCCGCCGTCTGTACCGTCGTCTGTCCCTATGCAGTGTACTTGCTGTAGTACAGCCACCCCTCTCCACACCCCCTCCTTTGCCACTTTTCAGATAAGGCAATTTTCCTCTATCCCCCTCTTGCTAGGAAGCAGTGTCTGTAACTCTTCTCCTTCCCCCCCTCCCTTCCCTCCCCTATGTGAAGAGACTTACAACAGCCTTCTCCCCTTTAGCAAAATGTTTTTGTCTTAAGGACATCTCACAATCCCCCCCATTTGCGTGGACTTTAGTAAGAGGTTTTAGCCTTAAGAGAGGGTTCATGTGCTGTGGTCTTTTGCTCATACGGTGAGCAAATGATCTTAGAATTGAGATCTGACTGGAGCGTTTCGACTGTGACAGCGAGCCCTACAAGACGACGTCCAAAATGGCCCCTTCCCAGAAATATCAGAATATTACCTCGGGAGGAGCGCGCAACAACGAGATTAGAGAAGATGCTCCCGATGTGGCCCCAACCCTCCCTTTACAAGCTCCTCAAGGAAATGGTGGCCAAGTTAACTTGGTTATCTTTTAAAGAAGAGTTTTTTTTTATATTAGTGTTAATAAATGTGTATCTTTTCCTTTTAAAATAATGACATAAAATTGTATGAAGTTACGAATTGAGTGATGCTGTATTCAATGAATTGCATTGAAATTGTTATCTTTAAAGAGTGCAAGTTTTTATTGGCTTCGACGCTAACTCCGTTCCGTGCTTGTGTAGTCGGGCGGTGTCGTTAGCAAAGCCCGGGAATGGCCCAAGGTATCCCTCATACCATTGGGAGAATAAGGTTCACCGAATGAGGCGAGAGATTATGATGCTGTCTAGTTGTGAGGGCCCAAGCTAGTGCGGTGAATAAGCCCACCCTAGTGTGCAGACATCCCTCTGAGGGGCAGGAGGATCGAGCGATGGAGCTTGAGAGGGCGACAGGCCGGCTTGAGTCCTTACAAGCGGTCGACGATGAGGTGTATGGTCCCGTAGGGTTTTGCCCAGCATGTAGAGGCTGGAAGGCCGAATTCTAGATCATCGGCATAGTATAAAGGAAAAGAATAAGAGAGCTGGTTTAGCTTGTATGGAATTGACTCATGTATAAACTTTTTTTTTATAAATCTTGTCTTTGGCATTATTGTATTGTGGAAAAAGACTGTTTTAACAAACCTTGTGAAAAGGGTCTTAATTAAGGAACATGTTTATTTATGTCAAACAGTGTGGTAGGATTAATTAGAAAACAAATTGACGCGTGAGTAGGGTGGAAAGTGGGAGGAATGCCCCGACGACTGCACCATCCTACGGACAGGTGGACTCGATTAGCTGGGTAGCTTTCCAACAGATTAAGTGAAAGCCCTACGCTAGATAAATAGGTTCTTGGGCAACTCTATTCTAGAAGACTAGGCCAGCAGCTGTGCCTTGCATGGATGAGGGAAAAAGTGTTGCCTCTAGAAATCAAGTCTAGTAGTTGCCCAATTTATGATTAATTACCTTATGGGTGATTTGATTTTTAGAAGATCACGCTCCCCCTGCGGGATAGGACTAGGTCTTACCTATGAATCGTATCCTTGAATCTCTACATGGTCAAGGTGTCGATAATAGGAAATTTTCTCCAAGTTAAGACTTAGTGGACTATCTTAAGTGTTTCCCCTATTTTAGAAGGGAGGAACCTTACAATTGGTATTAGAGCCGATCTTAGCTCCTAGGATTTACCATTTAAGGACTGTTTTGCAATGAATGTTTTATCTAACATAATGCTAATTAATAAAAACACCCTACTAAAAAAAACAAGTTGAATTGATGTTTGAATGATTGTAGGAAGAGGAAGATGCCTACTCGAAGTTTCTAGTTTTCCAATGCATCTTCGAGATTGCTAGTCACTCCTCAAATTTCGAGTTCCGTGATACCATGGTGCAGATACTAGAGAAGATGTCCCTTCCTCATTTCTCTTGTATTGAAAGAGGATGGGGTAGAGATTTTTGGAGTCGTGGGCTGAGATATTTCTTCATCCGAGCAGATCGAATTGGGAACCTTATCACCGACCTAAAGCGGATTCGTTGGATTGAAAAGTTGAAGATGATCGTTTATTTTGGTTCGTCTCGGTACCCCCCCAGGGCCGACACCTCTGTGACTATAGATAGGATTCGCATACCTCAGGATCGGTGGGTGTATGACCAAGTGATGCAGGTCTTACTTGCTCTGACAGAGTAGCTGTGTTGGGACCTACCCCAATCTAGAGTCTACCACCCTTACTATCAGTTTTTAGAGTCTTAGAAACTACAACGGAACCTTTATATTTCACCTATGTGGACCGCTCTACCCTTATGTCATAGTCAAGCTTAGGTATTTCCCTTGATGGCAAATAAGACTAATTATATTAGTATCAGATCTTTGTAATAAAACTCATCATTGTAAATATTTGGAAATAAAATGATTTCAATGTTTTACTCTCCAAAATAAGCGTTATGCAAGTATGAATCTTGTAATCTTAAAATTGTTTTTACAATGATGGCTAGGACGATCACCCTCCACTTCCCAATGCACTTTACACTAATATCTAGGAGAAGAAGCTCCTGCTCAAGCAAATGCAACCTCCCTCCTTTAAAGGAGAAGGTTCAAAGATTGAGAAGGATGCTGAAGTCTGGATTGAAGCGATGGATGATTATTTCTTTGCCGTCGGTACACTGGAGTAGCAAATCAGTCTATGCTTGCATAGTTTTGCCTCATCGGAGATGCTAAACTCTGGTGGAAACAGTGGTGCTGTGACAAGGAGGTCACCGAGCATTCTCAAACGTGGGAAGACATCAAGCAGGCAGTGAAGGAAAGATATCTTCCCCCATCCCATGAATCCATAAAGATGAATGAGTTTTTTAGTCTTAGGCAGTGCAGCTCAACTCTTGAGGACTACTATTCCAAATTTATCACTCTTCGGAAGTATGCCCCAGCTATGACTACTTCCCAGCCAAGTGGCTCATTTCTGCCAAGGGTTAAATGAACCCTTATATTCCTACTTGAAGCAATGAGGCCAAGCTCATTACAGGATTCTCTCATACGAGCAAAGCCCCTTGTGAAAGAAATGAGGAATGACAAACCTAAGCCTCAAAAGAGATCTTACCCTGAGGTAAATCCTAAAGATCAACCCTACAAGAAACCCCAACAGAATTTCCCCTACTACAACAGAGGGTGACAAAGTAACTCTTTTGTCCCCCGCTCGTATGGTCCTTCTTCCAGAGAAGGCCCTCTGTGTTTTGAGTGCAATGAGCTGGGACACTTTAGGGCCAACTGTCCCAAGATGGCAACATCATTTCCTCAAGGTGGCAGAGGAAATCAAGGCCATGGAACCCCTATCCACCACCAAGGTGCAAGAGGCAGTGGACGTGGCAGAGGCTACGGAGGAGCAGTTGCTAGGACTGCCTGTATTATAAGTGAAGAACCAACCTTGGAAATGGCTGAAGAAGAGTGCGCCACCATCCATGCGCGGCAGTAGAACACCAAGGTCCAAATAAACAATTTGGTGTAATCCAAACCCCAACCACTCATCACGGTAAGCCATTCCAGCTTTTGATTTGATTGTGGCAGTACCCATTCATTTCTTTCTCCTAGGTGTTTGTAAAAATTACACTTGGGTCAAAAAATAGCTAGAAGAATGACTGTAGAGTTAGCAAGTGGGAAAGAAGTAGTAATCTCGCCACTCTATCTCGCCACTCTATAGGAAACCTTGATTTTGAGCTGGGTAATGAGTGAACTCATGGCCACTTTAGAGTCTTGCCATTAGGAATTTATGATGGAATCCTTGGGATGGATTGGTTAATTGCAAACAAAGCTAGCATTCATTGTAACCAGGGGAGTATCACTTTTGAAAATGAGCATGACCAAGTAATATCTGTTCAGGGGATAACAGGAAAACCTAAATCTAGGGCAGTCAAGGCAAAACATCTTCTCAAAGGATCACGTAAGGGTCAGCAAGTTTTCTTAGTCAAGCTCAACAAAGCCATTGAACCTAGTAAGGAGACAGAACCCTCTTGGCTCCAAGAATTCTCTGACATCTTTCCTGAGAAGGTTACAGGGCTACCGCCTCCTCGAGAAGTTGATCATGAAATCGAGGTGATCCCTGGGGCTCAACCCGTCTCAAAAACGCCCTATAAAATGTCCCTTCTTGAAGCCATTAAACTTAAAGAGCAACTTTTCCAACTCATTGAGCAAGGATTCGTGCGCCCCAGTAGCTCTCCTTGGGGGGCACCTGTTCTTTTCCAAAAAAAGAAGAACGGAACTCTCTGCCTTTGCATAGATTATCAAGGACTAAATCGTCACTGTCAAGAATAAGTATCCTATCCCTCACATCGACGAACTTCTTGACAGGCTTCATGGGGCCAAAGTCTTATCAAAAATAGATTTGAGGTCTGGTTACTATCAGATCAAAGTCAAAGAAGCAGATATACCCAAGACAGCCTTCAATACCCGTTATGGCCACTATGAGTTTACTATAATGTCGTTCCGGGTTAACCAATGCTCTTGCAACCTTCAACCGCCTAATGCAAGATATATTCCGTCCTCCTTACTTGGATGAATTTGTGCTTGTTTTTTTTTAATGATATCTTAATCTACTCCAAATCAATGGAAGAGCATGAGGAGCATGTGTGTAGAGTTCTGCAATTGTTGCGCAGACACAAACTCTATGCCAAGAAGAGAAAATGTACCTTCTTTACTCATCAAATTGAGTATCTTGGGTTCATCGTTTCCAAAGATGGCATTTCAGTAGACCCCGCCAAGGTCAAAGATATTCTGGAGTGGCCACCCCCTAAATCAGTTCGTGAAGTTTGTGGGTTTTTGGGAATCATGTGATGGTATAGGATTTTTATCAAAGATTATGCCTTGGTAGCTGCACCTTTGACGGATCTTCTTAAGAAGGATTGCAAAATAGTGTGGCTGTGCTAATCCATCAAAACAGTTTTGATCAGCTCAAGGTTATTATTACTTCTGCCCCAGTCCTGAAACTTCCTGATTTCACCAAGGAATTTGAAGTGGTTATTGATGCCAGTAGTCTAGCACTTGGTGGTGTCTTAGGCCAAGAAGGAAGACCAGCCGCTTATACTTCCCATAAGCTGAAGCAATATGAAGCAAATTATGCCACCCATGATTTGGAGCTCTTAGCAGTTGTTCATTGCCTCAAATTATAGAGACATTATCTCTTGGGGGGCCAATTCTAGCTTGTAACTGACCACACAAAAGTCTGAAGTAGATCTTCACCCAGCCTAACCTCAACATGCGACAAAAGAGATGGATTGAAATTCTACAAGAATATGACTTCGACATCAAATTCCACCCTGGGAAAGATAATGTGGTAGCAAATGCACTTAGCCGCTGCGCAAATCTTTCTTGAGTGCAATTTCAATGCCAAATAATCCCATACTGGTCAAGGTGGATGAAGTCTCATCTCATGATCCAGATTATCAGAGGATGATGAAGTTAGTAGAAGAAGGGAAAAATTCAGAGAAAGAGAAGAATCTAATCAAGGGATACTCCACTCATGAAGGAAGCCTCTACTCTTACTTACCAAAGTAGCTCCCCTTATACCAGCAAAGAAGACCTTCAAAGCTTCTCATGTTGCTCGAATATTCATCAAGGAAGTCCTCAAACTTCATGGTCTCCCAAAAAGGATAGTAAGTGACCGAGATTTTGACTTCACTTCAAAGTTATGGCAGTCCTTATTTCAAGCCCTGGGAATTCAACTTTGCTTTAACACAGCTTATAATCCAGAGACCGATGGCCAGACTGAGAGAGTCAATCAAGTAATTGAAGACATTCTCAGAGCATATTGTGGACGGGAACCAAGAAGGTGTATTCAATACCTTCCTCTGGTAGAATTTGCCTACAATGCATCTTATCATCAGAGCATAGGAATGTTACCATTCAAAGCACTCTATGGGCAAGAATGCTTGTCTCCTCTAAATTTCTTTGATCAGACCATAAGAGTTGAGGTATCCAGGAAAATGCTCGAAGAGATGGAGGAACAAACCAAGGCAATCCAAAAGGATATTAAAGTTGCCCAAGATCGACAAAAGCATTATGCTGACACCAAGAGGTCTGAAAGGATCTTCAAGGAAGGAGACAAAGTTCTTCTACGAGTGCGACCCAAACGAAGTTCTCTATCACTTAGGAAATATAAGAAGCTCAGCCCTAGGTATTGTGGTCCCTATATAGTTATCAAGTGTCTAGGTAAAAGTGTCTAGGTATTGTGGTCCCTATATAGTTATCAAGTGTCTAGGTAAAAGTGCTCCAACTCCCAGCCCATATCAAAATCCACAATGTATTTCATGTAAGTTTGTTAAAAGCTTATGTACCCAGTCTTGATCATATTCTTGATGATGAACAAGTTGTAATCCCTACTCAAGGAGTCCTTGAATTACAGCCCAGTAGCATCATAGATTCTAGGGAAAGGCAACTCCGAAATAGAACTCTTGTAGAACATCTAGTACAGTGGAAAGATTACCTTGAAGAGGATGCAACTTGGGAAGATGAAGCTACACTCTTAAAGGATATCCCCAATTCATGTACGAGATGAGGACATCTCGATTTCTTTAAGGGGGGAAGGATGTGATATCTCTCTGCCCCCTCCGTGCACCGGAACTCTCGGTTGTTGCTGACAGCGGAAGCAGCCCACTCATGCGCGGGGCAGGGTTTCTCACTCGGGGCCTCGCCCACGAATGTCAGGGCACGAGACTAGGCTGGTGGTCACTCCGAAAATCGAAACCGAAAAAATTTTCCATGCCCGGAAAGCGGGGACGATTCCACCTTTTTGAATTTTCTTAACGAATTTTTCTAACGAGATCAAATCTAAACTATCCTTCACCAAAATAAACCAGATAGAAGGAAACTATCACTGATATAATTTGATCATCTGAGCGATTTCAAGGCTTTTTTCCTAATCAAGATCAGGCACAGTCGTTGATCCACTCAATTGAGAACTTTATCAGGGAATTAACTAACTACTCGAATCCTAGCGTAATCCTAAGATTTTTTAGTTTGATTATTAAATCCCTACTGATTCCAGCCCATCCGGCCCATGGGTTAACCAACCACCCTACCACTGGAATCAGTAGAACCAAACAAGTACTCACCCACCCATAATTGAATGCCTTTCTTAACTTTAGCTTTAGAAAATAGATACGCACACACTCCTCTTTAAAACTTTAATATAAAAATAATCCATTGACAAAACAGATATGGTCACAGATTTCATAACTCAAAATTTCCATTCAATCCCTTGTTTCACAAAAACAGTACCACTCTGGACTCTCCGTTGTTGGGACCAGTTGGTCAGCAACAACGAGATCCAGTAAAAGATTACAATAATCATTTCATCAACATACATATATATATCTTCCTCGACATACGTATGGGTGTCCTAAGCACCGAGAGCCCGTGCATCCCCTAGTTAGAAGCCTCCAGGATCCTCCTTAGGTGTCCTGGTACTTCACTCAAGGACCGCTTCATCGGCCCTCGCCAATCGTACCGGAAGCACACCATTTTTCACCATACCCAGGCTGGTCAAGACCTCGGCAGGTTTTTACCGCATGAGCTATCCCTTGAACACTCCCCGCCCAGCTGTTTTACAACCAAACTTTCCTTAGTTAAACACATATGCCAAATGCTCCCTCCAGCATTTTGGCGTAAGACAGTCCTTTAAGAAAACAGGGTTGACCAAACTGATCTGGAAAATTCTAGAATCAATTGGCTTGGTTAGAAGCTCACTTTTTCCTATAAATAGAAGCCTTCCCCTTTGTTGAACCTTAATAGTGTTTTTGCACTGTTACCCTACTTCTCTCAAGAGCCAAAAACTGTGAATTTACTCATAATTCATAAGTTTTTTACCTTCCCTCTTCTAAAGATTGGTGGCCACTCTTGCTTCAAACAAGAGTAGAACCCTCAAACCATCAAGCCAAAGGAAAGCTCTTAAATTCCTTCGTAAGTTGGAGATTCTTCTCTTTACTATTAATTTTATGGTTTTTTTTAATGATTTTTGTCTTCTCTAAATTGAATATGATGTTATGCCTCATTGAAAAAAGGCATTCCTCTCTCGTCTTTAGTAAATCCAACCATTCTTTATCCTAGATGAATGATTAATGGATAAAATCAAGTTTTTCATAATGTTTCTCTTTGATAAAGTAGAAAATGTTTATATTAGAATGATTTAACTACTCTTGGTGAACTTCTAATAATTTTAGAGAGTTAAAAATTGAAAAATGGTCAGCCATACAAAGGAGGTTATGCGCGAAATTTTTCTAAATTTGTGAAAAATAAGTTTTACTTTTTTATTCAAAAAGAGTAATTCCCATCGTATAGGTATTCTTAAAGTGTTCCCATCCTATAGGTATTCCCATCGTATAGGTATTCTTAAAGTGTTATTTTTCATCCTAAGTATAGAAAAATGCATACTAAAAATATTTTATTTAAAAAAATGTTACTTTCTTTAGAATTAAATTATATGCATAGAAGGGAGCATATTGAAACTTTTATTTTGATTATAAAAGTGTTATTTTTATCATAAATGATTTTTATGCATAAATGGATGCATAAAAGAAATTCTTTTATATTAAAAGAGTGATTTTCATCATAAATGATTTGTATGCATAAAAGATATTTTTTTATATTAAAAGTGTGATTTTCATCATAAATGATTTTTATGCATAAATGGATGCATAAAAGAAATTCTTTTATGTTAAAAGAGTGATTTTTATCATAAATGATTTGTATGCATAAAAGATATTTTTTTATATTAAAAGTGTGATTTTCATCATAAATGATGTTTATGCATAAACATATGCATAAAGTGTGATTTTCATCATAAATTTCTTTTATGCATAAATGGATGCATAAAAGAAATTCTTTTATATTAAAAGAGTGATTTTCATCATAAATGATTTGTATGCATAAACATATGCATAAAGGATATTTATTTATATTAAAACTGTGATTTTCATCATAAATGATTTGTATGCATAAAAGATATATTTTTAAATTAAAAGTGTGATTTTCATCATAAATG
Source organism: Cibotium barometz (assembly GCF_041138505.1). NCBI lineage: Eukaryota > Viridiplantae > Streptophyta > Polypodiopsida > Cyatheales > Cibotiaceae > Cibotium > Cibotium barometz. Next base: position 4,946,473 of record NC_141072.1, on the reverse strand, counting down.
ATTTTTATGCATAAATGGATGCATAAAAGAAATTCTTTTATATTAAAAGAGTGATTTTCATCATAAATGATTTGTATGCATAAACATATGCATAAAAGATATTTTTTTATATTAAAAGTGTGATTTTCATCATAAATGATTTTTATGCATAAATGGATGCATAAAAGAAATTCTTTTATATTAAAAGTGTGATTTTCATCATAAAGGATTTGTATGCATAAACATATGCATAAAAGATATTTTTTAATATTAAAAGTGTGATTTTGATCATAAATGATTTTTATGCATAAAAGAAATTCTTTTATATAAAAAGAGTGATTTTCATCATAAATGATTTGTATGCATAAACATATGCATAAAGGATATTTATTTATATTAAAAGTGTGATTTTTATCATAAATGATTTGTATGCATAAAAGATATTTTTTTATATTAAAAGTATGATTTTCATCATAAATGATTTTTATGCATAAAAGAAATTCTTTCATATTAAAAGAGTGATTTTCATCATAAATGATTTTTATGATGATAAAAGTGTGACTTTCATCCAAATTAGATTTTATGCATAAATAGATGCATATAGAATTTTTATATTTAAATAAGGGTTCTCTTAATCCTCTGTTTAATTTTCGTAAAAATTGGAAAAATGAATAAGTAGATAATCTGTGAGAAGAAATGTTACTGTTTCATATTCACTAAGATGGTAATGAGAAAATTCAATTAAACTATCGAAGTCGGAGATCGAGATAAATGATTATTTTATTCCTCATAGGAAATTCATGTTTTAGAAATCTGTAAGCAAATATTCGACGAATGAAATTTAGAAAAAGAGAAATTGAAATATTACCTTTCGAGAAAGATAGTTTAGGAAGAACCTTTCCAGATCCAAACTCTGATTCAGACTATTGACCAAGACCTAATTCCTTCGTCAGTTTCAATCAATGACGATGTGCCTAGTTCAAGAAAAATGCACTCAAATCTCCCACCGAATCTGAAACTAAGTTAAGACTTTTGATTTTGATCTGAGGATCAAGTTAACGAAATTCGAGGAATTCTGTTTGGAATTCAGACTTGGATCTAGAAGTATTGGGATACGGATTCAAGATTTATTCATGGTATTCAAACAAAATCAAAACTGAAAACTTGCACAGAAACCCTGTTTTCTTAAAGGACTGTCTTACACCAGAATGCTGGAGGGAGCATTTGGCATGTGTGTTTAACTAAGGGAAGTTTGGTTGCAACAGCTGGCGGGGAGTGTTCAAGGGATAGCTCACGTGGCAAAAACTTGCCCAGGTCTTGACCAGCCTAGGTATGGTGAAAAATGGTGTGCTTCCCGTATGATGGGCGAGGGTCGACGAAGCGGTCCCTGAGTGAAGTACCCCAAGACACCTAAGGAGGATCTTGGAGGGTTCTGACCAGGCGATGCACGGGCTCGCGGTGCTTAGGACACCCATACGTATGTCGAGGAAGATATATATATGTATGTTGACGAACTGATTATTCTAATCTATTTACTGGATCTCGTTGCTGCCCAATGGAGAGTCCAGAGTGGTACTGTTTTTGTGAAACAAGGGATTGAATGGAAATTTTGAGTTATGAAATCTGTGACCATATCTGTTTTGTCAATGGATTATTTTTATATTAAAGTTTTAAAGAGGAGTGTGTGTGTATCTGTTTTCTAAAGCCAAAGTTAAGAAAGGCATTCAATTATAGGTGGGTGGTTCTACCGATTCCAATGGTAGGGTGGTGGCTAACCCATGGGCCGGATGGCTGGAATCAGTAGAGTTTTAATAATCAAACTGAAAAATCTTAGGATTACGCTAGGATTCGAGTAGTTAGTTAATTCCTTGATAAATTTCTCTCAATTGAGTGGATCAATGGCTGTGCCTGATCTTGATTAGGAGAAAAGCGTTGAAATCGCTCAGATGATCAAATTATATCAGTGATAGTTTCCTTCTATCTGGTTTATTCAGGTGAAGGATAGTTTAGATTTGATCTCGTTAGAAAAATTCGTTAAGAAAATTCAAAAAGCTGGAATCATCCCCGCTTTCCAGGCATGGGAAATTTTCCCGGTTTTTCGGTTTTTGGAGTGACCACCAGCCTAGTCTCATGCCCGGCAGACATTCGTGGGGTGAGGCCCCTAGTGAGAAACCCTGCCCCGTGCATGAGTGGGCTGCTTCCGCTTCAGCAACCGGGAGTTTCGGTGCACGGAGGGGGCAGAGGGATCTCACAGTTGGTATGAGAGCGTTGTTGTAAATTTAAGTAACATCAGCAAAAATTGCCTAAATTTTTAATAAAAATCTGGGAAAGAAATGTTTTTCACTTGTTAATACTAGGTGAATGAACTTCAAAATTGAAAACTTATAAATTGAATTGGAAATTTATAGATGGACACCCCGAGCCTATCTCGAATTCCTCGACTCTCTCAGAGTCAGGATATGATAGCTTTTGCATTTGAGCACCTCATCAACTCTACTACGACCCGAATGAGCAAAGTGAGACTCGCTCGCCATTTTGAGAGTCTTTACTTTCCTGATCCTCTTGAGCGACGTCGGTATGTGTTTAATAGTCCCACCGTGATCGCCATTGTTTAATGGTGGAATTCTCAAATTCAAAGTATTCTCTTTGAGAGCTTTGAAGAACTGAAATCTGATTTGATTCCATTTTTGAAAATTCAGAGTTGGTGTTTTGTGATGCAAAAACATTGCTCATGCACATGATTTCATCATCATCTTGGTTGTTGGGATGCGTGTGGTGAAGAATTTTCCCATTTGGTTGAATGCCTGATGTTGGCTTGGGGGTATCTATGGTTTCTTGGTGGCATCTTTGGCTCACTCCCCTCACTCCCACTTGTACTCCCTTTCCCTCAATCATCGACACTCCCATTGGGTATCCCCACTCATCATCGTCATCACTTGATTCACTCTCAAACTCATCTTCATAACTCTCATGCAATGCTTCACATGCTTTTTGCAATCTAGCTACCCGCTTAAGGCTTGAACAAGTTCTCTTCTTCCTACCCGCTTAAGGCTTGAACAAGTTCTCTTCTTCCTACCCTCATGCTTTTCACAATATACATATGCATCATCAAGAACCTCTTCAAAGGCTTCTAGCTTCTCTCTAGCTCTCTCCATCTTCTCACAAGATGATGCTTTATGAAAATGCTTGAACAAGTTCTCTTCTTCCTAACCTCATGCTTTTCACAATATACATATGCATCATCAAGAACCTCTTCAAAGGCTTCTAGCTTCTCTCTAGCTCTCTCCATCTTCTCATAAGATGATGCTTTATGAAAATGCTTGATGATTTTGTGAAATTTTGTGCATAGATCAATCATGCAAAACTTCATGCATTGATCTCCTTTTGAACATGGCTCACACATGTATGAGCATTCATTTGTGGCATGGTTATGCCTCATGCAAATCAAACACTTCTTTTTCTTCTTTTGACCCATATTTGAGGTTAGAAATTAGATAGCTATGTGAGCTCTCATATTCAATGCACCACACCAAATAGAGCCCATATGTATGCTTGGAATGGAGAGCTGCGGTGCTATACCGAGATCCACCCCACTCATGACAAATAGGTGCTCAAACATTGCTAAAAACTTTCTAAAATCAGAATTTGAGGTGTTATTTTATGCAAAATCTGAATGATGGCTTACTTGGAACACGTCAACCTCCAATGTGAAGTAAATACTTTAAATGAGGAATTCCACCATCCCATCCAAGGATATGCAGATTCTAATTCTGCTGCACCTACAGATTCTGATTCTGTTGCACTTGCAGATTCTGATTCTGCTCCACCTGCAAGTTCTGAGTAGTCTGCTGCAAGATCAGAGCAGTCTGCAAAATCAGAGCAGTTTGCAACAGGTTCAAAGCAGTCTTCTGCAGCAATAGGTTCAGAGGTGGAACTCTGATTTTTGGAATGGCTTAAATTGAATTTGATTTCGCCTTCTGAATCTGATTTCGCCTCCTAAATCTGATTTCGCCTCCTGAATCTGATTTCACCTTCTGAATCTGATTTCGCCTTCTGAATCTGCAGTAGTGCCTGAATCTGCAGCACTTGCTTTGCATGCTCCTATTGTAGGCTCCATCCTAATCAACCATTGTGGTTGAAACGAGCGTGAATCGCCAGTGTTTAATGGTCCCATCGTGATCGCCAATGTTTAATGGTTACACAGCCAAAAGCAGTTAAGCAAATACAATTTCTCCACAAGAAACATGTTGATTAGGCAAAAATAGAGATTCAGACACAGCAGAAACATAATGCACAGACAGAACTTTGACAGAGCAAGGTCACACAAGAGATAAAACCCTAAAAATCTGCTTCATTCTCCTCTCTCTTTCTTTTCTCTCTCTTCTCTCCCCCACATTACATTGCTTCCCCTTCTTTTCTACGTTGCTCCAAAAATGTTTCTCTTTCCCCAAAACGTTATTCTTGAGTAACCGTTACATATCGTAACTTCCAAGATCCCAAGAAATTCATCATACATTCCTACCGCCTTATAATTCTGACTTACTAAATATCTAACTAAGCACATATCCGACTGAGCACATATCCGACTTAGCAACATTCTGACTTAAGAGAACTATGCCTTCAACAATATGTGGTTCAATGGAGGACGGTGTATTAACATCAGTACCAGTCAGCGTCAAAGGCTCAGGCAAAATATTTCCTTGGCCATGATTCTGATAAGACTAGGGCTTGTTCAGCATGTTCAACTCTGTGATCATTCACCCAGGAACTTCAGAACTTCACGCCGATTTTTCAGACTTCTTAGCCGCTTTATCCCGAGAAATAAAATTACAGCACCTCTTTGTGTAATGAATCGTGTGTACCATGGTATGTCTTCTTCACAGTTTCGCTTCTTTATACGATTATGAGACTGAGGTAGTGATTCTGGAGCCGAGCTGCTCTATGTACATATTGCAACTTTTATATAAATATAGAAATGTTTTTTAGAGAAAAATTCCCTGTTGTATAAGTGATTGTTTATGGACGATCTGATAAAGAAAAATCTATTATTGGACATATGTCATAGATCTCCAATAAGATCATTGTCTTGTTTAAGAAATTATTTTCTGAACCTCATAAGTCTTAGGATCTCGTGAATGATATCAAAATAAAAATTTAATAATATATAAATTTTTGGCAGAATCATGAGATGAGGAAACCATGGCCGTCAGCTAGACCCTCTCTCTGAAGATGACGAGCTTGACCCTGATGCTCGCAAGGCTCTTCATAGGACTCAGCCAGGACCCTTCAAAGGAGAAGGAGAGAACAGGCGAGGCTGTGGAGAAATGGGTGAAAGCCATGGAAGACTATTTTGACGTCACATGCTACAATGAGCGGAGCAAAATGGCTCTTGCCCGGCTAAAAATAGTGGAAACAGCCAGGGTAGCATGGAGGAACCACTGTGACACCAACCGTCTAGACATAAATACTCAGTCCTTCTCCTGGAACAACCTAAAAACCTATTTAAGAAAGAGATTTTGTCCCCTTGGATTTTTAGAAATCAAAATGAACGAATTCTTAGAGCTAAAGCAGGAGAGCAAAACCATCGAGGAATATCACCAGGCCTTTGCTCTTCTACTCAAATATTCACCACCTCTAGATGAAGAACAACTCATGGCCAGGTTCATTCAGGGAATGAAAGAACCCTTGGACACACTGGTCAAAAATGCCAAGCCAGTGTCCATGGCTGAAGCAGTAAGAATGGCAAAGGATTTTGCCAAAGCCTTTGTAGTAAAGGTCCCACTAAAGCGTGCACCCTCTAACTTTAAAAGATTCCAAGCCCAGGGAAGTACTTCAAACTTTCCACCCCCAAAGAGGCAGCAAGGCCCGAATCAGAATCAGGATGCAAAAAGATTCCAAAGTGAAGGAATACCCTTCCCCCAGAATACTTTCTCAGGAGCCCCACCTCTTTCAAAAAATTAGAGGGATGAACTCAGAAGTGAAAACCGATGTTTTGGATGCCAAGGTTTTGGTCACCAACTAAAAGACTATTGCCCGACTCCTGCCATGTCAAGGGGACAGGGAAGTCAAGGACCCCGAATTCAGAGACCAACCCCTTCATACCAGTCTAATCCGGGTCCGTCTCGCCCAAGCTAGGGAAACCCCAGAAGAACTCCAGCTCAGTCATCTGCCTCTGTCCAGAGTAACCTCAGAACTCCCTCCCATAACTGGGGCAACCAAAGAGAAAGAGTTCCACCTCAGATTGCAGCAGCCAGAGCAGTCACAATTTCAAATGTAGTAGAAGAGGAAAGAGGGCATATCTTTGCTGCAATTGAAAACTAAGGACCTAACTGTCAGTTCTCAGTCATCCATACTCCAGCAGAATATCAGGGTAAGCCTTTTAAGCTTTTGATTGATTCAGACAGTTCTCATTCATTCATTTTCCCTGGATGCTTGCATAAGCTAGTCTTAGAACAGAAATCAGGGAAACCTATGCAAGTTGAATTGGCCAGTGGGAAGATTCTTTTCACTCACCATGAGACAGATCTTATCCAGTTCAATCTAGATTGTAATATAATCGACTGTCAGTTCAATCTAGATTGTAATATAATCGATTGTCAGTTCAAAGTCTTACCTCTAGGAGTTTTTGAGGACGAGATCCTTGGAATGGATTGGCTCCACCAAAATCAAGCTGACATACACTATCACAATGGAACCATTTCCTTCCATGACCTTCACAGGAACAAAGTTCAAGGAACTGTAGTTTCTGGATCCCCAAACCTTCAGTTAGTAAAAGCTTCTAGGTTGCTGAAAGGACTTAGAAAGAAGCAGCAAATTTATGTTGTCAAAATCAACCCAGTAGACTCAAAGCTTAAGGCTAAAGAACCAGAATGGTTAAATGAATTTGATGATCTATTTCCACCAGAGTTAACTGAAATGCCTCTAATTCGGGAAGTAGATCATGTGATTGAACTGACCCTCGGAGCTCAGCCAGTAGCCCTGCACACGTACAAAATGCCAGTTCCTAAAGCCATCGAACTCAAGGAACAGCTTAGACAGTTGTTAGAACAAGGGTTTATAAGACCCAGTGTTTCACCTTGGGGTGCGCCAGTTCTCTTTCAGAAAAAGAAAGATGGAATGCTTAGACTCTATGTGGACTACAAAGGTCTAAATGAGCTGAAAGTTAAGAATAAGTATCCTATCCCAAGAATTGATGAGCTTCTAGGACAGGCTAAATGGAGCCCAAATCTTCACAAAGATAGATCTCAAATCTGGGTATTACCAGATGAGGATCAATGATCAAGATATACCGAAAACAGCCATCAATACTCGCTATGGGCATTATGAATTTATTGTCATGCCGTTCGGATTAACTAATGCCCCAGCTACATTCAATCGCCTAATGCATGACATCCTCAGAGAATACTTGGATGATTTTGTTCTAGTTTTCTTTGATGACATTCTGATTTACTCAAAGAATGACCATGAGACTCATGTTCAAAAAGTTCTTGAGATTCTAAGGAAGCACCAACTCTTTGCCAAAAAAAGAGCAAATGCACTTTCTCTGTCGACCACGTTGAATACTTGGGATTTCTGGTATCCAAAGATGGAATTTCTCCAGATTCTGCAAAAGTCCAAGCAGTCATACATTGGCCTGAACCAAAGACAGTGAAAGAAGTCAGAGGATTCTTGGGATTGACTGGTTGGTAGAGAATTTTTATACCAAAGTATGCTCTCATAGCTTCCCCCCTGGCTAACCTTCTAAAAAAGAATACCCCATTTCAGTGGTCTGCCAGGTGCCAGAGTGCTTTTGATAAGCTGAAGACCGCCTTGGTAACCAGTCCCGTTCTGAAGCTGCCAGATTTCTCTCTAACCTTTGAGGTAGTAACTTTGAGGTAGTAACTGATGCAAGTGGTTTTGCCCTGGGATGTGCACTCATGCAGGAAGGTCATGCAGTGGCCTATGAATCTCGAAAGCTCAGAACGCATGAGAGGAATTATGCTATTCAACGACCTGGAATTACTTTCAGTAGTCTATGCCTTAAAGTTGTGGAGACATTACCTAATGGGAAAAAGATTCACTTTGATGACAGACCATCAGAGTTTAAAGTGGATCTTCACTCAGAAGGACCTCAACATGTGCCAAAGAAGGTGGATGTAGATCTTATAGGAGTTTGATTTTGAAATCAAATACTGCCCAAGCAAAGAAAATGTGGTAGCAGATGCCCTCAGCAGAAAAGCCTCCTTGCTTACAATTATTGTAGTATTAAATCCCTTGATTATTGAAGCAAGAGAGAAGATTATACAGGATAGATTCTTTGGCCCTATTGCTACCCTACTTATGCAGAAAAGCAAAACTCCACAGGAGTTGAATGGAGTTCAAGGGTACAACCTGGATGATGGCATTATGTGTATTACAATCACAGGCTATGCATTCCCAATGATGAGGGAACCAAGGATCAAATTCTGAATGAAGCCCATGACAGCCTTATAGCAGGACATTCAGGTATCATCAAAACCTACATGTCTATAAAGAAAAGCTTCTTTTGGCCTGGTCTAAAAAAGGATGTACTGAATCATGTACGTCAATGTCTAACATGCCAGAAAGTCAAAGCTAAAAGAGTAAAAATTCCTGGGAAGTTACATCCATTGGACATCCCCCCGATAAAGTGGGAATGTATCAGTATGGACTTTATTACTAGATTACCTTCAGTGCAATCAGGTTACAACTCCATTTTCGTGGTAGTTTTGACAGACTAACCAAAGTTGCCCATCTGATCCCAGTAAAAGAAACCTACACCACTGCAGTGGATGTAGCTAGAGTGTTCCTCAAAGAAATCTTCAGATTGCATGGCCTACCCAGGAGAATAGTAAGTGATCGAGATCCCAAGTTTACTTTAAGGTTCTGGACTGCATTTTTTGAAGTAGTGGGAACTTTCTTGGATCTCAACGCAGCTTATCACCCTGAGACCGATGGTCAAACTGAAAGGGTAAACCAAGTAATTGAAGATATACTTCGGTCATGCTGTGGGTAGGGAACCTAAGAAGTGGCTAAGCTATCTGCACCTAGTCGAGTTTGCCTACAATGCTTCTTATCACCGAAGTATCGGGATGAGCCCTTTTAAAGCTCTGTATGGACAAGATTGCTTAACTCCATTAACTTGGTCCGACCCATTGATTAGGGTCGAGATGTCTAGACAGATGCTTGACGACATGGAGCAGCAGATGCAGTCAATTTGTAAAGATATTAAAGCTGCCCAGGATCGACAGAAGCAGTATGAAAATAAGAAGAGGACAGACAGAAAGTTTGAAGAAGCAGATATGGTCTTCATTAGAGTACAGCCCAAAAGAAGTTCTCTATCTCTTGAGAAGTACAAGAAGTGATCTCCCATATATTGTGGGCCATATCTGATTACAAAGAAAGTAGGTGACTTAGCCTACGAGCTTCTTCTGCCTCCTCATCTCAAAGTTCATAATGTATTTCATGTAAGCCTTCTAAAGAAATATGTGCCAAGCCCAAATCATGTGCTTGATGATGAAATCCTAACCTCTTCAACCCAAGGGCAGATGGAACTCCAACCTGAAGAAATTCTTGATGTTCAAGAAAAGATTCTCAAGAATAGAATTCTCAGAGAATTATTGGTAAAATGGAAGTTCTATCCTTTTGAAGATGCCACCTGGGAGAATGAAGTCGATCTGTTTTGCAGGATTACCCCCAATTTGCGAGATGAGGGCATCTCGCATTTTTCAAGTGGGAGAGAGAATGTAAGATTCCTCCCCAGCCTCTTAAGATGTCCAGCATCTTTTCCTATAATCAAATCCCTCTTCAGAAATATAAAAGATCTTGTTTCTATCAGTTTTGGCCTAGAGAGAGAAAATCTTCTAGAGAGTGGTAATTTAGTTTTTAAATATTTTTGGATGAAAAAATATCTCTTCTTATTAAAATAAGTTCTCCCAAAACAGAAGTTCAAAAAGATTTTCAGAAGGTGCATTAGAAATTAAGTATAATCTGTTCCTCAAGAGGCATTATCCTAGGGGTCAAGATTTTTTTGAAATTTTAAATTAAGGTTCCTATGGACCAATAAGATTCATCCAAATGTAGGGAGGAGATAAATAGAAGAATAAAAGGAAAATCTCCCAAAAATGAGTAAATACTCACATAAGATGAAGAGTTGACTTAAGGACAAGGTTAATAGTTAAAAAAGAGAAATATTTAGATGAAATGATGCATTTTTGACACCTCAGTATGGGAGATTTTTCCTCATGAAGGAGGTGCCTATTTCACATGTGTGGGAGACTTTTAAACTCCCAAATAATGAGATATTTTTATCTCTCCTCTCTCCTATTTCAACTAAATCCAAAAAGTGGACTAAACTGATCCAAAAATGGTCAAAAGTTGACCAAACTGATCTGGAAAATTCTAGAATCAGTTGGCTTGGTTAGAAGCTCACTTTTTCCTATAAATAGAAGCCTTCCCCTTTGTTGAAGCTTAATAGTGTTTTTGCACTGTTACCCTACTTCTCCCAAGAGCCAAAAACTGTGAATTTACTCATAATTCATTAGTTTTTGACCTTCCCTCTTCTACAGATTGGTGGCCACTCTTGTTTCAAACAAGAGTAGAACCCTCAAACCATCAAGCCAAAGGAGAGCTCTTAAATTCCTTCGTAAGTTGGAGATTATTCTCTTTTCTATTCATTTTATGGTTTTTTAAATGATTTTTATCTTCTCTAAATTGAATATGATGTTATGCCTCATTGAAAAAAGGCATTCCTCTCTCTTCTTTAGTAAATCCGACCATTCTTTATCCTAGATGAATGATTAATGTATAAAATCAAGTTTTTCATAATGTTTCTCTTTGATAAAGTAGAAAATGTTTATATTAGAATGATTTAACTACTCTTGGTGAACTTCTAATAATTTTAGAGAGTTAAAAATTGAAAAATGGTCAGCCATACAAAGGAGGTTATGCGCGAAATTTTTCTAAATTTGTGAAAAATAAGTTTTACTTTTTTATTCAAAAAGAGTAATTCCCATCGTATAGGTATTCTTAAAGTGTTATTTTTCATCCTAAGTATAGAAAAATGCATACTAAAAATATTTTATTTTAAAAAAATATTACTTTCTTTATAATTAAATTATATGCATAGAAGGGAGCATATTAAAATTTTTATTTTGATTATAAAAGTGTTATTTTCATCATAAATGATTTTTTTGCATAAATGGATGCATAAAAGAAATTCTTTTATATTAAAAGAGTGATTTTCATCATAAATGATTTGTATGCATAAAAGATATTTTTTTATATTAAAAGTGTGATTTTCATCATAAATGATTTTTATGCATAAATGGATGCATAAAAGAAATTCTTTTATATTAAAAGAGTGATTTTCATCATAAATGATTTGTATGCATAAACTTATGCATAAAGGATATTTTTTTATATTAAAAGTGTGATTTTCATCATAAATGATTTGTATGCATAAAAGATATTTTTTTTATATTAAAAGTGTGATTTTCATCATAAATGATTTTTATGCATAAATGGATGCATAAAAGAAATTCTTTTATATTAAAAGAGTGATTTTCATCATAAATGATTTGTATGCATAAACATATGCATAAAAGATATTTTTTTATATGAAAAGTGTGATTTTCATCATAAATGATTTTTATGCATAAATGGATGCATAAAAGAAATTCTTTTATGTTAAAGATGTGATTTTCATCATAAATGATTTGTATGCATAAAAGATATTTTTTTATATTAAAAGTGTTATTTTCATCATAAATGATTTTTATGCATAAAAGAAATTCTTTTATATTAAAAGAGTGATTTTCATCATAAATGATTTGTATGCATAAACATATGCATAAAGGATATTTATTTATATTAAAACTGTGATTTTCATCATAAATGATTTGTATGCATAAAAGATATATTTTTAAATTAAAAGTGTGATTTTCATCATAAATGATTTTTATGCATAAAAGAAATTCGTTCATATTAAAAGAGTGATTTTCATCATAAATGATTTTTATGATGATAAAAGTGTGACTTTCATCAGAATTAGATTTTATGCATAAATAGATGCATATAGAATTTTTATATTTAAATAAGGGTTCTCTTAATCCTCTGTTTAATTTTTACAAAAATTGGAAAAATGAATAAGTAGATAATCTGTGAGAAGAAATGCTACTGTTTCATATTAACTAAGAAGAAATGCTACTGTTTCATATTAACTAAGATGGTAATGAGAAAACCATTTTTGGGTCAGTTTAGTCCACTTTTTGGATTTAGTTGAAACATGAGAGAGGAGGGATAAAAATATATCATTAAATTTTGGGAGTTTAAAACTCTCCCACACATGTGAAATAGGCGCCTCCTTCATGAGGGAAATTCCCCCATACTGAGGTGTCAAAAATGCATCATTTCATCTAAATATCTCTCTTTTTTAACTATTAACTTTGTCCTTAGTCAACTCTTCATCTTATGTGAGTATTTACTCATTTTTGGGAGATTTTTCTTTTATTCTTCTATTTATCTCCTCCCTACATTTGGATGAATCTTATTGGTCCATAGTAACCTTAATTTAAAATTTCAAAAAAATCTTGACCCCTAGGATAATGCCTCTTGAACAGATTATACTTAATTTCTAATGCACCTTCTGAAAATCTTTTTGAACTTCTGTTTTGGGGGAACTTATTTTAATAAGAAGAGATATTTTTTCATCCAAAAATATTAAGAAACTGAATTACCACTCTCTAGAAGATTTTCTCTCTCTAGGCCAAAACTAGTAGAAACAAGATCTTTTATATTTCTGAAGAGGGATTTGATTATAGGGAAAGATGCTGGACATCTTAAGAGGCTGGGGAGGAATCTTACCCATCTTCACTAATAAAGAAATGTCCATGTAATAGATAAATTTATGAGTTTATATCGTATAAAAATCAATGATTTTATTAAATGAGTCATTTCTACTAAGAATCTTCAAATTTTGAGCCCAAATCTGGAATCTGCATGCGATTTTACCCTATTATAAGATTTTACAACATCTAAAACGGACACCGGATCAAGCTTATACGCAAATTTAAGTCATTTTTAGTTAAAAAGCGACGACCTTTAAACCTTAATAAATGCATGACCGGGCGTCCGATTGATGAATGGTCTGCACCCCAACGACCAGGAGAACATCCCGGACAAAAAAAATTTCGCCCCCTAGGACGGTCCGACACACAAATCGAGGCCGGTGCCCCAAATTTGACCCCGTCCCAAAATTTGGATCGTACACACTTACCAGGGTGCTCGTACGACGGTCGCACAAGAACCAAAGGATGGCCGCCCACTGTGTGGTCCACACGTACTGCTATGTGGACACCCATGCCGCACAAGATAAGGTACATGCGTACCACTCCTTTCCCTGTTAAAATCGACACCGTACCTTTTCCTCAGAGCCATGTAGGCCACTGATCTACAGCCTTTGCTAGTACACCGTCCTTTTGTCCTTGCTTTGCATAGTGCCCATACCTGTACCCCACAGTTATATAAACCCTCGAGGGTGCTCCATGGACAACGCGCATTTCTGCATAGCGTATGCTCTGTTGTGCCGCTGTCCGTACCGCCGTCTGTCCCTGTGCAGTGTACTTGCTGTAGTACAACTGCCCCTTGCAGCCACCCCTCTCCACACCCCCTTATTTGCCACTTTTCAGATAAGGCAATTTTCCTCTATCCTGCTCTTGCTAGGAGGCAGTGTCCTTAACTCCCCCCCCGGTGTGAAGAGACTTACAGCAGCCTTCTCCCCTTCAGCAAAACGTTTTTGTCTTAAGGACATCTCACAATCCCCCCCCATTTGCGTGGACTTTAGTAAGAGGTTTTAGCCTTAAGAGAGGGTTCATGCGCTGTGGTCTTTTTTGCTCATACGGTGAGTAAACGATCTCAGAATTGAGATTTGACTGGAGCATTTTAGCTTCATCCCATTAGTTATATGGCATATTCTTCTCTATCATGAATGCTTGTGCTATCTTTGTAATGTGCCTCTCTTTTCGCTCAGCAACTCCATTTTGTTGGGGAGTGCATCTGCATGTAAATTCTTTCTAAAGGATATTCTTCCACAAGAAATTATAGAACTCATTGGAAAAGTACTCTCCCCGTCCATTTGACCTTAGACACTTCACATGCTTTCCTGTCTGCTTTTCAACCATCACTTTGAAATTTTGAAAATGAGTTAAAACTTCACTCTTTTCCTTCGTGAAATACACCCACACTTTCCTTGTGTGATCATTAATGAATGTTACATAATACCTGCATCCACCCATAGACGTAGTTTTTGCAGGACCCCATACATATGAATACACAACATCTAATACATTCCTGCTCACATTTCTATCATGTGGAAATATATGCTTTGTATGCTTTTTGAATTGGCATGCTTCACATACTTTTTGCATACCATCAACCTTAAACTTAGGCAGCCCTCTCACAATTTCTTTAGTCTGCATAGAATTCATTCTTTGCAGATTTTCATGCCCAATTCTCTTATGCCAAATTTCGGTACCTGCAAACAACTCCTAAATCTAGTGCAATAAGGTGCCAAAGCCCCTTATGGCATAAGCAAGTACATGGTCTTGCTTTTCCATGTAAAAAAACCATCACCATTAAATCTTGAAACAACTTCAACATGCTCCATACTGAGAAGGTCTTACTAACAAGCTTTTATTTTGCTTTGTTATTAGTAGTTTCTAATCTCATACAAATTTTTAGTGTGAAGGTCGGGAAGGTCTTTGCACGTGATAATGATTCATGGTCAATGTCTAGTCCTAGTATAAGGATGATAATGAAACAAATTCTCTTCAATTGAGTAATGCAAGAGAATGCAATGATTTTTGATGTAAAAGAGAACTTCCCACATTGAGTTTACACCCTAATTTTCCAATTTTAGACTTTAATTAGCCCAATTTCTGTTAACACAATACTAATGATAGTGATTAGTGCTTACTTAATGTGATTAAGGGCAACAGATTTCTGATTACCTATTTGGCCACCACCTTGGCCATATCCACGACCTCTACCTCTTCCTCTACCTGAACTTGTGTAGAAGGCCTGATTCTCTGAACTGTTTTTATTTTGTGAAGACTGTTGATCTTCACCCAAATTCTTCTCTTCAATGATTATCATTGTTGACACCAAATCTGTGAAGTTGGGAATGTTCTCCTGAGTAGGAATAGACATCTTGAATGCCTTGTATTGTGGCCCGAGACCACGTAGACACACTTCCACCTTATCATCATCATCAACATAAACACCAATAGATGCAAGGGATTCCATAATGCCCTTCGTCTTCAAGGCATAATCATTCACACACATATTTTCTTCTCAAAATTGGGCTTCTATAATGCAACATTGAGAGGGTTTTTTGTATAGACTGTCTCGATCATATTCTTGATGAAAAAGTTGTAATCCCTACTTAAGGAGTCCTTGAATTACAGCCTAGTAGCATCATAGATTCTAGGAAAAGGCAACTCCGAAATAGAACTCTTGTAGAACATCTAGTACAGTGGAAAGATTACCCTGAAGAGGATGCAACTTGGGAAGATGAAGCTACACTCTTAAAGGATTATCCCCATTTCATGTACGAGATGAGGACATCTCGATTTATTTAAGGGGGGAAGGATGTAACATACCCACCTTCACTAATAAAGAAATGTCCATGTAATATATAAATTTATGAGTTTTTATGGTATAAAAATCAACGATTTTATTAAATGAGTCATTTTTACTTAGAATCTTCAAATTCTGAGCCCAAATTTAGCATCTACGTGCGATTTTATCCTATTATAGGATTTTACAGCATGCAAAACGGACACCGGATTAAGCTTATACGCAAATTTTAGTCATTTTTAGTTAAAAAGCGACAACCTTTAAACCTAAATAATTGCACGACTGGATTAAGCTTATACGCAAATTTCAGTCATTTTTAGTTAAAAAGTGACAACCTTTAAACCTAAATAAATGCACGACTGGGCGTCCGATTGATGAATGGTCAGCACCCCAACGACCAAGAGAACATCTCAGACAAAAAAAAAATTCGCCCCCCAGGATGGTCCGGCACCCAAATCGAGGCCGGTGTCCCAAATTTGACCCCGCCCCAAAATTTGGACTGTACACACTTACCAGGGTGCCCGTACGATGGCCACACAAGAACCAAAGGATAGCCGCCCCACTGTGTGGTCCAGACGTACTGCTATGTGGACACCCATGCTGCCCCTAACAAGATAAGGTACATGCGTACCACTCCTTTTCCTGTTAACCGACACCGTACCTTTTCCCCAGAGCCATGCAGGCCACTGATCTACAGCCTTTGCCGGTAAACCGTCCTTTCGTCCTTGCTTTGCACAGTGCCCATACCCATACCCCACAATTATATAAACCCCCGGGGTGCTCCATGGACAACACGCATTTCTGCATAGCGTATGCTCTGTTGTGCCGCCGTCCGCACCGCCGTCTGACCCTGTGCAGTGTACTTGCTGTAGTAGAGCCGCCCCTTGCAGCCACCCCTCTCCACACCCCCTTATTTGCCACCCCTCTCCACACCCCCTTATTTCCCACTTTTCAGATAAGGCAATTTTCCTCTATCCCGCTCTTGCTAGGAACCAGTGTCCTTAACTCTTCTCTCTCCCCCCCCCTGTGTGAAGAGATTTACAGTAGTCTTCTCCCCTTTAGCAAAACATTTTTGTCTTAAGGACATCTCACAATCCCCCCCCATTTGCGTGGACTTTAGTAAGAGGTTTTAGCCTTAAGAGAGGGTTCATGCGCGGTGGTCTTTTGCTCATACGGTGAGCAAACGATCTTAGAATTAAGATCTGATTGGAGCATTTCGACCGCGATAGCGAGCCTTACAAGACGACATCCAAAATGGCCCCTTCTTGAAAATGTCAGAATATTACCTCGAGAGGAGCGCACAACAACAACGAGATTAGAGAAGATACTCTCGATGCGGCCCCAACCCTCCCTTTACAAGCTCCTCAAGGAAATGGTGGCCAGGTTAGCTTGGTTATCTTTTAAAGAAGAGTTTTTTTATATATTAGTGTTAATAAATGTGTATCTTTTCCTTTTGAAATAATGACATAAAACTGTATGAAGTTACGAATTGAGTGATGCTGTATTCAATGAATTGCATTGAAATTGTTATCTTTAAAGAGTGCAAGTTTTTCCTGGCTTCGATGCTAACTCCATTCCGTGCTTGTGTAGCCAGGCGGCGTCATTAGCAAAGCCCGGCAATGGCCCAAGGTATCCCTCATACCATTGGAAGAATAAGGTTCGCTGATTGAGGCGAGAGATTATGATGCTATCTAGTTCTGAGGGCCCAGGCTAGTGCGGTGAATAAGCCCACCCTAGTGTGCAGACATCCCTCTGAGGGGCAAGAGGATCGAGCAATGAAGCCTGAGAGGGCGACAGGCTGGGGCTTGAGTCCTCGCCACCAGCGACGGCCGACGATGAGGTGTATGGTCCCGTAGGGTTTTGCCCAGCATGTAGAGGCTGGAAGGCCGAATTCAAGATCATCGGCATAGTATAAACGAAAAGAATAAGAGAGCTGGTTTGGCTTTTATGTTATTGATTCATATATAAACTTTTTTTTTATAAATCTTATCTTTGGCATTATTGTATTGTGAAAAAAGACTGTTTTAACAAACCTTGTGAAAAGGGTCTTAATTAAGGAACATGTTTATTTATGTCAAACAGTGTGGTAGGATTAATTAGAAAACAAATTGACGCATGAGTAGGGTGGAAAGTGGGAGGATGGAATGCCCTGACGGCACCATCATACGGACGGGTGGACCCGATTAGTCGGGTAGCTTTCCAAACAGATTAAGTGAAAGCCCTACGCTAGATAAATAGGTTCTTGGGCAACTCTATTCTAGAAGACTAGGCTAGCTGTTGTGCCTTGCATGGATGAGGAAAAAAGCATTGCCTCTAGAAATCAAGTCTAGTAGTTGCCCAATTTATGATCAATTACCCTATGGGTGATTTGATTTTTAGAGGATCACACTCCCCCTGCGGGACAAGACTACGTCTTACCTATGAATCGTATCCTTGAATCTCTACAGGTGTCGATAAATAGGAAATTTTCTCCAAGTTAAGACTTAGTGGACTATCTTAAGTGTTTCCCCTATTTTAGAAGGGGGGAACCTTACAAGCACACATTTTTTGCATTTGGATCCATCTTCGTACGCAACTCGTCCGGCACATGCACATAGCGAATACATCCAAAAACTTTTAAGTGAGACGTCTCAAGTTTCTTGCCACTAAACTTCTGCTTTGAAATTACATCATGTATGGTTGTAGTAAGAGTCTTGTTCATGATATAAACTGCTATAGAAATAGCTTCATCCCATTAGTTATATGGCATATTCTTCTCTATCATTATTGCTTGTGCTATCTCTGTAATGTGCCTCTTTTTTTGCTCAGCAACTCCATTTTGCTGGGGAGTGCATCTGCATGTAAATTCTTTCTAAAGGCTATTCTTCCACAAGAAATCATAGAACTCATTAGAAAAGTACTCTCCCCATTTATTTGACCTTTGGCACTTCACATGCTTTCTTGTCTGCTTTTCAACCCCATCTCTCTGAAATTTTAAAAATGAGTTAAAACTTCACTCTTCTCCATGAAATACACCCACACTTTCCTTGTGTGATCATTAATGAATGTTACATAATACTTGCATCCACCCATAGACGTAGTTTTTGCAGGACCCCATACATATGAATACACAACATCTAATACATTCCTGCTCACATTTCTGTCATGTGGAAATATATGCTTTGTATGCTTTTTGAATTGGCATGCTTCACATACTTTTTGCATACCATCAGCCTTAAACTTAGGCAGCCCTCTCACAAAATCTTAAACTTAGGCAGCCCTCTCACAAAATCTTAAGTGTGCATAGAATTCATTCTTTTTAAATTTTCATGCCCAATTCTCTTATGCCAAATTTCGGTACATTCAACAACTCCTAGCAATTTCTAATCTCATACAAATTTTTAGTGTGAAGGTCGGGAAGGTCTTTGCACGTGATAATGATTCATGGGCCAATGTCTAGTCCTAGTATAAGGATGATAATGAAATAAATTCTCTTCAATTGGGTAATGCAAGAGAATGCAATGATTTTTGATGTAAAAGAGAACTTCCCACATTGAGTTTACACCCCAATTTTCCAATTTCATACTTTAATTAGCCCAATTTCTGTTAACACAGCACTAATGATAGTGATGCTTACTTAATGTGATTAAGGGCAACAAATTTTGGTGGCCAAAATTGGGCTTGTACAATGCAACATTGAGAGGGTTTTTTGTATAGACTGTCTCGATCATATTCTTGATGATGAACAAGTTGTAATCCCTACTCAAGGAGTCCTTGAATTACAGCCCAGTAGCATCATAGATTCTAGGGAAAGGCATCTCTGAAATAGAACTCTTGTAGAACATTTAGTATAGTGGAAAGATTACCCTAAAGAGGATGCAACTTGGGAAGATGAAGCTACACTCTTAAAGGATTATCCCCAATTCATGTACGAGATGAGGACATCTCGATTTATTTAAGGGGGGAAGGATGTAACATACCCATCTTCACTAATAAAGAAATGTCCATGTAATAGATAAATTTATGAGTTTTTATGGTATAAAAATCAATGATTTTATTAAATGAGTCATTTCTACTTAGAATCTTTAAATTCTGAGCCCAAATCTGGAATCTACGTGCGATTTTACCCTATTATAGGATTTTACAGCATCCAAAACGGACACCGGATCAAGCTTATACGCAAATTTCAGTCATTTTTAGTTAAAAAGCAACAATCTTTAGGCCTTAGTAAATGCATGACCCGGCGTCCAATTGATGAATGGTCTGCACCCCAACGACCAAGAGAACATCTCGGACAAAAAAATTTTTTGTCCCCCAGGACGGTCCGGCACGCAAATCGAGGCCGGTATCCCAAATTTGACCCCGCCCTAAAATTTGGACCGTACACACTTACTAGGGTGCCCGTACGATGGCCGCACAAGAACCAAAGGATGGCCGCCCACTGCGTGGTCCACACGTACCGCTATGTGGACACCCATGCTGCCCCTGACAAGAAAAGGTACATGCGTACCACTCCTTTCTCTGTTAACCCCGACACCGTACTTTTCCCCCAGAGCCATGCAGGCCACGGATCTACAGCTTTGCTGGTACACCGTCCTTTCGTCCTTGCTTTGCACAGTGCCCATACCCATACCCCATAGTTATATAAACCCCCGGGGTGCTCCATGGACAACGCGCATTTCTGCATAGCGTATGCTCTGTTGTGCCGCCATCCGTACTGCCGTGTGTCCTTGTGCAGTGTACTTGCTGTAGTACAGTCGCCCCTTGCAGAGCCACCCCTCTCCACACCCCCTTATTTGCCACTTTTCAGATAAGGCAATTTTCCTCTATCCTGCTCTTGCTAGGAGGCAGTGTCCTTAACTCTTCTCCCCTCCCCCCCGTGTGAAGAGACTTACAGCAGCCTTCTCCCCTTCAGCAAAACGTTTTTGTCTTAAGGACATCTCACAATCCCCCCCCATTTGTGTGGACTTTAGTAAGAGGTTTTAGCCTTAAGAGAGGGTTCATGCGCTGTGGTCTTTTGCTCATACGGTGAGCAAACGATCTCAAAATTGAGATCTGACTGGAGCAATTCGACCGCGACAGCGAGCCCTACAAGATGACGTCCAAAATGGCCCCTTCCCAGAAATGTCAGAATATTACCTCGAGAACAATGAGATTAGAGAAGATGCTCTCGATACGGCCCCATCCCTCCCTTTATAAGCTCCTCAAGGAAATGGTGGCCAGGTTAGCTTGGTTATCTTTTAAAGAAGAGTTTTTTATATATATTAGTGTTAATAAATATGTATCTTTTCCTTTTAAAATAATTTCATTGACATAAAACTGTATAAAGTTAGGAATTGAGTGATGCTGTATTCAATGAATTGCATTGAAATTGTTACCTTTAAAGAGTGCAAGTTTTTCTTGGCTTCGACGCTATCTCCGTTCCGTGCTTGTGTAGCCGGGCGACATCCTTAGCAAAGCCCGGCAATGGCCCAAGGTATCCCTCGTACCATTGGGAGAATAAGGTTTGCCGATTGAGGCGAGAGATTATGATGTTGTCTAGTTCTGAGGGCCCAGGCTAGTGCGGTGAATAAGCCCACCCTAGTGTGCAGACATCCCTCTGAGGCGAGAGATTATGATGCTGTCTAGTTCTGAGGGCCCAGGCTAGTGCGGTGAATAAGCCCACCCTAGTGTACAGTCATCCCTCTGAGGGACGGGACGATCGAGCGATGGAGCCTGAGAGGGCGACAAGCCGGCTTGAGTCCTTGCCAGTGGTCGACGATGAGGTGTATGGTCCCGTAGGATTTTGCCCAGCATGTAGAGGCTGGAAGGCCAAATTCTAGATCATCGGCACAGTATAAAGGAAAAGAATAAGAGAGCCGGTTTGGCTTTTATGGAATTGATTCATGTATAAACTTTTTTTTTATAAATCTTATCTTTGGCATTATTGTATTGTGGAAAAAGACTATTTTAACATTTAACCTTGTGAAAAGGGTCTTAATAAAGGAACATGTTTATTTATGTCAAACAGTGTGGTAGGATTAATTAGAAAACAAATTGACGTGTGAGTAGGGTGGAAAGTGGGAGGATGGAATTCCTCGACGGCACCATCCTACGGACGGGTGGACCCGATTAGTCGGGTAGCTTTCCAAATAGATTGAGTGAAAGCCCTATGCTAGATAAATAGGTTCTTGGGCAACTCTATTCTAGAAGAGTAGGCCAGCGGTTGTGCCTTGCATCATGGATGAGGAAAAAAGCATTGCCTCTAGAAATCAAGTCTAGTAGTTGTCCAATTTATGATCAATTACCCTATGGGTGATTTGATTTTTACCCTATGGGTGATTTGATTTTTAGACGATCACACTCCCCCTCGGGGCAGGACTATGTCTTACCTATGAATCGTATCCTTGAATCTCTACATGGTCAAGGTGTCGATAAATAAGAAATTTTCTCCAAGTTAAGACTTAGTGGACTATCTTAAGTGTTTCCCCTATTTTAGAAGGGGGGAACCTTACAAGCACACATTTTTTTGCATTCGGATCCATCTTCGTACGCAACTCATCCAGCACATGCACATGGCGAATACATCCAAAAACTTTTAAGTGAGACGAATCAAGTTTCTTGCCACTAAACTTCTGCTTTGAAATTACATCATGTATGGTTGTAGTAAGAGTCTTGTTCATGATATATACTGCTATAGAAATAGCTTCATCCCATTAGTTATATGGCATATTCTTCTCTATCATTATTGCTTGTGCTATCTCTGTAATGTGCCTCTTTTTTCGCTCAGCAACTCCATTTTGCTGGGGAGTGCATCTGCATGTAAATTCTTTCTAAAGGCTATTCTTCCACAAAAAATCATAGAACTCATTGAAAAAGTACTCTCCCTGTCCATTTGACCTTAGGCACTGCACATGCTTTCCTGTCTGCTTTTCAACCATCACTCTGAAATTTTAAAAATGAGTTAAAACTTCACTCTTCTCCTTCATGAAATACACCCACACTTTCCTTGTGTGATCATTAATGAATGTTACATAATACCTGCATCCACCCATAGAAGTAGTTTTTGCAGGACCCCATACATATGAATACACAACATCTAATACATTCCTGCTCACATTTCTCTCATGTGGAAATATATGCTTTGTATGCTTTTTGAATTGGCATGCTTCACATACTTTTTGCATACCATCAACCTTAAACTTAGACAGCCTTGTCACAATTTCTTTAGTCTGCATATAGAATTCATTCTTTGCAGATTTTCATGCCCAATTCTCTTATACCAAATGTCTGTACCTGCAATAACTTCTAAATCCCGTGCAATAAGGTGCCAAAGCCCCTTACGCATAAGCAAGTACATGGTATTGCTTTTCCATGTAAAAAAACCATCAATCATTAAATCTTGAAACAACTTCAACATGCTCCATATTGAGAAAGTCTTACTAACAAGCTTTTATTTTGCTTTGTTAGCAGTTTCTAATCTCATACAAATTTTTAGTGTGAAGGTCGGGAAGTCTTTGCACATGATAATGATTCATGGCCAATGTCTAGTCCTAGTATAAGGATGATAATGAAATAAATTCTCTTCAATTGAGTAATGCAAGAGAATGCAATGATTTTTGATGTAAAAGAGAACTTCCCACATTGAGTTTACACCCCAATTTTCCAATTTCGAACTTTAATTAGCCCAATTTCTGTTAACACAGCACTAATGATAGTGATTAGTGCTTACTTAATGTGATTAAGGGCAACACATTTTGGTGGCCAAAATTGGGCTTGTACAATGCAACATTGAGAGGGTTTTTTGTATAGACTTCTTGCACTAGATGAGGAGAAGTGAATTGTGCAAAGAACTAGCTCAAAAGCTCATAAATTAACCACAATATGGTTAGAATTAGGCGACGGTGTTTCTGTTTGCTGTGGTTGCATCCGTGGATGAAATGGGCCAAGACTTCATGTGTAGAGCCCTTTCACCATTGCTAAGGTGGCCCTAAAGTGGCTTGGGCTAATTATTAGCAGCTGCAGAGAAAGTAGCACAAAACCAATCGAGACGACGTGAGCATTTTCAGACAGCAGCGTGCATTTTCGCCTAATTGCTATGGTGAGATTGGAGAGCAATATAAGGCCAATGTATGCCTAAAATATCTCACCCAATGGTGCCTTGAGTGAGGAGAATGATCATTTCAAATCTTGGCAACAAATGGTGAAAAAGAGATAAGATATGGATTAGTGGCATAATGAGAATAATTAGGGTTATTGAGATTGAAATAAACCTGAGAAGGCTAAAAATAAGCTAATGGAGAACTGGACCTAGGCTCTGTACCATGATGAAATTCATGGATCAAGCTCCCTAATGATAATCACTTATCTAATTAGATCCTAATCCTAATCTAATTCTACACTAATGACATCACTAATCTAAGGTGGATAAAAATTAAAAATACTCATTGTGGTGATGAGTGTGTGCTAATTAAGTTTAGACTCAAGTTTAGTCAGGTTACAAGATGGAAACTTGTACTCATAAGAAGACTTGAGATGTTGTGCTTGTATTCCAATGCTTGAATTGTCCTCCTTTTACATGAGGAGAGTACAACAAGGCTATGATAGCTCATGTGGGATAACTTGGCTAGGTGACTTGGCACTCTAGCATTACTCATGCAACACAATACCTCTGTGACAACCATATACTCTTGGCCATCCTAATGGTCTCAATGCCAAGGAAGTACCTTAGCTCACCCAAATTTTTCATGTCAAATTTTCTCGAGGAGACATTTCACGCTCTCAACTTCCTCTCCACTATCACCCCTAAAAATCAAGTAATCCACATATATTGTGATGACCACAAGGCTTCTATCACTCTTTCACACATAGAGTGAATGATCAGCATCTGCTACATGAAAATCAATCCGGGTGATAAGATATTTTGCTATCTTATCATGCCATGCTCTAGGTACTTGTTTCAAGCCATACAAGGCTTTACGCAACTTGCATACAAAATCCACGTGACCCACATCTTCATATTCTAGTGGTTGATCCATATACACCTCTTCTTGCAAATCACCATGCAAGAACACATTCTTAACATCCATTTGCTGTAAAACCCATCCTAGTGATACAACCACCACAATAACAACTCTCTTGGTTGCCATCTTCGCAATGGTGCTGAACGTCTCCTCATAATTAATGCCATAAGTTTGAGCATAACCTTTTGCAACCGATCTTGCTTTATACTTGCTAATACTTCCATCTGAGTTGTGCTTTATTTTGTACATCCACTTGCATCTAGTAGCCTTCTTGTCCTTAGGCAATGGCGCCAATTCCCAAGTCTCATTTGCATCCAATGCAGCCATTTCTTTATCCATGGCTTTCTCCGAATCTGAATTCTCGACAGCTTCTTCAAAACATGTGGGTTCAACATCTTGCACAACTTTAGCCACATATGCATAATGATGAGTGACATATCTGTCTCATATATCAACCTAACCGGTTTTTTGAATCTCCCGAACCTGCTATGTCCATGATCACTACTTGGCATTTTTGTAGCTTCTCTTGTCTTTCTTACACCAAGTGGTCTAATAGCTAGAATCCCAAGCTCATTATCAAGGCTTTGCTTCAAGCTACTAGAGTCTCCATCAACATAAGAATGCCTTGCAAGAATATCGGACATACCAAGAGGCTCACCAACATTCTCTTTGCCTTTTTGTGATGTACCAACTACATTTTCAGGACTCGTATTTTGACGCAGAGCCTACCGCTCCATGGTCTATCAACAGACCCAACACAAGACGACTCTCCAAGTCTACTCAATGACTGTGATTGTTGACTTGCATTCTGTGTAATCACATTTCCAGTCACATAAACCCCAATGGCATCTTTCTCAACATCATACCAGCTATCCATTAATTTTCATCAAACATAACATCTCTCCTTACCCTCAACTCATGTATAGTAGTTTTATAGCATCTATATCCCTTTTTCTCAAGGGAATATCCAATAGCACACATTTATTTGCCTTTGTATCCAGCTTCGTTACGCAACTCATCCGGCACATGCACATAGGGAATACATCCAAAAACTTTTAAGTGAGACAAATCAAGTTTCTTGCCACTGAACTTCTCCTCTGGGATTACATCATGTATGGCTACAAGAGTCTTGTTCATGATATAAACTGCTATAGAAATAGCTTCATCCCATTAGTTATATGGCATATTCTTCTCTATCATGAATGCTTGTGCTATCTTTGTAATGCGCCTATTTTTCGCTCGGCAACTCCACTAGAAATCATAGAACTCATTGGAAAAGTACTCTACCCGTCTATTTGACCTTAGGCACTTTACATGCTTTCCTGTCTGCTCTTCAACCATCACTCTTTTTAAAAATGAGTTAAAACTTCACTCTTTTCCTTCATGAAATACACCCACACTTTCCTTGTGTGATCATTAATGAATGTTACATAATACTTGCATCCACCCATAGACGTAGTTTTTACAGGACCCCATACATATGAATACACAACATCTAATACATTCCTGCTCACATTTCTGTCATGTGGAAATATATGCTTTGTATGCTTTTTTAATTGGCATGTTTTACATACTTTTTGCATACCATCAACCGTAAACTTAGGTAGCCCTCTCATAATTTCTTTAGTCTGCATAGAATTCATTCTTTGTAGATTTTCATGCCCAATTCTCTTATGCCAAATTTTGGTACCTGCAACAACTCCTAAATCCCGTGCAATAAGGCGCCAAAGCCCCTTACGCATAAGCAAGTACATTGTTGCCATATATATAGGCAGTGATGTGTGTGAACACACTTAGGACCGCCGGGGTACTTTTTCCCTCTTTAGGAGGTTTTTTTCCCCAGCTTGTATATATGCCCATCATTCTAGGGCTAACTTATCTTTGTACATTGAAACAATCTAATACACTTTGTGTTGTGTGCATTCTTGCTTCTTCTTCTCTAAGCTTTGTATGCTTTTCTGCAACCCTAATTCCAACAATTGGTATTAGAGCAGGCATCGGCTCCCAGGGCTACACCGCCAGCACCCTCCAACTCACATTCTCCGATTGAGGTGAGCTTTCATGAGCGCTTGCAAGTCCCTATACTCTGCAGACAAGCCCGTTGGGCTTGTGCGTTCTCAGAAATTGGATCTAAGCTCGTTTCGGGCTCCGTTTTTGCATTTCAAGTTCTGCACAGGTGTTTTCGTCATTTTCTGCAAAAATTTCGACAGTGCAGTTTTCTGCAAAACAGGCATATGTATTCTATTGTGGACCATGCTACATAGCACGAGTTGTTTTCTATTCAATCTTTGCTTCATTATAGGTAGCTTTTGCATCAATTTCAGTCAGTGACCATGGCTGATAACAGCAATGATGTATTTCGCATGTTGTTTGCTGAAGACAAACTGGATGGAGACAGCAACTACCCACTTTGGACATACATGATGCAGCATGTTTTGGTTGCAAAAGGAGTGTGGAACATTGTGCAGGGTATGGATGTACGTCCAGGTTCTGTGGATGTAGGATATGTTGAGGATGTTGCAGGTTCTAGCAGCTCTACTATTGCTATTGTTTTACCCACTACTGAACAAGCTTGTTGGGATGGTAAAGATGCGCAGGCTCATGCCTTGATTGCACTTTCTGTCAAACGTAACATCACCCCACATATTCGTTCAGCTAAAACAGCAAAATAGGCTTGGGATATTCTAGCTGGTTTGTATGCAGGTCATAACGAGGCAAAAATCTCTTACCTGCATAAAGAGCTAGAATCGAAGATTATGCAGGAAGATGATGACATGAATGTTTTTCTTGCTGAGATTAAAGATCTCAAGGAACAGTTGATTTCTGCAGGTGAGATTATTCCAGATCATTCTCTTGTGCAGACTGTTCTTGATGCTTTACCTGAGTCATATCAGACTTTTGCTTCCACGTGGAGACTTGTTACTGAGGACAGACCTGATGTTGTCAAGTATGATACTTTAGTCAACAAGCTCTTGCAAGAAGCGTAGTCCAGGCAAAACAGGGCTAGGTAGCGTGCAGTTGATCAGGCATTTATTGCTGCCCAGCAGAGAAGAAGTGGTAAGGCAGCCCCTTCCACTGTTTCTTCTCCTATTAGTATGTCTGCAACTTCTCCTTCCATAGGTAGCAACAATAAGTCTGAGAAGGCTCTTGATAAAGGCAAGAAAAAGACCAGGTGCAACTATTGTAAGGCAAATGATCATGTCATTAAGAATTGCCCTAAGCTAAAGGCTAAAGAGGCAAAGAAGAAAGAGTCAAATGCAGCCACAATAGCGGATGCTTCTACAAATGCAGATTCTGCAAATGTTGTGTAGGATACAGAATGGGCGTTTAGCGTGTATTGCCAGTATGACCCATCTGTACATGATGCATGTTTGGCAGTTTCTGTTGACTCTCATGTATGGTATTTTGATAGTGGTGCTACAAAGCACATTATCTCGCATCGTGATATGTTCACTTCTCTTGAGGCTGTCCCTAATGGGAATACTGTCACATGTGCCAATAATGCTTCTTACCCACTAAAGGGCATTGGTAAAATTATGCTTACTGCTGCAAATGGCAGTGCTTTCACACTTTTAGATGCTTTGTATGTGCCAGGGATAAAGAAGAATCTATTGTCTGTCTCTGCGCTTGCTAGACTTGGACTTGTAGTCAAATTTGTGGATGACAGATGTACTGTTCATGATTTGACTTCTGGTGATACGATTATTGTATCTGGCACCTTGTTTCGTGGGCTGTATAGGCTCAATTCTTATGACAAGTGCCAGTGGAAGATTCAGCAAATGCAGTTTCTGATGAAAAGGCAGTTTCAGATGCAAAACTATGGCATGCTCGATTTGGTCATCTGAACTTTGCTAGTTTGCTGCGTTTGTAGAAATTTGATATGGTTGCTTCATTGCCCCCTCTTGAGGCACCATTGAAACATGTTTGTGAAGGCTGTATTTTGGGCAAAATGCAGCATTCTGCGTTTCCAAAGGATGGTTCTGTGCGGGCCAATCGCAAATTGTAACTTGTACATAGTGATGTATGTGGGCCTATGCAAACTCCGTCATTTGGTAAACACTTGTACTTCGTGACTTTCATTGATGATTACTCAAGGCATGCATGGGTATATCCACTGAAGGCAAAGTCCGAAGTGTTTTTGTGCTTCAAACAGTTTTTGCTTATGGTTGAAAATGTATCCCATTGTAATGTGGGCACCCTCCGTTCTGATCGAGGGGGGGAGTACATGTCTAAAGAGTTTGATGCATTTTTGGCTAGTCGTGGGATAAAACACCAATGTACAGTGCCGTATACCCCTTAGCAAAATGGTGTTGCTGAGAGAAAAAACAGGTCACTTATGGAGCGCGATGTATGGTCAAGAGCCAAGCTTTGCCACATGCATTTTGGCTTGAGGCTGTCATGTGTGCTGCATATGTACTCAACAGGTGTCCCACTAAGGCCTTGAAGTCTATTACTCCATACGAAGCTTGGCATGGCAGGAAGCCTTCTATTGGTCACTTGCGTGTCTTTGGTTGCTTGGTCTATGCTTTAGTGCCTGTGCAACAACGTAGAAAATTGGATGATAAGGCTGTCAAATGCATTTTTATTGGTTACAGTGCTGAGGGCAAGGGTTACAGATTGTATCATCTGCAGTCAAAGCGTATCTTGATTAGTCGAGATGTTGTTTTTGTGGAAGATGCTGTGCAGCCTTTGTTATCATGTACCAAAGAAATAGGTGTGAGCTCACGGGATGTATTTGATACGTTGTTGCCTCTCTTTACAGGTGGGAATTCAAATGTAAGTCCTAATGAGGCAAATATTCAGCCTATGCAGATTTCAAACGACATCATAGATCAGTCTATTTCTGATGCAGATTTACAGGATGTAATTTATGAAGATAGGGCTGAAAATGAGCAGGCTAGAGGTATGCCTAAATGGCTGGTGCAAACCTTGCGTGATAGTAAAATTGATGCACCTATTTCTAGTCGTACTCGTTCAGGTTTTCAGCATGCCTCTTATGCATCAGATTGTTATGCTTTGGCTGTGTCTAGTATGTGTGAAGAGGAAGAACCTCTTTCATTTGATGAGACACAAAAATCAGAAAATTGGTTGGCTGTAATGCAAAGTGAATATGATGCTATAATGAAGAATGGTACATGGTCTTTGTGTGATTTGCCTATTGGTAAAAAGGCCATTGGATGTAAGTGGGTTTTTAAGTTGAAACGAAAGCCAGATGGCAGTGTTGATCGCTATAAGGCTAGACTTGTTGCAAAGGGTTATGCTCAAGAAAAGGGCATTGATTTTGATGAGACCTTTGCTCCCACTTGTCGTATGGCTACCATTCGTAGCATTTGTGCATTGGCAGCTCATAATGGTTGGAATGTACATCAGTTGGACATAAAGAGTGCGTTCTTAAATGGAGATTTGCATGAGGAGGTGTATGTAATGCAGCCTCGTGGTTTTGTTCAAAGAGGGTAGGAAAACAAAGTGTGCAGGTTGAAAAAGGCTTTATATGGTTTAAAGCAAGCTCCACGAGCTTGGTATGAAAAGATACATGCATATTTGACTGCACATGGTTTTCAGAATAGTCCAACAGAAAGTACTTTGTATGTTAAATGTGTGGATGATGTACATCTAATCATTGCTCTCTATGTCGATGACATGCTGCTCACAGGACCAAATGAAAGTCATATTGGTGATTTTAAGGCTGATTTGAATGCCTCTTTTGAGATGTCAGATTTGGGGCATTTGCATCATTATTTGGGGATACAATTTAAGCAGTGTGATGGAGGTATTGCTTTGTGTCAGACAAAGTATATTGAGACATTGTTGCGGAGATTTAGCCTTGAAGACTGCAAGCCTATTGCTACTCCAATGGAGACAGGTTTGAAGTTGAGTCTTCATGATGCTGGAGATCACTTTGATGTCACACTCTATCAGACAGCTGTTAGTTGCCTCATTTATGTATGCATTACACGAGGCCGGACATTCAGTTTGCAGTCTCACAGGTGAGCAGGTTTATGCATAGCCCAGGGTCTCAGCATTGGAAGGCAGTTAAACGCATCTTTCTCTACTTGAGTGGCACCATACATCTTGGGTTGTTTTATCCCAAGGGGGGATCGTTGCCACCAGATTTACATGCTTTTTCGGACTCAGATTGGGCTGGTTGCTATGACACAAGAGTGTCCACAAGTGGTTTTTGTTTCATGCTCGGTAGCTCATGCATATCTTGGTTGAGCAAGAAGCAACCTACTGTGGCCACTTCTAGTTGTGAAGCTGAGTACAGGGCAGCTTTCACAGCTACGGTTGAGTGTGTGTGGTTCAGACGGCTTCTGGCTGACTTGGGTGTTGGACAAGAGTCTGCCACCTCTATCTTCACTGACAGTCAGAGCGCATTGGCAGTTGCGAGAAACCCAGTTTTTCATGCTCGCACAAAGCACATTGAGGTGCATTATCACTATGTCAGGGAGAGACTCTCAGCAGCAGGAGAGATCAGCTTGGCCTATGTGCCAACACAGGACAACCTCGCCGATCTTTTCACAAAGGCGCTTCCTCGTGAGAAGTTCGAAGCTTTCCGCAAAGCTTTGGGCTTGCTCCCCTTTGTGGATTGATCTACTTCGAGCATGGCACTCCCCTATACATGAGTGTCAGCTCTCGTTCACACCATCACTCCCAGGGGGGATTTGTTGCCATATATATAGGCAGTGATGTGTGTGAACACACTTAGGACCGCCGGGGCACTTTTTTCCTCTTTAGGAGGTTTTTTCCCCCGGCTTGTATATACGCCTATCATTCTAGGGCTAACTTATCTTTGTACATTGACACAATCTAATACACTTTGTGTTGTGTGCATTCTTGCTTCTTCTTCTCCAAGCTTTGTGTGCTTTCCTGCAACCCTAATTCCAACATACATGGTCTTTCTTTTCCATGTAAAAAAACCATCACCATTAAATCTTGAAACAACTTCAACACGCTCCATACTGAGAAGGTCTTACTAACAAGCTTTTATTTTGCTTTGTTAGCCGTTTCTAATCTTATACAAATTTTTAGTGTGAAGGTCGGGAAGGTCTTTGCACGTGATAATGATTCATGGCCAATGTCTAGTCCTAGTATAAGGATGATAATAAAACAAATTCTCTTCAATTGAGTAATGCAAGAGAATGCAATGATTTTTGATCTAAAAGAAAACTTCCTACATTGAGTTTACACCTGAGTTTTCCAATTTGAGACTTTAATTAGCCTAATTTTTGTTAACACAGCACTAATGATAGTGATTAGTGCTTACTTAATGTGATTAAGGGCAACAAATTTTGGTGGCCAAAATTGGGCCTGTACAACGCAACATTGAGAGTGTTTTTTGTATAGACTTCTTGCACTAGATGAGGAGAAGTGAATTGTGCAAAAGAACTAGCTCAAAAGCTCATAAATTAACCCAAATATGGCCAGAATTAGGAGATCATGTTTCTGCTTATTGTGGTTGCGTCTGTGGATGAAATGGACCAAGACTTCATGTGTAGAGCCCTTGCACCATTGCGAAGGTGGCCCTAAAGTGGCTTGGGCTAATTGTTAGCAGCTGCAGAGAAAGTAGCACAAAACCAATTTGGATGACGTAAGCGTTTTCGGACAAGAGCATGCATTTTCGCCTAATTGCTATGGTGAGATTAGAGAGCAATATAAGGCCAATGTATGCCTAAAATATCTCACCCAATGGTGCCTTGAGTGAGGAAAATGATCAGCTCAAATCTTGGCCATAAATGGTGGAGAAGAGATAAGATATGGATTAGTGGCTTAATGAGAATAATTAGGGTTAGTGAGATTGAAATCAACCTGAGAAGGCTAAAAATAAGCTAATGGAGAACTGGACCTAGGCTCTGATACCATGATGAAATTCATGGATCAAGCTCCCTAATGATAATCAACTATCTAATTAGATCCTAATCCTAATCTAATTCTACACTAATGAAATCACTAATCTAAGGTGGGTAAAAATTAACAATACTCATGGTGATGAGTGTGTGCTAATTAAGTTTAGACTCAAGTTTAGTTAGGTTACAAGAAGATGGAAACTTGTACTCATAAAAAGACTTGAGATGTTGTGCTTGTATTCCAATGCTTGAAATGTCCTCCTTTTACATGAGGAGAGTACAACAAGGCTATGATAGCTCATGTGGGATAACTTGGCTAGGTGACTTGGTACTCTAGCATCACTCATTCAACACAATGCCTCTGTGACAACCATATACTCTTGGCCATCCTAATGACCTCAATGCCAAGGAAGTACCTTAGCTCACCCAAATTTTTCATGTCAAATTTTCTCTTCAGGAGACATTTCACGCTCTCAACTTCCTCTCCACTATCACCCCTAACAATCAAGTAATCCATATATATTGTGATGACCACAAGGCTCCTATCACTCTTTCGCACATAGAGTGAATGATCAGCATCTACTACATGAGAACCAATCCGGGTGATAAGATGTTTTGCTATCTTATCATGCCACGCTCTAGGTACTTGTTTCAAGCCATATAAGGCTTTACACAACTTGCATACAAAGTCAAGGTGACCCACATCTTCATATTCTAGTGGCTGATCTATATACACCTCTTCTTGCAAATCACCATGCAAGAACACATTCTTAACATCTATTTGTTGTGAAAACCCATCCTTTTGATACAACCACCACAATAACAACTCTCTTGGTTGCCATCTTCGCAATGGGACTGAACGTCTTCTCATTAATCAATGCCGTAAGTTTGAGCATAACCTTTCGCAAACCGATCTTGCTTTATACCTGCTAATACTTCCATCTGAGTTGTGCTTTATTTTGTACATCCACTTGCATCTAGTACCCTACTACAATAGCATATGCCTCAAATAAAGAATGTCTTATCGCAATCTCAAGTTGAAATGCAAAAATCTTTGTGAAAAGGATTGTTTTCTTAAGAAGGTAACATGGATTCTAGTCCTATGGTGTAGTTGAGTACATGGATTGTTTTCTTGGTTAAATTAAGGTACAGGTACAACTTCTCCCTGCCTTGACGCTGCCCCGTTCTTGTGCTTGTGTAGCCCAATGTGGCGGAGACGTTAGTAAGGCCCAGAGTTGGCCCAATTTTTAGAAGATCACGCTCCCCCTGCAGGATAGGACTAGGTCTTACCTATGAATCGTATCCTTGAATCTCTACATGGTCAAGGTGTCGATGAATAGGAAATTTTCTCCAAGTTGACTTAGTGGACTATCTTAAGTGTTTCCCCTATTTTAGAAGGGGGGAACCTTACAATTGGTATCAGAGCCGATCTTAGTTCTTAGGATTTATTTTTCAAAGGTTAATTGTCAAGGGATTAAAACAAGTGATTGTTTATCATATGAGGACGAATCAATCATCTCTACTGGCCATAGAAGTGATTTAAATATCCTCACATGTTGAGACAATCATCCTATGAAATTGTGCTTGTATCTTGGGGGTGCACACGCAAGATATTTGTGAAATAATAGTGGGGAGGAAACCTTTTGAGGAAAAACATAGGGTGATCAAATTAAGAAACTAGTGAGAGATTGAATAGAAGGATAGACCGAAACTTTGTTTAGGAAAATTTTTGGGATATATCTCATTAACTTGCATATTATAAATTATTAAGATTATAACTCCATTAAGGTTTGAATAGTTGACGTGTGAATGCCATCCATTGGATGCTTTACACTAGGACAATCATCCAAGATCTTGAACCCATCTTAAACAAACATGGGTCTCGGATGTGTAATTCCTAGAGGATCATGCTCTTAGATGTGTTAATCCCAAGATACTAGATGTGTAATTTTCAGAAAACTAATCATCTCAAATGTATTAATCCTGACTGCCTTCAAATGTGGTGCTATGACAAGTATTTGATAGTTTTGAACTTTTAATGGATACAATGAAAAAAGCAAGCTCACCCTTGCTCACGTCTAAAAATCATAAGAAATGCCAAATTAGTTGGAAGCATTGTTGTCAATCTAACCACTAGAACCAGAATCAGTTATGGGATGCCATGAAATTACACCTTCGTGAAAGGTTTTGTCCTCCAGGATTTCGAGAGGATAAAATGAATGAATTTTTAGAGCTAACCCAAGAAAAGAAGACCCTAAAAGAATACCACCAACCTTTTGTTAAACTTCTCCAATTTGCTCTAGATATCGATGAAGTAACTCTTCTCCATCGATTCATTTGGAAGCTTAATCTACCATTGAATAACCTCGTCACAAGAATGCAAAACCATCCTCTATTTCAGAAGCCATAATTATAGCTAGAGACTATGATAAGTTTTTTTATATAGAAAGTGTCGAGAAGGACATGAGTCCTTCCATGTTAATCAAGAAGAGGTCTCCTAATTCAAGAGGAATGTCAAGCCCACCCCTGGCTACAAGGAATCATGAGCTAGAGCAAAAATTAGGTCAAGAAATAGGGATAGCAGGGTTAAAAATAACCGAATTCAACAAGTATTTCTTTGAGTAAATAGAAGAGGATTGGTGCAAGATTCATGTGAAGTAATGTGCATGATGAATAGAGGTATTCTGCAAGACGATACTAAGATTATGAAATTGCTATCATTGGTTAGATTGCGTAAAGTATTGATTCCCTTACGTTTCTCCATGACAATTTATTAAGTACCATATTACATGGGGGTATAGAATAAGGAATTCGAAGGTTCATAGCATTTGAGAGGTATATGGATACATGAACTTAGGATAATAAGGCCAATTAACTTTAGAATAATAGAGCTTTTGGAGGCACAACAAAACAAGCCAAACACATGAAATAAGGGACTCGGAACAATGTTTAGATAAAAGGATTTCTACCTAGTGGGGACACCACTTTGAAAGAGACAGGAGCATTTACTTAGATACTACCCCAGATCACAAGATGAGGACATCTCGAGTCTTTTAAGTGGGGGAGATTGTAAGATCCCTCCCAAGCCATGTATGTATGTGTCTCTTTTAATATAGATTTCAATAAGGAAAGAGAGTGTAGAAGAGTGAGACAATAAGGCTAGAAACATTAGGAAAGTGTTAGAATAAAAATATTAGCTCCAAAAATCCTAAAAGAAATAAGAAGACAAGAATAGTTCTATTAAGAGATAAGTATCTCCAAAAATAGAAATTTGAATTTAGGTGATAAGAGGTCATATTTAGAGTACTTTTACATATGTAGAGTCCATGCATACTAAAAATGTGGAAAAGCAACGTGTTTCTAAAGATGGCATGTTTGTGGCTATATACAAACGTTTTTGCCTATTCTACCCACGCGATGGCTTGTAAAACAGATGGCTTTCGGTTCTTTTAACTATTTATATGACTATATTCTAAGTTTTTATCAGAGAGTTATGGCCGAAACAATTTGCTGATTCTGTGAGGGTCTCTACACAGGGAAAACTATAAGAAGGTAGCAAGTAGCCTCAAGACCTTCGAAAGAGAGAAAAGTCATAGTACGAGTAAGAGGAGACAAAGCTTGGGGATGATCGGATGATTTCAATCGTAAGAGAAGGTATTAGAAGACTCTATTCTCATATGTCAAGTTCTAAAGCTCTTGTTATCGAGAAAAGGTAACGATAAACGATAAATTTCTATAAGGTATATACATATTTTGTTTTGCAATTACATATCATTCTTAGGGGTTGAGGTATGGCTCCGGTTTCTCTATTAATTGTTGATAGTGATCTATTTGATTGATTTACTAGTTAAAGTTTGTATTCTTTTAAACAATAGCATATGCCTCAAATAAAGAATGTCTTATCGCAATCTCAAGTTGAAATGCAAAAATATTTGTGAAAAGGATTGTTTTCTTAAGAAGGTAACATGGATTCTAGTCCTATGGTTTAGTTGAGTAAATGGATTGTTATCTTGGTTTAGTTGAGTAAATGGATTCTAGTCCTTTGGTTTAGTTGAGTAAATGGATTCTAGTCCTATGGTTTAGTCCTATGGTTTAGTTGAGTAAATGGATTGTTATCTTGGTTAAATTAAGGTACAGGTACAACTTCTCCCTGCCTTGACATTGCCCTATTCTTGTGCTTGTGTAGCCGGATGGCGGAGATGTTAGTAAGGCCTGGAGTTGGCCCATGGTATCCCTCATACCATTGGGAGAATGAGGTTTGCCGATTGAGGTGAGTGATTGTGATGCTGCCTAGTTCTGAGGGCCCAGGCTAGTGCGGTGAATTAGCCCACCCTACTGCGCAGACATCCCTCTGAGGAGCGGGAGGATTGAGCGATGGAGCCTGAGAGGGCGACATGCCGGCTTGAGTCCTCGCTAGCGGCCAACGATGAGGTGTATGGTCCCGTAGGGTTTTGCCCAGCATGTAGAGGCTGGAAGGCCGAATTCTAGATCATCAGTAGTATAAAGGAAAAGAATAAGAGAGCCGGTTTGGCTTGTATGAAATTGATTCATGTATAAACTTTTTTATAAATCTTGTCTTTGGCATTATTGTATTGTGGAAAAAGACTGTTTTAACAAACCTTGTGAAAAGGGCCTTAATTAAGAAACATGTTTATTTATGTCAAACAGTGTGGTAGGATTAATTAGAAAACAAATTGACGCGTGAGTAGGGTGGAAAGTGGGAGGATAGAATGCCACGACGGCACCATCCTACGGACGGGTGGACCCGATTAGTCGGGTAGCTTTCCAACATATTAAGGGAAAGCCCTACGCTAGATAAATAGGTTCTTGGGCAACTCTATTCTAGAAGACTAGGCCAGCGGGCTGTGCATTGCATGGATGAGGAAAAAAGCATTGCCTGTAGAAATCAAGTCTAGTAGTTGCCCAATTTATGATCAATTACCCTATGGGTGATTTGATTTTTAGAGGATCACGCTTCCCCTACGGGATAGGACTAGGTCTTACCTATGAATCATATCCTTGAATCTCTACATGGTCAAGGTGTCGATGAATAGGAAATTTTCTCCAATTTAAGACTTAGTGGACTATCTTAAGTGTTTCCCCTATTTTAAAAGGGGGGAACCTTACATCTCCTAATCTGAATTCCCGACAGCTTCTTCAAAACATGTGGGTTTAACATCCTGCACAACTTTACCCATATATGCATAATGATGAGTGACATATCTGTCATATGTCAACCTTATAGGTTTTTTATATCTCCCTGACATGCTTTGTCCATGATCACTACTTGGAATTTTTGTAGCTTATCTTGTCTTTCTTACACCAGGTGTTCTAATAGCTAGAATCCCAAACTCATTATCAAGGCTCTGCTCCGAGCTACTAGACTCTCCATCAACATAAGAATGCCTTGCAAGAATATCGGACATACCAAGAGGCTCACCAACCTTCTCTTTCCCTTTTTGTGATGTACCAACTACATTTTCAGGACTAGTCTTTTGACGCAGCCTACTGCTCCATGGTCTATCAACAGACCCAACACAAGAGGACTCTCCAGGTCTACTCAATGATTGTGATTGTTGACTTGCATTCTGTGTAATCACATTTCCACTTACATCAACCCCAACGACATCTTTCTCTTCACCCTTGAAGGGACCAGTTTGGGATCTGTGCAGGGCTTTTCGAACATCCGGATCATACTCTTCGTCTATCAGTTTTAGAGGATCCGATTGCCTTACACGGGCCCGGGGCCGCAGCCTCATGACTGACAAAACGAGATTTTCTTCAACTTAACTTTGACAACAGATTTATGATTATTTATTTTTTGCAATTTATTCTTTAAAAAGATAATTATTTCATCATACTTCATGAAACAAGACTTACTCTGATAATTTTATTAACCATATTCACAATCATGAAAACAATTCGGATTTTTTTTTTCAAAACATCGTTTATTATCAAAAGTTTTCGATATATACATAGAGCATCACGGCTCCCAAAATCACTGCCTCAATCGTATACGGATAA
The DNA here is from genome assembly GCF_041138505.1 of Cibotium barometz. Classification (NCBI taxonomy): domain Eukaryota; kingdom Viridiplantae; phylum Streptophyta; class Polypodiopsida; order Cyatheales; family Cibotiaceae; genus Cibotium; species Cibotium barometz. The sequence goes on along the minus strand of NC_141072.1, from coordinate 4,908,012 downwards.
AGAAGAAAAACTGCGAAGGAGACATGCCATGGTACACACGATTCATTACAGAAAGAGGTGCTATAATTCTACTTCTAGGGATAAAGCAACTAAGAAGCCTAAAAACTCGGCATGAAATTCTGAAGTTCATGGGTGAATGATCAAAGAGTTGAACATGCTGAACAAGCCCTAGCCTTATCAGAATCATGGCTAAGGAAATATTTTGCCAAAGCCTCTGACGTTGACTGATACTGACATTAATACATCGTCCTCCACAAAACCACATATACTGATGTCGCTCAAGATGATCAGGAAAGTAAAGACTCTCAAAATGACGTGCGAGTCTCACTCTGCTTACTCGGGTCGTAGCAGAGATGCTCAAATGCAAAGGCTATCATATCTTGACTCTCAGAGAGTTCAGGAATGCCAGATAGATTCGGGGTATCCATCCATAAATTTCCAATTCAATTTATGAGTTTTCAATTTTTGAAGTTCATTCAACATAAATTTAACAAGCGAAAATATTATTTCCCAGATTTACTTTAAAATTTTAAGCAATTTCTGATGCTATTACGTAAATTTACACAACAGCGCTCTGATACCAACTGTGAGATCCCACTGCCCCCTCTGCGCACCGGATTCCTGATTGCTGGTAGTAGCGGAAGTAGCTCCCTCTTGCACTCCCTCTTGCACGCGGTAGGGTTTCCCACTCGGGGCCTCGCCCTCGAATGTTCGAGCATGAGACTAAGCTGGTGGTCATTCCGAAAACCGAGACCGAGAAAATTTCCCATGCCCGAAAAACGGGGACGATTCCACCATTTCAAATTTCTTAACGAATTTTTCTAATGAGGTCAAGATACTGAACTAACCTTCATGTGAATACACCAGATAGAAGGGAAACTATTACAGACTTAACTTGAAGGAATTAACGCTTTTTTCCTAATTGAATTAGGCACAGTCGTTGATCTATTCATTTGAGAAGTCTTCAGGTGATTATTTAACTATTCGAGTTCTAAGCGTATTCCTATTGATCAATTTTATTATTAAAACTCTCCTGATTCTAGCCTAACCCTATTCGGCCCATGGGTTAGCCACCGCCCAACCACTGGAATTGGTAGGACGAGACAAGTACTCACCCACCCATAATTGAATGCCTTTCTTAACTTTTGCTTTAGAATACAGATACGCACACACTCCTCTTTAAACTTGAACTTTTAAAACAATCCATTGGAAAACAATTATTGGTTACAAATGTCATAACTCAAAATTTCCAATCAATCCTTGTTTCTCACAAAACAGTATCACTCTGGACTCTCTGTTGAGACCAGCAGGTTAGCAACGAGATCCAGTAAAAGATTACAATAATTTTCTTGCCATCAAACATATATATATCTTCCACAACATACGCATGGGTGTCCTAAGCACCGCGAGCCCGTGCATCGCCTGGTCAGAACCCTCCAGGATCCTCCTTAGGTATCCTGGCACTTCACTTAGGGACCGCTTCGTCGGCCCTCTCCCATCGTAATACCGAAAGCACACCATTTTACACCATACCCAGGCTGGTCAAGACCTGGGCAGGTTTTTGCCGCGTGAGCCGTCCTTTGAACACTCCCCGTCGGCTGTTGCAACCAAACTTCCCTAAGAAAAACACATATACCAAATGCTCCCTCCAGCATTCTGGCATAAGACATTCCTTTAAGAAAACAAGGTTTCTATACAAGTTTTCAGTTTTGATTTTCTTTTGAATACAATGAGTATATCTTAATTCCGTATCTCAAGACTTCTAGATCGCAGGTCTGAATTCCCAAGCAGAATTCCTCGAATTCTGTAATCTTGATCCTAAGATCAAAATCAAAGGTCTCAATTTAATTTCAGATTCGGTGGGTGATTTGATTGAATTTTCCTGAACTGGTCACATTGTCTTTTCTTGAAACGAAGGAGATAAAGTCGAGGTCATAGTCTGATTTAGGGTTTGAGTCTGGAAAGGTTCTCCCTGAACTATCTTTCTCGAAGGGTAATATTTCAATTACTACTTTACTGAATTTCATTCATTGAGTATTTTGCTGAACTGAATTCAAAACTAGTCACGAATTCCTATGAGGAATAAATTAATCATTTATCTAAAATTTCAACTTCGATAGATCTTCTCAATTTTTTCATTACCATCCTAGAGAATATGAAACAGTAGAATTTTCCTTCACAGAGTATTTACTTATTCATTTACCAATATTCATGGGATTTAAACAATGATTAAAGAGAACTCTTATTTTGATATTAAAAAAATTCTGTATGCATCTATTTATGCATAAAAATCCATTTTGATGAAAGTAACACTTTTATAATAAAAATTCTTTTATGCATCTATTTATGCATAAAAAGCAATAATGATGAAAGTAACACTTTTATAATTAAAAAAATTCTTTTATGCATCATTTTATGCATAAAAATCAATATTGATGAAAGTAACACTTTTATAATAAAAAATTCTATTATGCATCATTTTATGCATAAAAATCAATAATGATGAAAGTAATACTTTTATAATAAAAAATTCTTTTATGCATCATTTTATGCATAAAAATCAATAATGATGAAAGAAATACTTTTATAATAAAAAATTCTTTTATGCATAAAAATCAATATTGATGAAAGTAACACTTTTATAATAAAAAAATTCTTTTATGCATCATTTTATGTATAAAAATCCATTTTGATGAAAGTAACACTTTTATAATTAAAAAAAATATCCAATATGCATCTTTCTATGCATAGAATTTAAATCTAATGAGAATCACACTTAAAAAATAATAATAATCAATATGCATCTTTCTATGCATAGAGTATAAAACTAATGAAAATCACTCTTTTACAATAAAAAAAAGTAACCAATATGCATCCTTCTATGCATAGAATTTAAATCCAATGAAAATCACTTTTTTATATAATAAAAAAATAACCAATATGCATCCTTCTATGCATAGAATTTAAATCTAATGAAAATCACTCTTTTATAATTAAAAAATAACCAATATGCATCTTTCTATGCATAGAATTTAAATCTAATAGAAATAACACTTTTGTAATAAAAATATTTCTACTATGCATTTTTCTATGCATAGAGTTTAAATCTAATGAAAATCACTCTTTTGTGCGGGATGTGCATGGATCCATTGGGCTTGTTTCAATGAAAATTTATTGGCGCATGACGCATGATGCATGGTGATTAAAAATAACTAATATGCATCTTTCTATGCATGGAATTTAAATGTAATGAAAATCACTCTTTTATAAAAAAAATAACCAATATGCATCTTTCTATGCATAGAATTTAAATCTAATAGAAATAACACTTTTGTAATAAAAATATTTCTACTATGCATTTTTCTATGCATAGAATGAAAATAACACTTTTAGAATACACAAACGATGGGGATTACTCTTTTTGAATAATAAACGGTAATACTTATTTCACAAAATTTAATAAAATTTTACCATAACCTCCATTGTATGGCTGACCATTTTTCAAATTTTCTTATTGTTAATTTACTTAAAAATTATCCCCAATTTATTTAAAGCATTCTAAACTAATCAAATTTCACTTTTAAAAGAGAAACAATACGCAAAGTTTAATTCAAACAATTTGATTACTTAACTAAGATAAAGAAGGGCTGAATTTAAGAATGAGAGAGGGGGAAAGCCTTTCCAGCAAGGCATAGCATCAGATTATCATTTTAAAGATAACAAAAATTAGAAAACCATTAAAAGAATAAGAGGGATCTACTCTTGTTTGTAACAAGAGTGGCCACCAGACCCAACACAAGAGGACTCTCCAGGTCTATCAACAGACCCAACACAAGAGGACTCTCCAGGTCTATCAACAGACCCAACACAAGAGGACTCTCCAGGTCTACTCAATGACTGTGATTGTTGACTTGCATTCTGTGTAATCACATTTCCAGTTACATCAACCCCAATGGCATCTTTCTCAACATCATACCAGCTACCCATTTCATCAAACATAACATCTCTGCTTACCCTCAACTCACGTGTAGTAGGGTTATAGCATCTATATGCCTTTTTCTCAAGGGAATATCCTGTGTAGCACACATTTTTTTGCCTTTGGATCCAGCTTTGTACGCAACTCATTCGGCACATACACATAGGAAATACATCCAAAAACTTTTAAGTGGTGAGACAAATCAAGTTTCTTGCCACTGAACTTCTCCTCTAGAATTACATCATGTATGGCTGGAGTAAGAGTCTTGTTCATGATATAAACTGCTATAGAAATAGCTTCATCCCATTAGTTATATGGCATATTCTTCTCTATCATGAATGCTTGTGCTATCTCCATAATGTGCCTGTTTTTTCGCTCAGCAACTCGATTTTGCTGGGGAGTGCATCTACATGTTAAGTCTTTCCAAAGGCTATTCTTCCACAAGAAATCATAGAACTCATTAGAAAAGTACTCTCCCCGTCCATTTGACCTTAGGCACTTCACATGCTTTCCTATCTGCTTTTCAACCATCACTCTGAAATTTTGAAAATGAGTTAAAACTTCACTCTTCTCCTTCGCGAAATACACCCACGCTTTCCTTGTGTGATCATTAATGAATGTTACATAATACCTGCATCCACCCATAGACGTAGTTTTTACAGGGTCCCATACATATGAATACACAACATCTAATACATTCCTGCTCACATTTCTGTCTTGTGGAAATATATGCTTTGTATGCTTTTTGAATTGGCATGCTTCACATACTTTTTGCATACCATCAACCTTAAACTTAGGCAGCCCTCTCACAATTTCTTTAGTCGGTAAAGAATTCATTCTTTGCAAATTTTCATGCTCAATTATCTTATGCCAAATGTCTGTACCTGCAACAACTCCTAAATCCCGTGCAATAAGGTGCCAAAGCCCCTTACACACGCATAAGCAAGTACATGGTCTTGCTTTACCATGTAAAAAAACCATCACCCCATTAAATCTTGAAACAACTTCAACACGCTCCATACTGAGAAGGTCTTACCAACAAGCTTTTATTTTGCTTTGTTATTAGCAGTTTCGAATCTCATACAAATTTTTAGTGTGAAGCTCGGGAAGGTCTTTGCATGTTATAATGATTCATGGCCAATGTCTAGTCCTAGTATAAGGATGATAATGAAACAAATTCTCTTCAATTGAGTAATGCAAGAGAATGCAATGATTTTTGATGTAAAAGAGAACTTCCCACATTGAGTTTACACCCCAATTTTCCAATTTTGGACTTTAATTAGCCCAATTTCTGTTAACACAGCACTAATGATAGTGATTAGTGCTTAATTAATATGATTAAGGGTAACACATTTTGTATAATGCGACATTGAGAGGGTTTTTTGTATAGACTTCTTGCACTAGATAAGGAGAAGTGAATTGTGCAAAGAGCTAGCTCAAAAGCTCATAAATTAACCCAAATATGGCCAGAATTAGGCGACCATGTTTTTGCTTACTGTGGTTGCGTCCGTGGATGAAATGGGCCAAGACTTCATGTGTAAAGCCCTTGCACCATTGCTAAGCTAGCCCTAAAGTGGCTTGGGCTAATTGTTAGGAACTGTAGAGAAATTAGCACAAAACCAATCGGGATGACATTAGCGTTTTCAGACAGCAGCGTGCATTTCGACATAGTTGCTATGGTGAGATTAAAGAGCAATATAAGGCCAATGTATGCCTAAAATATCTCACCCAATGGTGTCTTGAGTGAGGAGAATGATCAGCTCAAATATTGGCCACAAATGGTGAAGAAGAGATAAGATATGTGTAAGATTCCTCCCCAGCCTCTCAGGATGTCTAGTATCTTCCCCTATAGTCAAATCCATCTTCAGAAATATAAAAGATCTTGTTTCTACCAGTTTTGGCGTAGAGAGAGAAAATCTTCTAGAGAGTGGTAATTCAGTTTTTAAATATTTTTGGATGGAAAAATATCTCTTCTTATTAAAATAAGTTCCCCCGAAACAGAGGTTCAAAAAGATTTTTAGAAGGTGCATTAGAAATCAAGTATAATCTGTTCATCAAGAGGCCTTATTTCCTGAGGGTCAAGATTTTTTTGAAATTTTAAATTAAGGTTCCTATGGGCCAATAAGATCAATCCATGTGTGGGGAGGATATAAATCCAATTTATAAAAGAAAAATACCCAAAAATGAGTAAATGCTCACATAAGATGAAGAGTTGACTATGTACAAGGGTTATAAGTAAAAAACTATGAGTATTACTAAAAAAATGAGATATTTTGGGTATAATGATTCCATTTTGACACATATGTAAGGAAGGGGAGTCCCTTCAAGGAGGCGCCTACTTCACATGCTTGAATGAGTTTTAAACTAAAAAATAATGTGATATTTTTATCTCTCCTCTCTCTTGGATCAAACTGAATCAAAACCGAATCAAAAAGGAACCAAACTAGGTCCAAATCTGGTCTAAATTCAACCAAATTGAATCTCAAAAACTCTAGAACTCATTTGGTCTTGGTTAGAGCCTCCCTCTCCTATAAATAGAACCTGAGCCCTTTGTAAAAAAATAGGAGAATTATACTATGCCAGAACTATGCTGAAATAATGATAATTTTTACTACTCTTTAAAATTCTCTCTAAATTGAAGAAATTGGAGCTTCCCTCCTTCTTCAATCTCCATTGGTGGCTCCATCAACACACCAAACCAATTGATTGGTTGGGGGCCTCTACCGTGATCAAAGAATCAAGCAATTGAATTTTGATCTTTTTCTATAATTTCTCAATGTTTCTCTCTTCTCAATCCCTCTCAAGCTTGAGAAGCTTAATTGGAATGGCTTTTTAATGCTATTGAAGTTGATTGATGAATGGTAGTAAGGAAATACACAAATTCCCATTTATGCTTAATTTTAATGGTTTTTATGATTTTTGTCTTCTCTAAAATGATTATGATGTTATACCTCATTGAAAAAAGGCATTCCCCTCTCTTCTTTAGTAAATCCAACCATTCTTTATCCTAGATGAATGATTAATGGATAAAATCAAGTTTTTCATAATGTTTCTCTTTGATAAGTAGAAAATGTTTACATTAGAATGTTTTAAATACTCTTGGTGAACTTCTAATTAATTCTAGAGAATTAAAAATTGAAAAATGGTCAGCCATACAAAGGAGGTTATGGTAAAATTTTCAAAAATTATGAAAAATAAGTTTTATTTTTTTCAAAAAGAGTAATTCCCATCGTATATGTATTCTTAAAGTGTTATTTTTCATCCTAAGTATAGAAAAATGCATACTAAAAATACTTTATTAAAAAAGTGTTACCTTCTTTAGAATTAAATTCTATGCATAGAAGGAAGCATATTGAAATTGTTATTTTGATTGTAAAAGTGTGATTTTCATCATAAATAATTTTTATGCATAAATAGATGCATAAAAGAAAATCTTTTATATTAAAAGTGTGATTTTCATCATAAATGATTTTTATGCATAAATAGATGCATAAAAGAAATTCTTTTATATTAAAAGAGTGATTTTCATCATAAACGATTTGTATGCATAAACATATGCATAAAAGATATTTTTTATATTAAAAGAGTGATTTTCATCATAAATGATTTTTATGCATAAATACATGCATAAAAGAAATTCTTTTATATTAAAAGTGTGATTTTCATCATAAATTATTTTTATGCATAAATTAGATGCATAGGAGAAATTCTTTTATTCTAAAAGTGTAATTCCTACTAAATTGCATTTATGCATGGAAAGATGCATAAAGAATTTATTTTAATCCAAAAGTGTTATTCTCATCAATTTTGATTTTATGCATAAATAGATGCATAAAGAATATATTTTTTATTTCAAAAGAGTTATTTTCATCAATTTTGATTTTATGCACAAATAGATGCATAAAGATTTTTATTTTTATTCCAAAAGATTTATTCTTATCAATTTTGATTTTATGCATAGAAAGATGCATAAAGAATTTTATTTTTATTCCAAAAGAGTTATTCTTATCAATTTTGATTTTATGCATAGAAAGATGTATAAAGAATTTTATTTTTAATTCAAAAGAATTATTCTTATCAATATTGATTTTATATATAGAAAGATGCATAAAAGATTTATTTTTATTTTGAAAGTGTTATTCTCATTAAAATGGAGTTTATGCATAGTAAAATGCATAAAAGATTTTTTTTTATTTTGAAAGTGTTATTCTCATTAAAATGGAATTTATGCATAGTAAAATGCATAAAAGATTTATTTTTATTTTCAAAGTGTTATTCTCATTAAAATGGAATTTATGTATAGTAAAATGCATAAAAGGTTTATTTTAATTCGAAAGTGTTATTTTTCTTAAAATTAAACTTATGCCTAAATAGATTCATAAAAGGATTTTAATAAAAGTGTTATTCCTACTAAAGTTGTCTTTATGCCTAATTAGATGCGTAAAGAATCTTTATATCAAAAAATTAGAATTCTCCTACATTCTATAAATAGATGTGATAAGATGTGATAGGAATCAGATAGATGTAAATGGATGTGGATATGGATGTGGATGTATGGATGTAGATGTGGAATGTGGATATGGATGTATGGATGTGAATGTGGATGTGGATGTATGAATGTGGAATGTGGATATGGATGTATGGATGTGAATGCGGATTGTGGATATGGATGTATGGATGTGAGTGTGGATGTGGATGTGGATGTATGGATATGGATGTATGGATGTATGTATGTGGATGTGGATGTATGAATGAGGATGTGAAAATGGATATATGAATGTGGATGTGAAAATGGATGTATGGATGTAGATGTGGATGTATGGATGTGGATGTGGATGTGGATGTGGAAGTATGGATGTGGATGTGGATGTATGGAAGTATGTATGTGGATGTGGATGTATGAATGAGGATGTGAAAATGGATGTATGAATGTGAATGTGGATGTGGATGTATGAATATGGTATGTGGATATGGATGTATGAATGTGGATATGGATGTATGAATGTGGAATGTGGATATGGATGTATGGATGTGAATGTGAATGTGGATGTATAGATGTAGATATGGAATGTGGATGTGGATGTGGAAATGGAGGTATGCATGTGGATGTGGAAATGGATGTATGGATATGGATGTATGAATGTGGATGTGGATGTATGGATGTGGATATGGATGTGTATGTATGAATGCGGATGTGGAATTGGATGTATGATGTGGATGTACGAATGTGGATGTGTATGTAGAATAATGAATGCGAATGTGTATGTGAAATGATGTGTCGTCGATATGAGTGAATGGATGAGATGTGATGACATGTGAATATATGATATGTGATATGAATGAATCTGAGGTGATGAGATGGAAAATGATGTGATTGGATGAGAATGAGTACACATATGAATGGAATGTGGAATAAGTAATGTGGACTGATGAGGGATAATGTGGAAAGATGAGAGTTCAATATAGAAACTGTATTTGTGACCTGTTTGTAAATGATTGTTTTATGTCAAGAATGCTGGGGAAGCATTTTGACCGTCTTGTGATTAAGGTCGTGGAGACCTAACTGATAAAGTTGCAACTGCTGGATGACGGAGAGTCAATATAGAACGTCTCGCGTAGCAAGGTCTCGGTTCGATTTAAATGGTGAGCTTCCAGTAGGGTGGATGAGGGACCAAGGAAGCGGCCTATGAGTGAAGCGCTAGGTGACCTCCGAAGGATCCTAGAGGGTGCTGACCATAAGGTGCTCGAGCTGTGGGTTGCCGAAGATACACACGTGCATCGTGGAAGATATTGGAACAAGGAGTAAGAGTTGTTGTCTGAAATCGAGTATGGATCTAGTTGATTGACCTTGCTGGTCCTTAACTGATGAGTCCATAGCTCTTTTATATGGATCTGTTGGTTGATCTTGATGATCTTCAACGAGGATTCCATCTTGATTTTTATAAGTGAATATTTGCCGGGTAGTATGAGCTAGGAACTATCGAAAAGGCCCTGAGTGAACAGGTGGTGAGCGTTCTAGTTGCCAATGATGCCATAGATACTCCGATGAAGAAATAATTGGAAATTACGATTCAACTGGATACTTGGAAGTTTATGATCAGTAACACTATGATTTCATTAAATGACTGAATTAAATACATTTGAATCTAGGAAAAAGGCAATTTCATATTGGGTGTGTAAGTGGTGTGACTGGAGTTAAATTTGCTTGAAAATCCGGCTAAGGGACCTGGGAACTCTTTTCCCTGGTACCCGGGACAAAACCTAACCAAATTCCTAATTGGATCCCATCACTACAGTGGTTGGGTGGTTGGCTAACCCATGGGACTGAGGCTAGACTGATGGATCCGTAAATTAAGACTCAATTTCTGTTTAGTTTGATAGATGAAGTAAATCTCGGACAAAAATTGTTCTATGGAAAAGAATCAACGGCTGTGCCTCTCAATGAGGAAAAAAGCGTTGGCCTCTATGATCCAAGTACAGTATTTTTCCCTGATCTGACTATGGGACTTACGGGTTCGCTCAGATGAGCTCAGTTAGTTCAGGCTTTTGACTACGTTAGGGAAAAGTTATCCTGGTGGAATCGCTTATCCTTTCCGAGCAAAGGAAGTTTTTTCGGGTTCGATTTTGGAAAAACGGATGGATTAGTCTCTTATCCGGATATCTGTGGGCGAGGCCCCGAATGTGGGACCCTGCCCCGCGCAAGAAGTGCTACTTTCGCTGCTAGCACCCTTGAAATTGTTGCGCAGTGGGGACATGGATATTACAGTTGGTATCAGAGCTATTTGGTTAATGAGGATCAACTGAGAAACCAAATATGTCAAAAATTAATCAAGAAGCACTAAGAGGTTGTAATTGTGTGATAAAATTCATACAATTTGATATTCAAACTGAAATTCGTAAATTGGTAATTGGGTCTTCATATGGAAGTACCGCAATTGTATGGAATCCCTAACTTGCTTGAGGCATAGACATGATGGTATTTACCTTATAGTTCCAAGAACCATGATTACCCATATATACCGAGGGTATAACTGTAGCTCTTTATTACTGGCAGTATATACGAGTAAATCTAAGACTTGGAATTATAAGCATTAATACTATATCCAGATGATGAATTTGAATGTGGTTGATATGATTTTTAAATTCTAGTTGAGAATTGATTAGTTGATTTGGATTCTGATTGAAAAATGATAATTCCTGAAATTTTGTTGAAATGTAATAAGCTGAGCGAAACCGCAATGAGGATGAATGGGACGAGTCCCTATAATTATGTTCATAACTAGAATGATGCTAATAACTTCACCAAATCACTATGAGATTAGTGGATTATGCTGGCAGATTACTACTGTTAGCTTTTATCTCAGTGGATCAAGTTAAGGGTTGATAAATTAAAAATCTGAAAAATTGAAATCCCCATGGAGGATTGTTCAGATAGAAAAATTCAGTCTGATGGACCATTATTGTGTTAAAGATATGAATGAGATATTCTGAATGAATTGTCAACAATTGATAATGCGTTCTATATGAGTATCTTTATCCCTTGATTCTGTGGAGAGCCGACCTATTTAGAGAACCCCGGAATTAGTTGAATCAAAATTCGGATTGAATCATAAATAAAGAGACTTAACAAAAATTTTCGTATTGATAGGAACATGGGCCGAGGTCGTCATGGTAGAAATGTTAACCCCTAACTCGATGAAGAAGAGCTCGACCTGGATGTTCGTAAAACTCTTCATAGTGCGCAGCCTGGACCTTTCAAGGGTGAAGGGAAAAACTTGGGCGAGGCCGTGGAGAAGTGGATCGAATCAATGGAAGAATACTTTGATGTCACCGGGTACAATGAGAAGAGCAAAATGGCTCTTGCAAGGCTGAAGATAGTGGAGACAGCTAGAGTGGCATGGAGAAACCACTGTGAGACAAACCGTCTTGACCGAAATACCCAAACCTGGACTGATCTCAAGGCTTATCTCTCAGAAAGAGGTTTTGTCCCCCAGGCATTCTTGGAACTAAGATGAATGAGTTCTTGGAACTAAAACAGGAAAGCCGGACAATTGAAGAGTACCATCAGGCTTTTGCCCTTCTCCTTAAATATTCCCCTCAATTGGATGAAGAGCAGTTGATGGCCAGTTTCATTCGGGGAATGAACGAGCCATTGGATACTTTAGTCAAGAATGCCAAACCTATTTCCATGGCCGAAGCAGTTCGGATGGCGAAGGATTTCGTCAAGGCCTTTGATGTCAAAGTCTCGTCAAAGCCAGCACCATCACCTTTCAAAAGGTTTTTATTCCCAGAAGGTGATTCCAAACTTCCTCCGCCTAAGAGATATCAGGGTCAAGCCCAGGATATGGGAAGTTCTAGAATGGAAGAAATGTCCTTTTTTTCGAAACTCAATCCCCTGGATTTCAACTTCAGAAGAGAGTGAAATACTATAACTGTCAAGGAATTGGACATCGCAGCATGGATTGCCCAACTCCTTTTGGATCAAGGTTTTCAGGGCAGGAAAATCAAGGATCAAGACTCGTGACTCCAGCCCCTTCCGTCCAGAGCAATCAGGGTTCTAGAGTGGCAATATGCAATTAACGTCGGTGATAGATTCATAGATTGGGAGTGTAAGCTATGCCACGTAGTAAAATTAGGTGGGGCGCCTCGACTAAGAGAACACTTTTTAGGCGGAGCAAAGAAAAAGTCATGTACCCACCCCTCTGCACCTGCAATGGCCAAACGCATAAGAGAAGAAATTCAAAAGAAAGATTCAAGAAAACATTACACTCCTACCGTTAATGTATCAAGGTAGCAAGAACACTGTTGTTCTAATCATCAAACTCTGGCTACATCACCTGCTTGTACTCCGAACGTCAATGTGCAACCAGAAAGTAATCTACCCAGTGCATCTTCCTGCAAGCGAAACTTTGATGTAGGAAATATACCCATGCGTCAAACTTCATTGCAAGAAAGCCTACGTCAAGGTCGGCTCGATGCTGCACAACTCGCCCTTGCTGAAGTGATTTACTTTGCTGGGAGTGCTATGATGATGGTGGACATTGAGCATTGGAAGAGAGCATGGAAGAAAATTGGTGAGTTTGGACCAGGGTTTTCACCGCCTACATACCATGCTATGCGAAATGATCTATTAGAGAAATGTTATGCGCAAGTAAAAGAATGTGTACAAAGAATAATTCTTAGCAATATAGAGCTTTTTGGATGTAGTATAGTAAGTGATGGATGGTCCAATGTACAAAGAAAACCATTAATTAATATAATGGTTATTTCACCTAGAGGTGAGACTTTCATCCCGTGCCGTGGATTCTGTTGGTTCAATCAAAACTGGGGCTTACATTACTCAAGTCATTGGCTCTATGATAGAGGAAGTGGGTGCCAAAAATGTAGTCCAAATCGTCATGGACAATGCAAAGAATTGCAAGAATGCACCACACATACATGGAAACACACTCACTCACACACGCTTACACACATACACATGCACATATGCATACATACATGCATGCAGTCACACACTTGTATATACACATATGCATATAAGGAAAAACTTTTTGCCGTAGCCCAAGTCACCTACTTATATCCTTCAATGAGGTCTTAGAAAACAATTGGGTCATCCCAATGCAAGAAAAGTCCTTTGGAACACTTGCCACCCCTTGAGGGTGGGCCATGCCCTTAAACCCTATCCCAATTCCCATCTTGGCCAAAAATCTCATCATGATGCAATCGAAATACTACTAGTAGCTAGAACCTACACACAAAGCATGCATGGATTTAAGGTAAAAAAGGCATGCCATTGGGCCATGGGATGACCCTACAAGAGTTTGCTAACTTTTCTCTTAAGTGGTCTTCTTAGCCTTGTACACAAGTAATGGTACCTCAGTGTGGGAATATTAAGTTGAGTGGGGCTATTTAATGCCATGGTAGTCTAGAGAAAAGGTTTCTAGTCAAGGCCTCTTTGATTGGTAACAAACAAATCACATTTTATTAGGCAATAGCTGAATAAAAATGTATTCAAAAAAGAAATTTTGAATTTCCCATTACATGTGTCTCTTATATTACATAAATAGTTAGAGTAAAAATGCCATAAAAACCTTACAATCATTGTCATTGATTGCATTATTTAATTGAAATGCAAAAGCATCTACATTCTTATTGTAGTGTAGGTTTACAAGGTCATACATTTAAACTTCTAGATGTTTTTCAATCTATGATAATAAATGATATAAGTCTCTCTCTCTCTCTCTCTCTCTCTCTCTCACACACACACACACACACACACACACACACACACACATGGCCAAACACACACATGCACGCACAAACACACACATGCACGCACAAACACACATGTACATTTTTTAATATACAAAAATATTTTAAAGAGTGTTCAATTTTTATTATTTATTTGGTATGCCATAAGTAGGCCTTAGTAGACTTTTAAAATTAGTTTCATCACGAAAAGAAAAGGATTATTTTGTTGAATAGAAAAAAATGGTGGTGCGTACAAAGGCCTACTACATAGAAAGCCTAAATTGGGTTGTCCTAATGCAAGAAATGTTGGTGGCCGTGTTGAGGTAGGTCCATGCAAATATTACCTGACCCCCATTCCAATTCCCAAAACTGGTGGCACATACTAAGGCCTGCTACACAAATATCCTAAATTGGGTCATCCTAATGTAAGAAAAGTGTTTAGAACACTTAGCCACCATCCTACATCACGTATGACAACCATTCAAACTCTGGTTGCCTTGGTAGTGCATAAAGGTTGGAATGTGCATCCGTTGGATGTCAAAGTGGCATTTATGAATGGTGATTTGCAGGAAGAGGTTTATGTCACACAACCTTTTGGCTTTCTTCATCAGGAGGGTTTAGAACATCAGGTATGCAGATTGTACAAAGTACTATATGGCCTTAAACAGGCTCCTCGTGCTTGGTATCAGAAGATACATGCATCCTTACTCTCTTGCCTGTTTTAGAGTAGCCCCACTGAAAGAACTCTTTATGTCATGAAATGGGATCACCTACTTATCCTCAATCTTTATGTGAACAATCTGCTTGTGAGACAAGCCCTGATGAGGGGAATATTGCAGCTTTCATCGATGACCTACATAATATATTTGATGTTTGGGTCTTCTACATTATTATTTGGGTATCTAGTTTATTCCAATTGAGGGGGGCATCATGTTATCTGAATGAAAATACATTAAACAACTCTTGGAATGCTTTCAAATGATAGATTGCAAACATGTTTCTACTCCTATGGAACCTAGTCTCTGCCTGCTAATTGAGGATTCTTATGAGCCTTTTGATGTAGCCACCTATCAGCAAGCTATTGGGTGCCTTATATATTTGTGCAATACTTGTCTAGATGTTCAGTATGCAGTTTCAAAATTCAGCAATTTTATGCATTGTCTCGACACACAAAATTGGCAGGTAGTGAAACATGCCTGAGGAGTTCAATAAGAAATATGTAAGATGACACTTGAGTTCAACATAAGGAGTTTTATTTTCGTGAAGTTACAGAAAATATACGTATATAAGGGGTAGTTAAAACCCCTTTTCTTGAACGCATGTGGTGTAGGGGGTTTTATATAGTGAACTCCCCAAGGAAACATGTATTCTGCTACCTTCAAGGCACTCAACACTATGCATTGTTTTACATCAATGAGTCTTCTTTATGCTTGTCTACCTACATAGACAGTTGACTGGGCATGATGTTCCAACACAAGAGTGTTAATTAGTGGATTTTTTTCCCTTCTTCACAGCTCATGCATCTCATGGCTCAGCAAGAAGCATCCAATATAATAGCCACATCTAGCTGTGAAGTTGCATACGGGGAAGCATTCACAACTAATATGGAGTGTGTCTAGTTCTGTCATCTTTTGGGTTGATCTTGGTATCGTATACGATTCTTCTACCACCCTCTACAGTGACAATCATAGCGCATTAGCAGTTGCACGGAATCTAATATTCCATGCACACTGACAAAGCACATTGAGGTGCATTATCACTATGTTAGGAGGAAACGGCTAGAGAGGTAACCAGGGATTTAATATTCACGTGATCACAAGATTTTTTATGATAATAACACATGTGAACAAGTTATTCACATGTTCTCATGTTATCGTTCACAAGATTTTTTTGTGATAATAACACATGTGAACAAGTTATTCACATGTTCTCATGTTATCGTTCACAAAATAACAGGTCAGTTGCCATTTGGGAATCCCTTAAAAGCTTGGCTATACATGGGAATAAGCTATTCACATGTTCTCATGTTACCATCTTCACATAATAGCATGTTAGTGGCCACCTAAGAAGATTTTTTATGCCCGACAAAGATAATTTTTTTAGGCCCTTGTGAAAGCTTTGTGAATATAACATGTGATCACAAGATTTTTTGTGTTATTAACATATGTTATTAACATGTTCACATGTTTTCGTTTACGTCAGTGAAATCCCTGGAGGTAACCTTTACCTATGTGTTGACACAGGCCAATGTGGCAGATGGTTTTACCAAGCCCCTTTCTAGGGAGAAGTTTAAAGCTCTCTAACAAGCTTTGAACTTATTACCTCTACCAAGGTAGTCTTCTACACCTTGTATCAGTTCATGCCATTCACTTTAGGGGGGTTTTCTAGCCTTCTTTCTCTATGAAGTTCAGGTGACAACAAATTTGATCATGGGAACTTTTCAACCTGTGCTGGAAGGGGTTTTTTCCCCGTGTGACAACATACCCTTAGTGTGTTATCTCAGCCCTCTAAGGGCTACAAGTAAATTGCAATACACACGCTCATAATCAATCGAGTACATTCTACCTATCGCCATCTTCTTTGTTGGTCTTTGAGCTTGAGTGCATGTCTTGTCTGTAAGTCTGTGTAGAACATGTGCTTTCATATCTAACAATTTGATAAAAGGATCAAATTATGCAAGTTGTTTTTCTTTAAACCCATCATTAAACATTGTTTCAATTGAGTGTCATTCAATTTATTCCATGGTTCACATCGTGAATCTAGAGTTGTTATTTAGAGGATAAAATCGTGTATGGTTTCATCCATTTTACTCTCAATTCAGTAAAGTTCATGTGATACACCCACCAAGGACCTTGCCTCAAGAACCCATAGGTGAAAGTTACCTTTAAAGTTATAAAGATCACTTTGATTTCAAGTTGGAGTGTGGTAAACCATTGATTGGCTTTTCCTATTAAGCATAATGTGAAAGTTGTAACCTTACACAAGAAGTCAAAAGCTCCATATGGATTACAACTTGGTTTAAATGCTTGCATGAACTCATATGGGTCTATGGAACCATAAAATTTATTCATATATTTGGATATTTTGTAGGCAACATGTTTAAGGGCATCCCTTAAGCTATGTGCAGCTCCTTCTTGACCTAGAACATCTTTCAACCCATGTGCATCCCCCCTTCCTAAACTATTCAACATGGAAAGTGTTTGTTCAATAAAGGATAAAGGGATTTTAGAGGTGATTGGGTTGAGATTAGTACTATGTAAGGGACTTGAGATTGGTTTTGTTGGGGTTATCAGGATTAGTGAAACCTAGTGGAGCACTCATGTGTGTAGTGTTGGTCTAATGCGAGTATGAAGCCCCTATGGAGTGTCAGGCCTCAATGTGTGGCAGCATAGGTCTCAATGGCTACCTAAGGCTAGCTTGGAAGTCTAAATTAGACATCTGTTTGTGTAAGGGTAAGCTTTAACCTTCTGGACTAGCTATTCTTTCCTATTTTAACCTTGTTTGTGCACCCTAATTTTGTAAATTTAGGTTTTCATGATTGTGATTCAAGAGGCGTGATCGATGATGTGGCACCGTGATTGATGATGTGGCACCATGATTGATGATGTGGTGCTATGATTTGTGAGCCCTGATTGGTGATGTGGCACCATGATCCATAATTTGTGATTGGCTCATATAGCCCCGTGATCCATGAACCATGAACGGTGATGTGGCACCGTGATCGGTGATGTGGCATCGTAACCCGTGAATCGTGATAATGTGGCATCGTGATTTGTGATCCATGATCTGTGACATGGCACCGTGATCTATGAATTGTGATCGCTGATGTGGTATCATGATCAATGATGTGGCATCATGATTCATGAGCTATGATTGGTGACATGACACCATGATCCATCAAATTGTGATCGGTGACATAGCATCGTGATCCGTAAAACTGTGTGATTGGTGATCTAGCACCGTGCTCTATGAATTGTGATTGCTAATGTGACATTATGATCTATAAAATGTGATTAGTGACATGGTGCCATGATCCGTGAACCGTAATCGGTGATGTGGCACCATGATCCATGAACCGTAATCGGTGATGTGGCACCATGATCCGTGAATCATGTGATCGATAACATGGCATTGTCATCCGTGACCTTGATCGGTGACGTGGTGTTGTGATCGATGATGTGGCCCTGTGATCCATGAACCATGATCGGTGACATGGCATCGTGGTCCACCGTGAACGGTGATTGGTGATGTGGCACCGTGATCCGTGAGAATCGTGATTGGTGACATGGCTCATGATCTGTGAACCGTGGTCTCAGTGATATGCAGTCCATATTAGGAAATTTGGGAAAATCCCAATATCCATTTTCATATGTTTAGGACAAATTAGGCAATAATAGGTCAATAAAATGTATTAACGTCTTTTCTCCAAAGTGCATATTTGTGATAGTGAGTCTTACAAAACTCAAAGCATATTATATTTAAGGACAATCTCACAGGAATGCTTTATTTAAAATCAACATTGTATACCACTAATTTTGTGATCACAGTCATCATGTTACCTCAACAATATATCAAAAAAATATAGAAAATAATTTTTTGATTTATCATCAAAGTCATTAATTAACGACAAACCCTTTGCAAGGATAGCATGTCCTACTCCAAACTCAAAGTTCACAAATATCTTTAGTTCCATGAACTCAATATTACATCCACGAATGTTACTCAATCATGGAGTGTGTCAACTTGATGACATCCTTATGTCTATTCATAGAGCTACCAATATCCTTCGTTCACAATTATATTCACTTCCATGAACTCAACATTGCATCCATTAACATTACTCATCAGTGAGTGTGTCAACTTGATGGCATCCTTATGTCCATTCATATAACTACCAATATTTGTTAAGTTAGCCAAAGATAATAATGGAGATAGAAAATATGATATTTGCAAATCTAAGAAAAATGATTTTTCATTAAAGATAAGGCCTTAAAAATGATACTTATAAATTGCCATGACTACACAAGACCAACACTCATAAATACAGTGCAGATAGACAAATTATTAAAGATAATGCCTTCAATGACACTTACAAATTGCCATAACTATAAAGGACCAATGTTCATTTTTTAAAAATAGATTGAATGAAACATAATGATAAATTATGGAAGCTTAATATTGATAACACATTGCAACCAAAACTCGTAGTCGGCAAAGAGCTCATCTCCTACCTTGAGGTTACATATAAGCTTAACATAAACGTATCCATATTCAAGGTTATTGATTGGCATGTGAGTTTGTTTATGCCAAGGTGGCAAAGACAAAGAAAACATGTATCTCACAATTCCTTTCTCATTGAAGCCCCTACAACTATTTATGTAACCTGCTACATTTCTATCTCTAACATCACCCACTATATAGACTCGATCCCCTTCAATGCCAATTGTTGGGTCCTCGAGAATGGAGTACCTCCTTGATCTGGGGTGCATGGAAGACAACAAATTCCATTGATCATGAAGGAATTTAAATCCACAATAGTGCAACAAAGCTCAGACAAGAGGAACACTTGATTGGATGAATAGCCCCTGACCAGCACCCACAATTGTCGAGTTATTAACCATGAAGGAAACCTCATTAATGTAAAAGACTTCACCATTTTGAACTGGCCAATGAGATGGTTGAAAATGGTCACCATTTCTATCGTAAAAGCAAAGTGGAGAAACTTGAAACATCCTTACGCTGCTTGGAGTTGTGATATGAAACCCTTAGCTGTAGCTCTTGTGATAAACCTTTTCTTATAACCTAGTTGTTCCGCATAGTGCATTAAAACCATTTCATTTAGTTTTGACACTGGTGGTAGTTTTTTCATTATCTTTAATTGTGCAGTACCTAGAGTCAATGGAGGAGAGTATATCTTGAAAATGTAGCTTCAGAATCTTGTGCTACATGTTTAATAACACCTTGGCATGAACTGAATACGTCATTTCCATCACATGCTAAGCCTGCATATTCCTTGGATTCATCCTTGTACATCTCCTCCCACTCTATAATCACACATTGAAAGTATTCATACAAGGTATGTCCTTGTTGGACTAGAAATTGTCCATATCTATAAAAAGAAATCATTGTAAGAATGTCTCCAGCCATATCTAAATGGAACAAGTATCTATATAAGTCTTCCAATGTGTTGCCATATGCATTAATGTCAAATTTGGGTGGAGGAATACAATTCTCTGGTGGACTTGCACATCCTTTGTATGCACTATCATCAATGAGAACTGTCCTTATTGCATAGCATTGTACATTATATTGGTGTCAAACCTTTTTGATTGGTTTGAACATGGCGTCCACACCCATCTTTTCTGGCCAAAATATATTCTCATGATGATCATACACATAACACTGCTCTTGTCCCCACACAATAAAAATGGTAATTGTCTCCCTACATGCAATTCTAGAGTTTCCACCATATGCACCACATTTTTGTGCAAAGCTGTGGACCATATCCCAACATGGAACTTTATGAATAGATTGGCTAAAAACTCTATGCATCCTGGACGAAGTACAATCCATTGTTTCCCACAATGCAAGCTTGTATGCTTATTTTACTTTGTGAAGCAACATTCTAACAATAATCCATTCAAATCCAATATTACAGATATTTGCCCTGCCACATTCCTTGTATCCAATCCTATGTTGTCATTATCTTCGTTAACACATCTGTGACATACTTTTTGTGTTGAAAAAAGAAAAGATGAAAGACATGTTAATCGACCAAAACTTAATCAAAAAATCACAGACATATAACTTCTCACAAATATTATATATATTTTGTTATAATTATTGTATCTCATATGGGATAATTTGTCCATTTGATATTTTATTTTATTGGCCTACTGTCGGTCAATTCCCTTTTGTGGATATATAAGTGACCCCTGCCCCCATTGTAAACCCACCTATTCATTGTAAACCCACCTATTCATTGCTAATCAAGTCAAGCTTGTTCGGCTCAATCTCTCACTCTCTTTTTTCACGTGTCGTCTGTTGTGCTTTATCAGAGGTGAAGGCTCATTAAAACGATCCTTGGACGAGCGTGTTGCGCAAAGGAGAGTAGAGGAGAGGAAGCCGGCCCGTGTGGCTCGTCCCCAACAAGACAAGGAAGTTTGCGTTTGTTTTCTTTTTGAAGTCAATCCCGTGGAGCGGCTTGTACTGTGGGGGCCGTGCCTTCTTGCATAGCTCATTCGACTGTAAAAGGAAGAGCAGCTGTGATCAGTGTCGGGCAGGACCGTTGGAAAGGCGAGGAGTGCCGGCTGCAGTAGGCGGCAAGCATCTGCAACAAGGCAATAGGCGGCAAGGGACGCAAGAGCACCAAGCGTGCAGCCAAGCGAGGAGAGAAAGACAAGCAGCAGAGTTCACAATTCAACGAATGGGGAATCATGGACGTGGAGGTGTCTACAGTTCATTGTTCTATGTGGCCGCTGAAACTCAAGATGGCATTTTCTTGTGAAGATAGGTTGATCGGTGCATTTTCCAAGGTCTATCCAGTAATTGAGTAATTGCGGTGCTGGAGTTTCCATGGTTGCATCTTCATCAGCTTGGCTTACTCATCTATACCCATTATGAGCTACAAAGGGGATATTATAATTATTGTATCTCATATGTGATAATTTGTCCATTTGACATTTTATTTTATTGGCCTACGGTCGGGCAATTTGGGATATATAAGTGACCCCTGCCCCCATTGTAAACCCACCTATTCATTGCTAATCAAGTCAATGTTGTTTGGCTTAATCTCTTACTCTCGTGTTTCACGTGTCGTCTATTGTGCTTTTGCGTGTTGTCATCTCTAAAATATTTTTCACTATAAAAAACAAATTTGGTAATATGATAAATTATCCACAGAGTGTGGATGGTTTTGAATGTTGAATTTAGTTAGTTATCTAAATCTCACTATATAATGTCTTGTGCATGCATGTTATAGGGAAAAGAAAAGATAGAAGACATTGAGCCAATCGACCAAATCTCAATTAGAAACTCACAAAATACACGATTTCATTACTCTTAAAATACACGATATATCTCTAAGTACATAGAACTAAATTTTTTCATAAAGTTAGTTGTTCACATATTTGGATAGATTTTAATGTTGGATTTGGTCAGTTGTCCAAATCTCACTAGATGACAATAGACATCTTATGTATGGGTGTTATTGGCTAGATTCAATTACTTGTGGCTAGATTAAATTACTTGTGCATAGGTGTTATTGGCTAGATTTAACTACTTGTCCAAATCTATGTTAAGGGTGGGTAATTCTAGAGGTCAACTGTTATAGATGGATGTGAATTTCTAGATTTAGTCACTTGTTCAAATCTATGTCATGGATGTAAATGCTACAGATGTGGCCAATTGCCCAAATCTTATGTATGACTATGAGCTTTATGTAGCCTTATTGACATACCCAAACGATCAATTATATGTAAGGATTAAATTTGAATAAGCGTCTAAATCTTTGTTTGGGGTGTCAATGAAAGAATCATAAACACATGGTCTAATTGATCTAATGTGAGCATGAAATTATTTTACTCATAAAAATGAACAAATTATGATGTAGTCAAATTAGCTCAATAATACGGTCTTTGAATTTTACAAAACGAAATAGAAGTTTTTCTACTAAGTTAAGATCATAAGTACCATACATAAAAATCTAACTGATGATATTCCTAGAGAATTTACTTACATATCACAATGGAAAAAACTATTCTACCAATAAAATGAGAACTAAATATGTTTTTTAAACACCTGTTGTGTTTGGATCATCAGGAAGAAGTTGATCAACAAAGTCTAACATTGCCCCTTCATGCTCCTTTGTAAGTGTAGCTATATGCTCTAGTGCGGGGCCTTCTATCAGAAGTTTCTCATTTGTAAACAAAGAGTCATCTCCTTGCTTTGTGATTCCAGCCCATGAACTAATTTAAAGATTCCCCTCAATAAATCTTGAACACATTGATTCAATCTCACGTAATTCTTGTAAACTTGGAACCATTGCCGTTGTCTTTAGTCAAGAGACATTCAACATGCACTTCACAATGCGAATACATCAAAAACATACTCATCCTCCCTACAGAAAGATCATATAGTTGCAGAAATAACAACTTCCATCTCAAGTAATAGTCTTTGTGCATTGGTTTGGTCTTCATGTCCACCTGAGTCACCACTATCACTATCACTATTGTTAGAAGTATCCAAAATATATGGTCTATGCTCCAAATCCTAGTAGCAACAATTTTCCATAAATTCCTTCTCTTTACTCACTAATACATGTATATAAACACATACACACATATATATACGTATATAGATATACAATCGTATATATATACGCATATAGATATAAACTCACATAGACACACACACACACACACACATGCACGCACGCACGCACGCACGCACACATATATATCAACACATACACTCACATATAGATATATAATATTTTGTTTGTATATATATATGTGTATATATCTCTATGTAAATACATACATACATACATACGTACACACACACACACACACACACACATGTATAAACACATATTTCACATATAGATATATATATATATGAACACATACACTCACATAAAGATATATAATATTTTATTTGTATGTTTACACACACACACATACATATACATACACATACACCTGTATATATATACATACATACATACATACATACATACATACATACATACATATATATATATATATATATCTACATTTGTATATATGTGTAGATATATCTAAAGGTATAACGAGGACAATTGGCCAAAACTAGGGCCTTGTTAGAATTCCACGTTAGAGATAGATTTGGACACTTGGTCAAAACTAGGACCAAGTGTTAGAATTCTATGTTAGAGGTTGATTTGGACACTTGGTTAAAATTGGGGCCTTGTTGTTAGAAATCCATGTTAGAGGTACACTTGGACCCTTGGTCAAAACTAGGGCCTTGCTAGAAATCCATGTTAGAGGAAGATTTGGACACTTGGCCAAAACTAGGGCCAGTTCTTGTCAAGCTTCTCACTGATAATTTCGTTGATATTATCAGAAATCTTTGCTTGCAACACCAAAAATCTACAAACATATAATTTTTGTACGTAACATGTAGTTGGACTTCTGCATAATCTGTTTTCCACATGTGACCAAATTACATGTACACACACCCACAATAAAAAATACATGGGAAATCACTATCTAGACACCCAAAATGCATAGCTGCACTGCAATAACCAATGTTCAGATAGAAATAGTTCCAAATCAAAACTTCTTATTAGAAGTGTCCAAAAACACCTTACAGTGGAGCCGAATGGAGGCCAAAATGTGTCAGAACTTCAAATCTGGTTGGTAAAAGCTTAGTACAAAGTACTTCGTACTTTAAAGTACTCAAGATATTGTATCATAAAAAAACCGCCACGCCTTCAAAGGTAGCTCCTCAATTGGAGATATGTAGCTCACAGAGCTACCTAAGGAGTGTCATACCTAAACAAGAAGGAAAGGAGAATCTGATGATGATGCTTTTACCTGTGTACTTCTCTCTTTGCATTTGGAGATTCCTTTGCTTGTCACTCATCACCTTACCTTGTACTAAGATTTAATACCATGAAAAGATTGGGGAAGAACATAGAGCATGAGCTCTTGCAAGCACACAAACACTCACACAACAATGGATAACACACACACAGAAAGATGGAAGGTTCAAATCTTCTTCTTCTTCTTACTCTCAAAAGAAGGCTCAAGAAGAGATAAGTGCAAACCCAACATAAGTACTAGAGTACTATGTAAAAGTGGTCCATAATGTGAACATGCTAAATAGGTGAGCTAACAAGATAAGTATGCAATAACTCGATTGGACTAGGTAGGTGTAGTCTAGTTGTAGAATCTTTAGAGAAAAGATCTATCGTGTCAAGTACCAAACACGCCATTGGTGTAAATGTAGAATGGTCACTGAGATGCGTCATGAGTGTCAGCTCATGTTGAGCTTGACATCTCAATACCTTTCATATGTATTTAGTTGAGCCTTTGAAGCATTACATCTTGACAGATTCACAAGCCATATAGACATGTTTAAAATATTAAAGCCTCCATAATATTAACAAAATTATGCATAATAAATATGGTGGGACTTGAACATGAAGAGTAATATTAATGAGAACTCTTAAGAAGAGTAATATTAATGAAAACTCTTAAGAAGAGTATGTAAACAATGTAAAATTATCTTGCATCTTCATAAGTGTAATAGTGTGTTTATTGAACAAGCATACGTCCTTGGACTCATTACCCATCATGTCATGCAATTGGATGACTGAATCGAAATCATGAATAGTGGAAATGAGGAACCTTTTATAATTCATCTTAACCAACAACAATGTTCAAAGAAATTTAAGTAGTTCATTTTTACTATGATTAAAAAACATTTCCAAGTTGGGAATTATCCACTTTGTTGAACATTATCATGGAAAGGTATATTGAGATGAAATGTTGATTTGTCCATACCACGATATGAGAAATGGTTTAGTTACTATGCACAAGAGTCGTAAAGTTGAGATATTAATAATATGTAAAGAAATTCCCAAACACTTAACGTTCAGAGAAGTCTTCTTATGTTCTCAATATTTATTTGAAGAATTTGAACTTTGAGTGAAAGATTTTAGAGTGTTTGAACCTTTGAAAGTGTTAAATATTTAATGTGAAATCAAGCCTCAAAAAAGAGAAAACCAAGGCCTTACTAGGTTGAGTCCAATTGTGAGGATACGTGAGTGTGTGAATACGAGTTAGAGGGCGGACATGGCATAAGCCCTCTTGAGAGGTAGGCTTCCTATGCAAAAATATATTAGAGATAATAGCTTACGGATGGTTGGGCGATTCATGCTTTCAAAAGTGACATCGCCACATAAATATTTTTGCTTAAATGTCTCTTGAAAGAAATCTTCATATCTCAATAGTTTGGAGACATGATGAAAGATGTGCTATGAATTTGTGGTTTTTAAGAGTGTGATTTATGCAACTAATCTTGAATTTCGGTGTACAAATTCTACAATGTTTAGATTTTGTGATTTGGAGCCTTATAAAATCAATCTCTCTCTCTCTCTCTCTCTCTTTTTCACACACACACACACATGCACACAGACAGGTATATGCATACGGACATACACATGAGTGCACATAAACACACACATAGACATATATACACATGCATTTACACACACATGCACATACACACGAACACATATGTTGTCCACGAGATCCAAAGGTGGCACCTAAGATATCGCTTCCTCCAAATCATGCTTTGATAGTAGAGCTGCCCTTTGGTGGGCTAAGCAGACTAGGTTTGAACACCTCTTTCAGAAGGTGGTTATATCTAAGGTCATAGTCCCTTCAAAACTCATAGATGTAAGCTCATCCCGCTCCGAGGGGACTAGGGTATCACAAATTGAGGACTGAAATAACGACACCCGTTGAAATAACCACATCAGTTGTGCATCTAAAAGGGGGAGGAAGAAAGGCCGAAGACGAGTACGCAATCTTCCAGGAGGACAAGATCTGACAGGGTCAACGTTGGATTGCAAGAAGACCATTAGTCAATCCCTCTATTTCTCTGCTATTACCCTCATTTTCTAGAATGGGCATTTGGGGGTCGGTGTTTTCGAAACCCTGGTTTCAGCTTGGTGGAAGGCTTGCATTAGGGTGTCAATCGAACCCAATAGGCCCCGCTCGCCCGTGGGGCAACGCGGCTCAGGCACGAACTGCAAAATTTAACAGAACATGTAAATATTCATGCATACCAAGGACAATATTTCACTAAGAAAAACACTAAATTGCCCTGTAGACAGTCGTACAGGCAAAAATAACAGACTTCTGTACCTTTTCATACGATATCTCATCATCTGATGGGGTTACGGATTAACGCTTCCACTAACTGCAGAAGAGGGCAAACACAGCCCTATAAAGTGGTTGATATATGTTATTTTCTAGGGCTGTGCTCTCCCTCTTCTGCAAATCGATAAAGCGGTTGTATAACAACGCTAGCGAAGGCGAAGAAGGTTGCTCAGAAACGAAGCTAGAAGAAAACGTTATATAAGCATTTGGCTCGGTGGTGCTTACACGAGCCCAGCTGTGCTATGATTCAAAGTATCCTGGTGGAGATCATGGTGTGCGCAAAGTTGATGCCAATCTTGTCAAGGTGCCTCCACTGTTGTGGTCGTGATATTCCTTTGTGGGCGTGTTCGAAGCTTCTCCGCGCCGAAGCATGATAGGACACTACAAGCCGGGTACGACTGGGAGACTGGAAAGCCTTGTTACCTCATTGGGTTACAGGCCCTCAGCAGGTACTCCTTTGAATTCCTAGTGCAAGACAAGGGGGGGCCAAATGTAGAAGGGGGCCAAGAATTTTTGTGTTTGGAAGTGTGCACTACCAATCCCATCGATCGGAAAACCCTGCTCGTTGCGGATTCTCACACAACTCTCAGCACCTTTGTTACTCATTACTCAGCATAGCATGCACCTTTTTACAAGGATGCAAATTGTGTATGCAAAGTGGGCCATGAACTAACATAGTTATCGAGTATAATAGAGTGTTTACAGACTGCCCACTTTCTTAGAATGGGCGTTTACAGACTGCCCCAAAGCAATATAATAGGGTGTTTACAGACTTGCCCCCCTTTTGTAGGAAATGTGGTAGCATGGATGGGGAGACCCCCCACATTTGAAAAAGCCTGGGGAGATCTCCCCATTCTAGGCTATCATCTTCCCATAGCCAAAAGAAAACTCTGGTTATGTTGGATAGCGGATGGGGAGGGGGAGAGAGAGAGAGAGAGAGAGAGAGAGAGAGAGAAGGTGGGACCTGAACATGAAGAGTAACGTCAATGAAAACTCTTAAACCATGTATCTTGCATCTTCATAAGTGTACTAGTGCATTTGTTGAATAGGCATAGGTGCTTGGACTCATTACACATCTTGTCAATTGGGCGACTAAATTGAAATCATGAATAGTGGAAATGAGGACCCTTTCATAATTCATCTTAACCAGCTCTATTCAAAAAAGCTCAAAGCCTTTTAAGTGAGTATTTTTTTAAAAATGTTTCCAAGTTGGGAATCATCCACTTTGTTCATGGAAAGATATGTTGAGATGAATATATTTTTTTGTCCACCCGATAATATGAGAAATGGTTAAGTTATGTAGAAGACTAATGAAGTTGAGATATTAATAATATGTAAAAAAATTCCTACCACAATATAACATGAACATAACTTGAGAAATGTTCCAAAATGAAGGGTTAAAATTTGGCATCTTTTTAAAGACCTATCAATGAGGAAGAAATAATTATACCAAAAGATTCTACTTCACATGGATTTCCTTAAGATGTTTTGTGAATCATATCATAGAACAAGAAAAAGTTTGGTTAGGTTGGCTAGCGACGTTCTCTGAGAGAGAGAGAGAGAGAAGGTCCCTTTCATATACATTTACTTGAACCTTCGAAGCAATACATCTTGATAGCTTCAAAAGATATAAACTTGCAATTTAAAATAATAAAGTCTCCATAATATTAAGAAAAGTGTGCATAATAAATACGGTGGGACTCAAACATGAGAAGTAACATCAATGAAAACTCTTAAGCGGTATATAAACAATGTAAGATTCCTCCCCCAACCCCCTTTTTGATGTCTAGTATCTTCCCCCGTAATCAATCCCTCTTTAGAAATATAAAGACCTTGTTTCTAACTGTTTTAACCTAGAGAGAGAAAATATTCTAGAGAGAGAATATTCAGATTATGAATATTTTTGGATAGAAAAATAACTCATCTTATTAAAATAAGTTCCCCTGAAATAGAAATTCAAAAAGAATTTTCCAATGTGCAATTGGAATTAATTGGAAATAGGTATAAAGAACCTTAGTCTAAGGGCCTAGATTTTCAGAAATCTTTAGACTATGGTCCAATTAAGGTTTCTATGGGCCAATAGCATCAATCCATGTGTAGGGAGGAGATAAATCCAAATTGAAAAAGAAGATACCCAAAAATGAGTAAATGCTTACATAAGATGAAGAGTTGAAAATGTACAAGGTTTATTAGTAAATAAACTCATATGTAAGGAAGAGGAGTTCTTTAAAGGAGGTGCACATTTCACATAAGATGAAGAGTTGAAAATGTACAAGGTTTATTAGTAAATAAACTCATATGTAAGGAAGAGGAGTTCTTTAAAGGAGGTGCACATTTCACATAAGATGAAGAGTTGAAAATGTACAAGGTTTATTAGTAAATAAACACATATGTAAGGAAGGGGAGTTCTTTAAAGGAGGTGCATATTTCACATAAGATGAAGAGTTGAAAATGTACAAGGCTTATTAGTAAAAAAAAACTATGACACATATGTAAGGAAGAGGAGTTCTTTAAAGGAGGTGCATATTTCACATAAGATGAAGAGTTGAAAATGTACAAGGTTTATTAGTAAAAAACTATGAGCAATACAATTTTGACACATATGTAAGGAAGGGGAATTCTTTAAAGGAGGTGCATATTTCACATGCTTGAATGAGTTTTAAACTCATAAAAATTGAGATATTTCATCTCTCCTCTCTCCTCATTCAAGTCTAGTTCCAAAAAGTTAGCTTAACTGACCTAAAAATGGTCAAAAAGTGACCAAACTGACTTGGAAAATTCTAGAATCCGTTTGTTTGGTTAGGAGCTCAAATTTTTCTATAAATAGAAGCCTCCCCTTGTTGAAAAAAAATATATAATGTCTTATGCATTGTTACTCTACTCCACCTAAGCCAAAATATAGTCTCTTATGCTTTGTTACTCTACTCCACCTAAGCCAAAATATAGTCTCTTATGCTTTGTTACTCTACTCCACCTAAGCCAAAATATATAGTCTCTTATGCTTGTTACTCTACTCCACCTAAGCCAAATTAGATAGAGTCTTATGCTTTGTTACTCTACTCCACCTAAGCTAAAATATATAGTGTCTTATGCCTTGTTACTCTACTCTACCTAAGCCAAGAACTGTGAATTCTTTAATATTTCACTAGTTTTTGATACTTCCCTCTTTCTTCAATTCCCATTGGTGGCTCCATCAACATACTAAACCAATTGATTGGTTGGGGGCCTCTACCGTGAATAAAGAATCAAGCAAATCCTAAGGTAAGTATATTGAATTTTGATCTTTTCTATGATTTCTCAATGATTCTCTCTTCTCAACCCCTCTCAAGCTTGAGAAGTTTAATTGGTATGGTTTTTTTTTTAAATGCTATTGAAGTTAATTGGTGAATAGTAGTGAAGAGTTACATAATTTAATAAATGCTATAGAAGTTAATTTCCACTTATATTTAAATTCTAATGGTTTTTATAATTTCTCTCTCTCACTCAAGAAATGGTCATACTCATGACCCATTCTCAATCCAAATGAAGCTTTTCATAAAGCTTTTCCTTAATCCAAGATTAAGCTATGCTTGAGGCCAAATTAATGGCTTTTTGCTATGCTTTTAGTTTATGCACATTGATGATTCAATCCATTATGGATTGATGACCCAATTAGAGACCATTCTAATTGTTTTCTTAATGATCCAATTAGAGACCATTATGGATTGATGATCCAATTAGAGACCATTCTAATTGTTTTCTTAATGATCCAATTAGAGACCATTATGGATTGATGATCCAATTAGAGACCATTCTAATTGTTTTCTTAATGATCCAATTAGAGACCATTATGGATTGATGATCCAATTAGAGACCATTCTAATTGTTTTCTTAATGATCCAATTAGAGACCATTATGGATTGATGATCCAATTAGAGACCATTCTAATTATTTCGTTAATAATGAGCTTTATCCCTTAGAAAAAAAATTTGAGATTTATCAGTCATAGTAGCGGAGCTATGGCAAAATTTTTATAGAAATTACGCATAAAATAAATTCATTCAAAGCATAAAAAGAGGATTTCCTACCATATTCTAGGAACTATCATCCTAGATTAATTAAAAGAATTTTATTATGCATGGAGATGTGGATGTTTGCATGTAGATGTAGATGTATAGATGTAGATGTGGATGTGGAGGTGGATGTATGCATGTAGATGTAGATGTATAGAATATGGAGGTGAATGTGGAGAGGATGTATGCATGTAGATGTAGATGTATGGAGGTGAATGTGAATGTGGATGTGGATGTATGCATAGGAATGTAGATGTATGCATGTAGATGTGAATGTACGCATATAGTTGTGGATGTATGGATGTGAATATACGATTGTGATGTGAGGGAATCTGAAGTGATGAGATGGAAATGATGTGATGGGATGAGTATACATATAAATGGAATATGGAATAAGTAATGTAGATTGAGGAGGGATAATGTGGAAAAATGAAAGTTAAAATAGAAATTGTATTGTAAACTGTTTGTAAATGCTGTTTGTAAATGCTGTCTGTAAATGATTGTTTTATGTCAAGAATGCTGGGGGGAGCATTTTGACCGTCTTGTGATTAAAGTCGTGATGGTAAAGTTGCAACTGCTGACGGGGAGTCAATGAAGGACGTCTCGCGTAGCAAGGTCGGCCGAGGTCTTGACCAGCCTCGGTGCGATTAAAATGGTGAGCTTCCGGTACGGTGGATGAGGGGCCAAGGAAGCGGCCTATGCGTGAAGCGCTAGGTTACCTGCGAAGGATCCTAGAGGGTGCTGACCATACGGTGCTCGGGCTCTGGGTTGCCTAGGATACCCACGCGTGCGTCGAGGAAGATATTGGAATAGAGTTGGAGTTGTTTTCTGAAATCGAGCATGGATCTGGTTGATTGACCTTGCTGGTCTTCAATGGATGAGTCCATGGCTCCTTATATGGATCTGTTGGTTGATCTTGCTGATCTTCAACGAGAGTCCATCTTGTTAAGTGATTATATTGCCAAGTATTATGGGCTAGGAACTATCGAAACGGCTCCTGAGCGTTCTAGTTGCCAATGATGCCATAGATACTCTGATGAAGGAATGATGGGAAATTAAGAATCAATTGGATAAATTGGAAGATGGTGATCAATGATACTATGGTTTTATTAAAGGATTGTTTTAAACTGGTTGAATCTGGTTGAAAAAGGCAATTTCATATTGGGTGTGTGAGTGGTGTGACTAGTTTTATTTTGCATGAACATCCGGCTAGGGGGCCTTGGGACTCTTTTCCTTGGTACCCGGGACAAAACCTAACCAAATTTTTAATTGGATCCCATCACTACAGTGGTTGGGCGGTTGGCTAACCCATGGGATCGGATGGGGTTAGGCTGGACTGATGGATCCGTAAATCGAGACTCAAACTTTTGTTTTTACGATAGAAAAAAAAAATATAAATCCCGGACAGAAACTGTTCTATGGATAGGAATCAACGGCTGTGCCTCTTGAATGGGGAAAAAAGCGTTGATCCCAATGATCCAAGTGCAAGTTTCTTCCTTGAACTGACTAAGTATCTTATAGATGTAATCGGATCATCTCGATCAGAAATGATCTTGACTACGTTAGAGTAAAAAGTTATCCTGGTGGAATCGCCCGTGCTTTCCGGTAAAGGAAGTTTTTCTGGGTTCGGTTTTGGAACAACCGACGGATTAGTCTCTTATCCGGATATCCGTGGGCGAGGCCCCAAGTGTGGGACCCCTGTCCCGCGCGAGAAGCGCTACTTCCGCTGCCAGTACCCCGAATCCGTTGCTCGGTGGGAACAGGGATCTTACAGTTGGTATCAGAGCATTTGGTTAATAAAGATCAACTGAGAAGACAAATATGTCAAAAATTTATCAAGAAACACAAAAAGGTTATAATTGTGTGATATAATTCATACAATTTGATATTCAAACTGAAACTTGTAAATTGGTAAATGGGTCTTCAAATGGAAGTACCGCAATTATATAAAATCCCTGACTTGCTTGAGGCCTAGACATGATAGTATTTACCTTATAATTCCAAGGGTCGTGATTACGCGTATATACCGAGAGTATACTGCAGCTCTTTACTGACAGTATATACGAGTAAATCTAAGACTTGAAATTATAAGCGTTAATGCTATCCAGATGATGATTTTGCATGTGATTGATATGATTTTTAATTCTGTTTGAGAATGGATGAATTGATTTGGATTCTGATTGAAAATGCTGATTGAAAATGCTGATTGAAAAATGTTGATTTTTAAAAAAATTAGTTGAAATATAATGAAACCACAATGAGGGGGAATGGGACGAATCCCTGTAATGATATTCATAACTAGAATGATGATAATGAATTCAGCAAATCACTATGAGGTTAATGGGTGTGCTGTTAGATTGCTACTGTTAATATTTGACCGGTAGATCAAGTTAAGGGATGTCAAATTGAGAACTTGCTTGACTGAAATTTCCGTGGAGGAATGTTTCGAAGGAAACTTTTCGGTCTAAGGGACCATTATCAAGTTAAAGATATGAATGATACGATCTAAATGAATTGTTATTTAATAATGAGTTCTATATAAGGGATATTTATCCCAGTGTTCTGTTGGGTTGACCAGAATATAAGCAACACCAGAATAAAAATTGGATCTTAAGAATAAGAACTGTCCTCTACCTTGCGAGATGAGGACATCTCGCACTTTTTAAGTGGGGTAGGATGTAAGATTCCTCCCCAGCTTTCGAGGTATATAGGAGTAAGAATCTCCCTTTCGGATCTTATAATTATTCCCTCTCTAAAATAAAAGAAAGTTTCTGTTTAAAAAAGGAATACCCTTTTCCTAAAATACTTCTCAGGAGTCACGCCTATTTTAAGGATTTAGAACAATGAGTTTAGGAGTGAGAATCGGTGTTTTGGATACCAAGGTTTTGGTTTTCATTCGAGTATGGCCCAAAAAAATCTCTTGGGGAGTATAAGAAGTTATCCCCCAGATATTGTGATCCTTATATCTGAATTCAATGAAAGTAGGTGACTTAGCCTACAAGTTTCTTTTATCTCCTCATCTCAAAATTCTTAATGCCTTCTATAGAAAAATGTGTCAAACACAAATCATGGAAAGACGGTAAAACTTCAGTGGCAAGTTACCGTTGGCTTCTAGGTTACGCTAGCTCCTTCCTTTATATAAGTCGTAACTTTTACTTGTCGCTCACAGTAATCTTACTCCCATCAATCTCCTTTCTTTCTTAATCTCCTTCATGGCTTGGCAACAGGAATTAGTTTTATCCCTGATGATTTCTCACCTTCAAGACGCAAGAGAGTCTGTGAAGAAAGACTTTATAGAACAGTATGAGCGCTCACTTTTTCCTCACCTAGGAACTTCTGTAGCGCAGACCAAATGGCGGACCTATCAAAACATAACTAGGGTAACACCCTGGGGTCAGCAACACTTTCGTAACAATGTCCGCTTGGCCATGGTTATTGAAGCTTTGGGTTTGGGTCCCCGATACTACTGTGTCATGAGATCAAGGCATCTTGGGTTTTCTGAGCGGGTCTTCTTACTGGCATGTTTTCTTCCTCATGAGAAGATATGCCTTTACCCCGTTTTTGGCTTGCCTCTCAGAGGTCCTTTTGTTAGATCACCTCATACCACTGAGATAGGTGTGGCAATAACCAGCAGAATCATTCCCATAGATGAGTTACCCTATACTTGTGCAGCTTGTGAGGACTGCCTTTGTGACCATATGATGGATGGGCTTATGGAAGTGTAAAGAGTTCTTCTATCTTTACTGTATAAGTCCCGTGAATGAATAAAGTTTAAATCTTGTTCTTATTTTGAATCTTGCTCTCTTTAAGACTTTTCTTGGTGGTTAATCTTGATTAAAAATTTTCTCTAAGTCTTATATTCGTGCATCTTGCGAAATTATCCCAAGTTGCGAGATGAGGACATCTCGCGTTTTTTAAGTGGGGTAGAATGTAAGATTCCTCCCCCAACCCCCTTTTTGATGTCTAGTATCTTCCCCCGTAATCAATCCCTCTTTAGAAATATAAAGACCTTGTTTCTAACTGTTTTAACCTAGAGAGAGAAAATATTCTAGAGAGAGAATATTCAGATTATGAATATTTTTGGATAGAAAAATAACTCATCTTATTAAAATAAGTTCCCCTGAAATAGAAATTCAAAAAGAATTTTCCAATGTGCAATTGGAATTAATTGGAAATAGGTATAAAGAACCTTAGTCTAAGGGCCTAGATTTTCAGAAATCTTTAGACTATGGTCCAATTAAGGTTTCTATGGGCCAATAGCATCAATCCATGTGTAGGGAGGAGATAAATCCAAATTGAAAAAGAAGATACCCAAAAATGAGTAAATGCTTACATAAGATGAAGAGTTGAAAATGTACAAGGTTTATTAGTAAATAAACTCATATGTAAGGAAGAGGAGTTCTTTAAAGGAGGTGCACATTTCACATAAGATGAAGAGTTGAAAATGTACAAGGTTTATTAGTAAATAAACTCATATGTAAGGAAGAGGAGTTCTTTAAAGGAGGTGCACATTTCACATAAGATGAAGAGTTGAAAATGTACAAGGTTTATTAGTAAATAAACACATATGTAAGGAAGGGGAGTTCTTTAAAGGAGGTGCATATTTCACATAAGATGAAGAGTTGAAAATGTACAAGGCTTATTAGTAAAAAAAAACTATGACACATATGTAAGGAAGAGGAGTTCTTTAAAGGAGGTGCATATTTCACATAAGATGAAGAGTTGAAAATGTACAAGGTTTATTAGTAAAAAACTATGAGCAATACAATTTTGACACATATGTAAGGAAGGGGAATTCTTTAAAGGAGGTGCATATTTCACATGCTTGAATGAGTTTTAAACTCATAAAAATTGAGATATTTCATCTCTCCTCTCTCCTCATTCAAGTCTAGTTCCAAAAAGTTAGCTTAACTGACCTAAAAATGGTCAAAAAGTGACCAAACTGACTTGGAAAATTCTAGAATCCGTTTGTTTGGTTAGGAGCTCAAATTTTTCTATAAATAGAAGCCTCCCCTTGTTGAAAAAAAATATATAATGTCTTATGCATTGTTACTCTACTCCACCTAAGCCAAAATATAGTCTCTTATGCTTTGTTACTCTACTCCACCTAAGCCAAAATATAGTCTCTTATGCTTTGTTACTCTACTCCACCTAAGCCAAAATATATAGTCTCTTATGCTTGTTACTCTACTCCACCTAAGCCAAATTAGATAGAGTCTTATGCTTTGTTACTCTACTCCACCTAAGCTAAAATATATAGTGTCTTATGCCTTGTTACTCTACTCTACCTAAGCCAAGAACTGTGAATTCTTTAATATTTCACTAGTTTTTGATACTTCCCTCTTTCTTCAATCCCCATTGGTGGCTCCATCAACATACTAAACCAATTGATTGGTTGGGGGCCTCTACCGTGAATAAAGAATCAAGCAAATCCTAAGGTAAGTATATTGAATTTTGATCTTTTCTATGATTTCTCAATGATTCTCTCTTCTCAACCCCTCTCAAGCTTGAGAAGTTTAATTGGTATGGTTTTTTTTTTTAAATGCTATTGAAGTTAATTGGTGAATAGTAGTGAAGAGTTACATAATTTAATAAATGCTATAGAAGTTAATTTCCACTTATATTTAAATTCTAATGGTTTTTATAATTTCTCTCTCTCACTCAAGAAATGGTCATACTCATGACCCATTCTCAATCCAAATGAAGCTTTTCATAAAGCTTTTCCTTAATCCAAGATTAAGCTATGCTTGAGGCCAAATTAATGGCTTTTTGCTATGCTTTTAGTTTATGCACATTGATGATTCAATCCATTATGGATTGATGACCCAATTAGAGACCATTCTAATTGTTTTCTTAATGATCCAATTAGAGACCATTATGGATTGATGATCCAATTAGAGACCATTCTAATTGTTTTCTTAATGATCCAATTAGAGACCATTATGGATTGATGATCCAATTAGAGACCATTCTAATTGTTTTCTTAATGATCCAATTAGAGACCATTATGGATTGATGATCCAATTAGAGACCATTCTAATTGTTTTCTTAATGATCCAATTAGAGACCATTATGGATTGATGATCCAATTAGAGACCATTCTAATTATTTCGTTAATAATGAGCTTTATCCCTTAGAAAAAAAATTTGAGATTTATCAGTCATAGTAGCGGAGCTATGGCAAAATTTTTATAGAAATTACGCATAAAATAAATTCATTCAAAGCATAAAAAGAGGATTTCCTACCATATTCTAGGAACTATCATCCTAGATTAATTAAAAGAATTTTATTATGCATGGAGATGTGGATGTTTGCATGTAGATGTAGATGTATAGATGTAGATGTGGATGTGGAGGTGGATGTATGCATGTAGATGTAGATGTATAGAATATGGAGGTGAATGTGGAGAGGATGTATGCATGTAGATGTAGATGTATGGAGGTGAATGTGAATGTGGATGTGGATGTATGCATAGGAATGTAGATGTATGCATGTAGATGTGAATGTACGCATATAGTTGTGGATGTATGGATGTGAATATACGATTGTGATGTGAGGGAATCTGAAGTGATGAGATGGAAATGATGTGATGGGATGAGTATACATATAAATGGAATATGGAATAAGTAATGTAGATTGAGGAGGGATAATGTGGAAAAATGAAAGTTAAAATAGAAATTGTATTGTAAACTGTTTGTAAATGCTGTTTGTAAATGCTGTCTGTAAATGATTGTTTTATGTCAAGAATGCTGGGGGGAGCATTTTGACCGTCTTGTGATTAAAGTCGTGATGGTAAAGTTGCAACTGCTGACGGGGAGTCAATGAAGGACGTCTCGCGTAGCAAGGTCGGCCGAGGTCTTGACCAGCCTCGGTGCGATTAAAATGGTGAGCTTCCGGTACGGTGGATGAGGGGCCAAGGAAGCGGCCTATGCGTGAAGCGCTAGGTTACCTGCGAAGGATCCTAGAGGGTGCTGACCATACGGTGCTCGGGCTCTGGGTTGCCTAGGATACCCACGCGTGCGTCGAGGAAGATATTGGAATAGAGTTGGAGTTGTTTTCTGAAATCGAGCATGGATCTGGTTGATTGACCTTGCTGGTCTTCAATGGATGAGTCCATGGCTCCTTATATGGATCTGTTGGTTGATCTTGCTGATCTTCAACGAGAGTCCATCTTGTTAAGTGATTATATTGCCAAGTATTATGGGCTAGGAACTATCGAAACGGCTCCTGAGCGTTCTAGTTGCCAATGATGCCATAGATACTCTGATGAAGGAATGATGGGAAATTAAGAATCAATTGGATAAATTGGAAGATGGTGATCAATGATACTATGGTTTTATTAAAGGATTGTTTTAAACTGGTTGAATCTGGTTGAAAAAGGCAATTTCATATTGGGTGTGTGAGTGGTGTGACTAGTTTTATTTTGCATGAACATCCGGCTAGGGGGCCTTGGGACTCTTTTCCTTGGTACCCGGGACAAAACCTAACCAAATTTTTAATTGGATCCCATCACTACAGTGGTTGGGCGGTTGGCTAACCCATGGGATCGGATGGGGTTAGGCTGGACTGATGGATCCGTAAATCGAGACTCAAACTTTTGTTTTTACGATAGAAAAAAAAAATATAAATCCCGGACAGAAACTGTTCTATGGATAGGAATCAACGGCTGTGCCTCTTGAATGGGGAAAAAAGCGTTGATCCCAATGATCCAAGTGCAAGTTTCTTCCTTGAACTGACTAAGTATCTTATAGATGTAATCGGATCATCTCGATCAGAAATGATCTTGACTACGTTAGAGTAAAAAGTTATCCTGGTGGAATCGCCCGTGCTTTCCGGTAAAGGAAGTTTTTCTGGGTTCGGTTTTGGAACAACCGACGGATTAGTCTCTTATCCGGATATCCGTGGGCGAGGCCCCAAGTGTGGGACCCCTGTCCCGCGCGAGAAGCGCTACTTCCGCTGCCAGTACCCCGAATCCGTTGCTCGGTGGGAACAGGGATCTTACAAACAATGTAAAATGATCTTGCATCTTCATAAGTGTAATAGTGTGTTTGTTGAATAGGCACAGGTCCTTGGACTCATTACACATCTTGGCAATTGCATGATATAAATCGAAATCATGAATAGTGGAAACAAAGATTCTTTAATAATTCATCCTAACCAACTCTAGTCAACACATCTCAAGAGATGAAAATCTTTATTTGTCAACCCCACGATATGAGAAATGGCTTAATTGTGCTGAAGAGTCATAAAGTTCAGATATTAATAATATGTACCAGAATCTAACAATATAACATGAGCATAACTTGAGAAATGTTCCCAAAATGAAATGCTGAAATTTGGCATCTTTTTGAGACCTATCAAAAAGGAAGAAATAACAATACCAAATACTTCTACTTCACATGGATTTCCTTTAGATGTTTTGTGAATCATATCATAAAACAAGATAAATTTTTCTTTCTTCAAAGCAATGTTAATTACATACTTGGCAAGTAATCACATGATGCTTTTTCTTTTGGCTAACAAATGAGTAGCTTACAAGAAGAAAGAATGTAGTTCCTTTGATATTTGTTTTTCTTCCAATTGGAAGCATGAAGTATACATTTCAAACATTAGTTACCATCTAGAAGTTGCAAAATGTAAGCAATCTACCTTCTCTCATATATTTATGCTTTGAGTTGTATCAACATTTATTTATAGATATGTGCTATTTCATTTTAGTAGATTAAAAAAAGCCAGTACGAGTTTACAAGAAAATGCTTTAGAGGATCTTGGAATTGAGAAAAATTAGTAAAAATAAAAAACACAAAATGTGGTATAAAGCTAACATAGCTGAGGGTTGCCATGAAAATTTTGTCCTTAAAAATAAATAAATGAATGAGGTATAATGGATTAGTGTGCACAAATCCTAGGGTGTGCAGAGGGTCATGAGCTCAAAATAGCTAGCAAGGATAGAGCCTCATCATTTGTCTTTCTCACATGGATTTCCTTTACATGTTTTGTGAATTATATTAGAGAACAAGAGAAATTTACTTAGGTTGGTTAGTGGCATTGAGAGAGAGAGAGAGAGAGAGAGAGAGAGAGAGAGAGAGAGAGAGAGAGAGAGAGAGAGAGAGAGAGAGAGAGAGAGAGAGAGAGAAGGTCCCTTTCATATACATTTACTTGATAGATTCACAAGCTATATAAACTTGTACTTTAAATAATAAAGGACTCTCCAGAATATTAACAAAATTATGCATAATAAATATGGTGGGACTCAAACATGAGAAGTAACATCAATGAAAACTCTTAAACGGTATATAAACAATGTAAAATGATCTTGCATCTTCATAAGTGTAATAGTGTGTTTGTTGAATAGGCATAAGTCCTTGCACTCATTACACATCTTGTCAATTGGGTGATTTAAATTGAAATCATGAATAGTGGAAATGAGGATCCTTTAATAATTCATCTTAACCAACTCTAGTCAACAAGGCTCAAGAGATGAAAATCATTATTTGTCCACCCCATGATATGAGAAATGACTTAGTTGTGCACAAGAGTCATACAGTTGAGATATTAATAATATGTAAAGAAAATCCCACCACAATATAACACGAGCATAACTTGAGAAATGTTCTAAAATCAAGGGCTGAAATTTGACACAAGCCCAACTTGAGAAATGTTCTAAAAATGAAGGGATGAAATTTTCCACAATATAACATGGGTATGACGTGAGAAATGTTTTGAAAATGGAGGGCTGAAATTTCGAGACTTGTTAAAGAGGAAGAAATAATACCAAAAGATTCTACTTCACATGAATTTCCCTTAGATGTTTTGTGAATCATATCATAGAACAAGAGAAAGTTTTTTTTCTTCAAATCAATGATAATTACATATTTGAGAAGTAATCACATGATGCGTCTTCTTTTGGTTAACAAATAAGCAGCTAACAAGAAGAAAGAATGTAGTCCCTTTGATATCTCTTTTTCTTCCAATTATAAGCATGACGTATAGAATATAAAACATTAGATACCATCTAGAAGTTGCAACAAATGTAAGCGATCTACCATCTATCATATATTTACACCTTGAGTTATTATATCAACATTTATTTCTAGAATTAATGTACAATTTCATCAGTTCTTGAGAAAGCTCAATACTTCTCTCTCATAACTTAAAAGAATAATGAAATTCATGAGGTTTTTATAAGAAAATGCTTTAAAAGTTCTTGGACTTAAGAAAAATCACTAAAAATAAAAAAACACAAATTGTGATATAAAGCTAACATAGCTAAGAGCTTACATGAAATTTGTGTCCTAATAAATAAATAAATAAAAGAGGTATAATATTGGATCAGTGTGTACAAATCCTAAGAAGTACAAAGGGTCATGAACTGCATGTATGCCTTCAAATGCACCCTCTTAGATCTATGTAACAGCTTGTTTTTGCACATTAGTCCCTAGGTAGCCAACTTTCTTTGGTGCTTGGCTACGCTTAACATTGCCCGTGCCCCAAGATATGGATCTTGCCATTACCACATTCTTGATCTTTCTTAAATAGATCTTAGTAGATGCAGGATTCCTTGGGGAAT
Source organism: Cibotium barometz (assembly GCF_041138505.1). NCBI lineage: Eukaryota > Viridiplantae > Streptophyta > Polypodiopsida > Cyatheales > Cibotiaceae > Cibotium > Cibotium barometz. Next base: position 4,866,231 of record NC_141072.1, on the reverse strand, counting down.
TTTTGGAGGATCCCATGGCCTCCATGACTTTTTCTAGGATAGATCAGATTAGAGACTTGATCCACTATAACAAATGAACAGCACAACCATGTGTGAAGGGCCATGGAAATTTCAAAGGATCTATAAATGTAAAAGAACATTCACGACACTGATAGGTTTTTTTGTGTCAAGACCATTGCGCCCAAAGTACGTGCCCACCCACACCATAGAAATGAGAGTAGAACCATCGAGTATGAGTAGAACCTTAGGAAATAAGGGGATTTTGCATGTCCCACCTTCTAAAAATAACTAATTGATGTCATGCCAGTTAAATGGAGGGATAACTACTGCATGTGTAGGGAATGAGAATAGTCGACAAGGAAGCACATAGTTCCAAGGAAGGAGAGTTGAGAAGAGTTGTGATAGGAGCATTCTGTGAGAGCATAGTTATGGAGAGAAATCATGAGAGAGAGACAAGGGGTCTTTTTGAGCAACTCTGTGGTAGCCTGCTATTGAATACTGTTTTGTTTTGGGAAGAGGACGTCATGGTATTTTCTTAAGGAGATTTGGGTCTGCCCAGAGCAGAGGGTGCTAACGTGATAGAGGGTCTTGTAGGAGGTTGGTGCCCCAGGACTTCTGGGAGTAGCAACTTTGTTATAACTTGGACCAATCCAAAGCTTTGCTCAACAATTTTCTAATGTGTTTATCGATGGAAGTTTGCGGGGTGTAGATGTTGTTCTTTTGTTGTTACTGGTTTTGTGGAGTTGAAGATACAAATTTGAAAAGGTTTTTTGTTGGGGATAGTTGTGTGGAGGATCCCTCTTGGCTCTTGATGGTCTGTCTTTTCTGTTTGAACCCCATGTCTCAGGGTTGTTGAGAGAGGATCAATTATCATCTATATGCAAAAGGGTATTTACGATTTTGATTGATGAGTTGTTTATACTCTAGTTTATGTTGTTTAGTTTGAGATTGTTTAGAAAATTCATTTATGAGTGAAGATTTGAGAATTGCTAAGTCATGTATGTTTCATAAAGCTTTAATTTAGAGTCAGCATTATTTGACTAAGTTAGCTAGTGATCAATTGTGTGTTTAGATTCGTCACCTGATATTGTGAAGAGTATATTTTTTCTTGCTTGACATATGCAGAGTTTGGTTTGACAATTAGAGCATAGTCAAAATTCAGTTTGATAGGTTGTTGGCCAGATCGTTGTCTAGGTTAGGTGAGGGTTGTCTCAGGTCAAAAAGGTGTCAGCTGCTATCAGCTTTGGTTTTGTGGAGTTCAATCTTGGTGGGATTTGCGTTTTGCAAGAGATTGGAGGTGTGAACAGAGACTGGGTTTTGAGATCTCACTCAGGGCCGAGTAAGCTAAGGTATTTAAGTTAGATCTAAGTCAGCATGAAGTGAGATCTAACTTAAGAAGTCAGCAAGGGGAGCTGATAGGTGAAGTAAAGTCCAGAGGAAAGGTTTTTGAAGATAGGTGAGATTGGACAACCATTGAGGAAGCTTAGCGGACATATTCTTGAATGGGGTTAACAACAATAGCTATCTAATTCAGTCTATGTTCGACAACAATTGGTCATCAGAGGTACTCAGCTAAGGACGTAGGCGTGAAGATAAGAGCTATCGGAAGTCAGGACGGACACTGGAAGGACAACTGGAGGGTTGTTGCCAAGATCAGCGTATCTAGTTTTGTCCAGTTTATGTTGGACACTGGGACAATGCTTGGAGAACAAATTTGGGAGGGCAAGGTACTTCAAATGAGATCAAAGAACTAATAGAAAATGCACATGCACTAAAATTAACCCAATGAAACTTTAATTAAAACAAATTAGTTTGATTAATCAAAATTAATCACACGTGATGAAATGATTTCAAAATTTATCTTTCCATACTTAGAGTACTATAATTATTTTTTTATAGATGCACCATTATAAGTACACTAGTCCCTATAGGTTTTAGATGGTGTACATCAAAAATAAAATTTTACTAATTAGATTATTAATATTTGAAGGCCTTCTGATAGCCTCGAAGAATTTTGGAAAAGAGATCATTAAAACTCCAACCCCATTGGATTTGCAATTTTGACTAACCACACGACATTCTACTAATGTCTCACTATCTACCACTCTTTTGATCTACAAGATTGAACATTTTAAGTAGTAGTTATTATGGGTGCAAAAAGTGGTATATATTATAACACTTTAAATACTTTTGATCTACAAGATTGAACATTTTAAGTAGTAGTTATTATGGGTGCAAATTAAAGTGGTATATATTATAACACTTTAAAGACTTTGAAATATTTAAAGAAAATAGACAAATAGCTTGAAAGTTTCTCAAAAAAACAAGTTAAGCTCTATATTATGTGAAGATCTAAGGTCCAAAAAAGGAGTCTCATATGAGTTTATATGTAAACGATATTAGCATTTTATGAAATCAGTGCAAATTTAGGACAGGGTGTATACATTGACTTTGTACCTAAGGAAATGAGGAAATTTGACTATCTAATGCTTAATCAGATTATGCAACTATATTCCCAACTTTTCATGTGATGTGATGACCCCTGGATCGAAGCCATTTATAGCAATTTTTAGGGTTTAAATAGGGTCAATTATGGTCATTTTGGATGCATTTCCATAGTATTTGAAAGCATGTGTGTGTGGAATGTCATGGTATTTGCATGCATCATGATTGTCGATATTGTCCATTGGTGTATGCACATTGCATGGGAATGGTGACGATTAACATTGTATTATACATAAAGAGGAGGTTGTATGTAAGTGGGTAGAGAGAAGAGAGAGATCGAGGGGGAGAGAACGAGGGTTAGTATGATGAGTTTCGAGCTCAAGCTTTGAGGATGGTTAGGTGGGAACGCAAGTTTGGAGACCTTAATGTGGTTACAAATGAAAAGTTTCAAATAAAAAAAATGGAAGGGTGGGTAGTTTTAGCACCCGTTGGTACCCGCCAACTTCTTGAGAGAATATAAGAGAAAGAGAGAGGGAGCATTTCTTTCTCTGGCTAACATGAAGAACAGGAGGAGGAGGAGGAGGAGGTAAGCCTGCGCTGTTTGTTTGTTGTTAATGTATGTGTGTGAAGTATGGGTGTGTGTGTGTCTTGTATGAGAAAGAGAGAAGGCCTGGCGCCTGCATGAAGAAGGTGGCGGAGACCTTGGCCAAGTGTCGGCCTGCACAACACAGAGAGGGGCTAAGCCCTTGCGCTTGAGGTGGACAGGTTTGCTTCCTGCGGTCAGGAGAGCTTGGCGTCGTGAGCGAGACTGGCTGTGTGAGCATGGAGAGCCACGGAGAGGTGGTTGTGCACGAGGCTGGCAGACCGCTTGTGCGCCATGGTGGGCCGCCTGTGTGTCGTGTACACAAAAGGGGTCAAGCCCCTCCGTCTAAGGTTGAGCGGGCTGGTCATCAGCCAGGTGTGCCTGAGCAGTGAGCACTAAGGTCATGGGGCATAGGCCAAGCCCAACGGATAGGGATGGTCGCATGTGCGTGGCCGGCGCGCATGGAGAGACTCCACGAGGGAGGTGTGCGATAGGGTTGGCTGGCCGGTGCGCTACAAAGAGGCGGACACAGTAGTGTGGTCGCCTAGCATGTGTAGCCAAGGGAGGTGCACGATAAGGGTTGTCTTGCTCTAGTCGCCATGCTGGGGGCTCGACCCCAAGGTGTGTGCGCCTTATGGGCTGGCCGACAATTGGCTTTGTGTGGTAGGCTCGATAGATAGAACTTGGTATAGCATGAGTATGGCCGGCTGTGTACCAAGAAGGAGAAACCACCCATACGGATTGGCCGTGCGTATGAGGCGGCTAATACACATGGGCCAGACAGTTGGACAGCTGTGTGCCTGGCAAGGAGTGACGCTTGGCTCAGTGGACAGAGCCTAGGCCGCATCTTGGAGCCGACCAGCATATACATGGACAAGGTACCATAATGGCGGACTTAGCCACACTACTAAGGGGGATGCTCATGAAGAGAGCAAGCACACACCTAGGAAGGCCACCCATGGTAGACTGTGAGAGAGAGAAAGAAACGTCTGTGTGCATGTGGGAGGTCTCCATGCTCTCAAGCTAAAATGAGGAGAGAGAAGGTGGGGAACCATAGCAAGTAGAGGAGACATTGTGTGTGGGTAGAAGAAGAAGGAAAGAATAGAGAGGGCAATATGACTGCGCTATGTGTGTACATGCAAAATAGGAAAGAGAGAGAAAGAGATTTGATCACTTTGACATGGTGCATACTTAAAAGTAAAAGCATGAGAGTGTGAGAGAATGTATTAGATTGTGTGCATTATTCTTGTGTTTGTGTTTCAGGAGGAGGAAGAGAAAGAAAGAAGAAGAAGAAGAGAGTTCACGAGAATAGTGAGTAGAGAGAGAGAAGAAAGAAAGAAAGAGTTTTGAAGTGTGAAAGAGAGAGTGAAGAGTGGAGTGAAGTGAAGATTAGCCAAATGTTGAATGCAGTGATGCTGTTGCAGATTGACTGAAACATGGAAGTGTTGGAAATATTGGTTCTTTTTCATTAAATTCTTGGAAACAATTTACACAAAACCATTTTGACATTAAATTTCTTTATTCAGTTTAGAATGGTGAAGTTGTGTCTTGATGATCTATTGGGTCGTAGTAGTTTGTTCTTTTCCATTTGTGTGTCTGTGTGGGTGTGTGTAAATAAAACATTGTAAATTATTTCATACAAAAAGATGTCTTTTCGGTGTGTGTTTCTAGGATTTAGGCTGTGTGTGGTTGTTATTTAGGAGGCATTCACTATTTTAGTGGGTATTTAGTGCGTTGGACTAGAGAGTAGGAAGGCCAGTCATTTTTTGGTGCGTTCACCGCCGGGAGATCACTAGCTAGTTAGTAGCTACGGGATATCTTGGCGCATATATTTTGCGTGTGAGAACCAAGGTTTAGGAGATCAAAAAAAAAAAACAACGGCACGACTCCTAGGTTCAGAAGGACTTAGGAGTGGCCGCGAGGAGTCAAATGAGAGAGGGGCATTGGTAAACACACGTGATTTTTTGGAGAGTTTTGCTAACTGGGTTCCGTACGAAGAAGAACGACAAGAGTGGGAGGACATATTCATTCAAGAATATTACCCACGGTTTCCCAGTGATGTGATACGTAAGATCAAGGCCACATACTGCAAGGATTATCTTAGATCCATAGAGCCCTTTGGTTTGTTCCATGCACCAATCTGGTGGAAGTGGTTTATCAAGGCAATTTTAAGGTCCCTCAAGCTAGATAATCTAGAGAATCACGAAGAACCTCAGGAAGTAAGAAGTGTATGAGTGAGTCTACTCAGGGTCGAACAATTGACCCAAGACAAGCAAGGGAAGAAAGGAGGAAAAGGAGGGTTGAACGAGCTGAAATCCATCTCGTTGTGCAATTAGAGTTAGTGAACCTATTGTTGAGAGAGCAAGAACCGAACGTGACACAAGGAAGATCCTTGGATAGCGGTCAATTTCAGGTTAGCGTTCCTTCTAGTCTAAGCGGGGAAGATCTTTCGTGTGATGACCAAACAATAAGGGATTTAGGAGTCAGCAATCGACCTGTACAAGTTGATAGCCCAATAAGAGAAGAGAGAGAGACTATTGAAGGCACTAGCGGTAGTGTGCCTAGAGGACTTAGAAGCTATCCGCGATTACCTAGGGTAAGACCTAGAGCTTTAAATTTCTGGGACGATCCAACTTTTGAGGTATTACCATTTTTCCAAATGGCTGTTCCAGCACAAAGAGCAACAATCCGGTTAGCCGACTTTGTGCAATTTGCGGGACTTTGGGGGGACGAGGATCCTGATGCGCATTTACAAAAGTTTGAGGTGACATGTGTTGCTAATGAGATAATTGATCAAGATCAAAAGCTGCATATCTTTCCGGCAACTTTTAAAGACGAAGCAGCAAGTTGGTATGGCAACTTGGATGCAGCTTCCAAGGCCACGTACCAAAATCTATCAACATCTTTTTTGGCCAAATTTAGAAGACAAGGTTTTCAAGATAGATTGGCCCAGCAATTAGACTACTTGTTGCAAGGAGTGAACGAGAGCATTGACCATTACATACAACGCATGGAGACCATTGTGAGGAAGATGGGAGTAGCAGCCCCTATGATGACACACAAAAGCGTCGTTTGATTGATGGTCTAAGGGATCCAGAGGCTCAGAAGTATGTTGGGCTTCGTCGGCCTGTTGATTTGAACGCGGCCAAACAAGAAGCTAGAAACTGGGAAGAGGTACAGCTGGGACAGCAACGACGGAGGGAATTACTTTATGGCCCTATGGGGACATCACCTATGGTTAGCTCTATGAGACCCCAGGAGGTCTCAACAATTGCTGGTCCCTCACAACCACAAGTGGTTGTTAATACAAATCCAGCATCATACATGCCTCCAAACCCATATATGACGGCACCGGCATACATGCTTCAGACCGGAACACCACCACCACCTTTAGTGAGCGAGGCAAGGGTGGGGGACATTGTGACAAGTGTGTTGGAAAAATTTAAAGAGGAGATTTTAAGTGCTGTGCTAGCTCCAGTAAGGGACGTTATGGCTATAGAGCCACAGCTGCCTACTATCCAAGCCAGTGCGCAAAGTCCACCCCGATCGAATATATGGTGTGGGAAATGTCATGGCTATGGCCACTTGGCTACAGAGTGTCCTACTGTATCTCGAGTCATACCTGATCAACCAAGAATCTTGTTTTGTACTTATTGCTTGAAAAACAATCATACAGAGGAAAATTGCTTCATTAAGCAAGCACATGAGAGAAGGCAAGCGCAGGGGATGAACACTAATTTTAATTGCATGGATAAGAATAATATTACTTATGAAATTGGACCTCCACCTCGACCTTTCATGCAAAGAGGAATCCCAGAACCCTATAAGCAACAATTGCAGCAACGATTACCCGCACAAGCCCGACCTCCATTTCCACGAGGGCGAGGGCAAGGTGGAATGAGGGGACAAAGGCCAAGGTCACCATATCGACCATATTTTGGCCGGGGTTATCAAGGATATGGAAGTCCTAATACAATTACCCAAGGAACAGTGATTTGTTGGAACTGCCACCAAGAAGGCCACATTGCTGCATATTGTCCGAATGCAAGGGCACACCAAGATTATGTTCCTTTATGCAAGCAATGCAGTGAGGAGGGCCACGAGGAGAAAGATTGCCCTAAAAGTAATGCAAAATTAATAGGGGACAAAGGGAAGCAAATTGTAGATGAGGGCCCAAGTACTTCAGCAAATTTAGTTGAAGTAGTCCCTATAGTAGGTGCTAGGAAAAGAATCGGCAGACAGAAAATCTAGAAAGGTGACATTCTCTCATAATCATCCAATGGTGGGAGTTATCACTAGATCCTAGGGGAAAGTGCAAAGGACTGCGGAAAGCTTGCCGAAATCAACCCAATTAGAAGGAGGAAAAGTAAGCATGCTTAAGGAGGCATCTTTAGAGGAAGTTGCAGAGAGTCAAGAGCCAGTGTGTCGGATGAGCAATCGTCTGATCAACCACCCATAGCACGCGTAGGAAAAGACCCTCACTTCTAACTTGGTGTAACACCTTTCCCTGATAGAAAGTACCACGTGCTAAGAAGGTCGGGATAGGTGCTAAAGTTGATCCAAAACCTCAATTTGATTTATGGGATATATTGGAACGATGTGAGGTGTCTATTAGTCTACCTACATTCGCGGAGATCTCTCCAATATGTCGAAAGCAGATGTATCAAGGACTTGCACGTCGACGTTCGCGGGTGAGAAAAGGAGTGACCCCTAAAGAACCTTTGGAAACAGGAGTGCAAGTAATTGATATGTTTATGGATTCTGAGGCTCCGACTATTACGGTAGAAATTGGACATCATCAGGTCATGGGGGTACAACTAGATGGAGGAGCTGCGGTGAATCTCATGACTGAACACACAATGGAAGAGTTGGGCCTAAAGGGTTTAGAGCCCACAAATATCATGTTGTGAGTAGCAGATCAACGTCGAGTGAAACCATTAGGTCTGATTCAAGGAGTAAAGACTATAATAGCTGGATTGGAGTTTTGCGTTACCTATCTAGTAGTGCGACCGCATTCCTATGGTGCAGCGTTTCCAATCTTGGTAGGAGGACCTTGGTTAGTACAAGCTCGATGTGTTCAAAAGTGGCATAAAGGGATAATAACCATAGGTCCACGTACGGATAGAGTTCAATTGAGGGTTGTGTCTAAAGAATTCTTGAGGGAGTTCACTAAACCACCTTCTACAACCGAAGAAATGACGGGATATGGAAGTGATACATCCGTTGGTGAGGAAGTAGTCCAAGAACGCTTTGCATTAAATAAAGATAAGTATGCTCGTTTTCTTCAAAATGGGTATCAAATGCAAATGGTTGATACGGAGCCTATAATGCAAAAGAGAGAGTGCTCTAACTTTGCTTTGGATGCTGGTATGGGAGAATATCGAGTGCATTTTTCTTCGGAGAATGACTCTGACAATGACATTACCGATTGGTTGTCATCACCAGAGGAGTGTGTAGTGGATTGCTTTTGCATGGATACAATCAAGCAGAGGAGAGCAGACGATGGGGATAAAGCAAGGCACCAAGAGCTATATGCCCTTATTGAGAAATTGCAAGAGCAGTTAGAGCTAGAACGAGTTTTTTCTAGTGAGTCGATGGACGCATTATGAAGGAAGGTGAAGCTGCTAGAGGAAGATAAGGGACGAGCTGAGATAAAAATTAGACATTTGCAAGATTTGACCTTGCAACTTGAAGAGTGCCGTCATGAAGAAGAAACTTCTTGGGAAGCCTTACTTCGAGAAAAAGATCGTGAGATTGGTCGTTGTCGACAAGAACTCAAATATAATGCGAGGTATACTCGAAAGTTGCTCAGAGAATGTGAGAGATATAAGCAAAAAGATAACAAGAGTGAGGATGGCTCGTCGTTGCAAAAGATGAGTAGAAGGAAAAATAAGTCATTTTCCAGAGAGTTCTTGAAAGCACAATACAATGAAACAATAGGAGGTGATGGAGGAGAGTTCAATGATTGGATTGATTCCAAGATGATTGAGGTAGTGAGGGATGCTTTTATGGTCCAAATTGAGGAGCCTATCAATGATGAAGAGGAAATAGACCCTTTAATGGTGATACCTTATACCCATGAAAGTCTTGTAAGTGCTCATTCTTCGCACGAAGAGGAGGAGAAGTGTAACACCAAGCAAAAGTTTCTAGAAAATGTTTGTTTCAAAGTGAGAGACCATCCACCTATACAAGCTAGATCTCGTCGACGATCAGCCTTTGTTTCTGATGCATTAGAAATTACTCAGCGCTGGGAAGTTGAAGAGGGAAAATGCTTTACATTGGGGAGTCAATTGTTGCAAGAACGAACCTTAACTAGATTGAGAGAGGTTCTACAAACATACAAACATGTCTTTGCTTGGTCCTATAAAGACTTGCAGAGAGTGAAACCTGAGATATGCCAGCATTACATTGATTTAGAGCCAAACGCTAGGCCGGCATGCCAACGTCAAAGGCGCACAAACCCTGTCTATGCAGAGCTTGTGAAAGCAAAAATAACAAAGTTGTTAGATGCGGGTTTCATTTATCCTGTGGCATATAGTGAGTGGGTTTCCCCAATTGTAATTGTTCCAAAGAAAAATCGTAAGCTTAGAATTTGTGTGGATTATCGAAAGCTAAATGATAAGACTAAGAAGGATCACTTTCCATTGCCTTTCACTGATCAAGTTCTAGACCGAGGAGCAGGGCATAAATTGTATTCCTTCTTAGATGGTTTTAGCGGTTATAATCAAATACAAATCCACCCAGATGATCAACCAAAAACCACTTTTACAACAGAATGGGGAACTTATGCTTATCAAGTGATGCCATTTGGATTATGTAATGCTCCATCTACTTTCCAACGGGTGATGATGGCTTCATTTCAAGAGTTTTTACAAAAGTGGATGGAAATCTTTTTGGACGATTTTTCAGTTCAAGGGGATGAGGAGGATATGCTTGAGAAGTTGGCTAAGGTCTTTGATCGTTGTCAGCAAACCGGTATTTCCTTGAATCCGGAGAAATGTGTTTTTGGCATTAAGAAAGGAATCTTGTTAGGTCACGTGATTTCATCTGAGGGCATTACTGTGGATGATAGTAAAATCAATAAGATACGTGATCTGCCTGCTCCTACAACCATGAAGCAATTACGAGGGTTTTTGGGACATGCTAATTATTATCGCCGATTCATATTGAATTTTGCTTCGGTGGTAAACCCTTTAACTACTCTTCTTCGGAAGGATGTACCCTTTGAATGGTCACAAGATTGTCAGGAGGCTTTTGATACGATCAAAGATCGATTGATAAAAGCACCAATTTTGATACCCCCAGATTGGTCTAAACCTTTTCATATTCATGCAGACGCTTCACACACAGCTGTAGGAGCAGTTCTTTGTCAAGCAGACGATAAGAAGGTAGACCATCCGATTTATTATACGAGTCGCAATTTGACAGAGACAGAGAGAAATTACACTACAACGGAGAAGGAATGTTTATCCATGATATTTGCCGTGAATAAATATCGACATTATTTATTGGGCAAGTTTTTTACAATTTATGTGGATCATCAAGCACTAAGATACCTTTTGAACAAGACAGATCTTGCGGGGCGAGTAATTCGATGGATGTTACTTTTTCAAGAGTTTGATTTTGAGGTGGTTACTCGTCCTGGAAAATCTTATGTATTGGCGGATCATCTTTCTTGGCTTTTGACTGAGGATATTGAGGAGGGAGTGGATGATGAATTGCTTGATGCGGCATTATTTTTGACCGATTGTACACTTCCTTGGTTTGCGGATATTGCAAATTTCTTGAGCACTGCTCATTATCCAGGAGGCGCCAGCAAGTATGAAAAAAAGAAAATTTTATTGCAATCTCGCCACTACACCCTCTTTGGTGGTTATTTGTATCGTTATTTTCCTAGGGAGGGGGTGTATCGTCATTGTGTGCGAGAGGATGAGATACCTTCTATCTTACGTGCACTTCATGATGAGCCATGTGGAGGTCATTTTGCGGGGGAATTAACCGCTCGCAAAGTATTGCTAGTAGGGTATTGGTGGCCAACTGTTTATAAAGACTCTTTTGAGCATTGTAAACGTTGTGATAAGTGTCAACGGGTTGGTCGACCCACACCACAATTTGCGACCCCTTTAAATCCAATCTTGGCTTTAAAACCTTTTGAGAAATGGGGAATTGATTTTGTGGGTCCGATTGATCCACCCACTCGTTATCGATCCAATCGATACATTCTTGTGTGCACGGATTATGTGACCAAGTGGGTTGAAGCTAAACCTTTGAAAACGGATAGGGCATTGGATGTCGCCAAATCTTTATATGAAAATATCATTACTCGTTTTGGTTGTCCGTTGGAGTTGGTGAGTGATCGTGGTTCTCATTTTTTAAATGAGACCATTATGGAATTAATGGAACTTTACAAAATCAAGCATCGAAAATCCACTCCGTATTATCCTCGAGCTAATGGTCAAGTGGAGGTGACCAATCGAATACTGGGAACGATTTTAACCAAGACAGTATCGGAAAATCGACGCGATTGGGATTACAAATTGTTTGAGGCTTTGTGGGCATACCGTACCACATTTAAGGTTACGACTCAAAATACACCTTTCACTCTAGTGTATGGTACAGAAGCAATTTTCCCAATAGAGAAGGAAATACCCACATTATGCGTTGCCTTGGAATCTCGACTAGGTGAGAAGGAATCTTTAGAGGCTCGATTACTGGCCTTGGTGAGGTTGGATGAGATACGTTTAACGGCTCTGCAAAATGTTGAGGCGATGCAACATAGACGAAAGGCTTGGCATGATCGTCACATTAAGGTGAGGGAGTTTCAAAAGAATGATCAGGTTTTAGTCTATGACAATCGATATTATAAGTTTCCTGGCAAATTACAAATGAGGTGGTTAGGCCCTTTCAAGGTGTTAGAGGCCTTTAATAATGGTTCTTTGATTGTCCAAGACCCTGATGCTGTAATAGCTCCTTTTCGTGTTAATGGTCTTAGGGTGAAACATTATTTTGTTTAAGTTGGTAATTACGTGGGTCAAGTTGGTTCATTGTATATTTTTCACATGAGTTTTGCTCTTTATTATTTTGTGTTGTTTTGATGGGATTGCTGGGTTTATCAGGTTTTGGTGCGATCGATTCGATTTTCTTTCATACAGGTGGTATACAGGTGGTATGGAGTTTTCTCTCAATGCTTTGTTTTATTTTTTTCATCCTTATGTGGTTTGGTTTGGGTGGGATGGTATTTTAGCATTAGTTGTAGACCCTGATTGGGTTGATGAGTTGGAATGGTTGTTTCGGTGGTTGGCTACCGGGGAATCTCTTCCAATTGCCGAGAGCGACTTTGGTCGCATGGCCCAATCTTTGGCCGTTATTGCGCCAGAGATTTTTGGTTCAGGTGTGGACACCTCAACCGATGCGTCCGATGATTCTTCGGATGATTCTTTTCATCCTGAAGATGTTGTGGTGGACTATCTTGATGAGGAGGATAAGGATGAGGGTTTGGGCTTTGGCCTCCCTCATGGCTTGTATCGGATACTTCTACCTAGAGAGAGTAGTTTTGTTTCGAGAGCTGTACTTTTGAACGAGACAGACGGCCATGGGGTGACACCTCAACTTTTGCCTTTTGGTGTAGTGAATGCGCCTGTAAGTTTTCGCACCGTTTTTTCTGAGTCCCATGATGTCAATTAGTTTTGTTTTTCTTGTTATTTATTTCAAAAAAAAAACTTTAAAAAGAAACAATTGTTTTGTTTGTGTGATTTGTTATGTGTTTTTGTTGTTTGTTTTGGTTTGCATGTGGATTGGTTTTTTGTGTTTGTTTGTTTTTAGTTTTAGGTACATTATGTTTCTTGGAAGTTGTAATCTAATTGTTTGAATGGTTAATATGTGCAGATATGGTATTTTCTTTGTATTTTTGCATTGCTAGGTGCAAGGAGATGGGGGAGTAACTTGGGAACAATGATATCATAGTATTGAAGATTGTTTCTGGACATGCAATTTTTGCTACTCAGAGGATATGCAGTGTTCCACAGGTGTATTTTCTCCAATATATTTGGTTATTTTTTTGGTATCACTTGCATGGTGTGTGTAATAATGGGGATTGTGAGTTATGTTAATCCAGTTGCAATTGCTTGGTACTTGACTTTTATGATTCTTTCTTTTGGAAAGATTTGGGGTTTATTAGTCAAGGATACTAATTCTATGAGTTTCTTGCTGAGCTCTGTAGTAGAAATTGGTCATTACCACATTCATCTTAACTAGGCATGTGCTGCATTAACTATATTTTTTCTCTTTAATGGTAGGTAACAGCTTGGAAGTGCTTAAGAACTCTAGTGGAAGGAACTTTTCTCCCTTATTCCTGGGTTATAAAATGACCATAATAGTCTCGATTTTCATGATGAGCCTGGGGAGGGTTTTCAAATCATTGCTTTTGAAAAATGATGAAAAAAAAAAGAGAAGGAAAAAAGAGGAAGGAAGAAAAATAAAAATTCAAATGTATGTATGTGGTATATGTGGTCTATCGCCTTAATGGTTCTTGGTAGGTGAGGAGAGTCATGCTGGCAGGGTTGTCAGTACTCTAAACGGATGCCTTGGGCTGTTTTGGGATAGCCATCGCCATGTGAGCTTGGTAGGCTCTTGGAGTCAACCTAGCCGGGTGGCAAGGTCTGAGGATCGCAGCTTAGTTTCATATGGGGTATTTGCCATTGTGGTGTGCATTTGGTTCAAAAAAAAAAATCAAAAGAGAAAAAAATTGAAACGAGAAAGGCATGGTTCTGATATAAGGGAATTTCAATCAGGCAATGACTTCCATGGTTAGTTGTGCTACTATTGTCTTTATGAAATATGGAAGTGAGTGGAAGGTAGTTTTCCTAGAGTTTTGTAGTTATGGATGGGTTGTTTTCTATTTGTTAAAGTGGAAATATTATAGACATAGTGAGGATGTTGTGGTAGTTGCTAATTTTTACTATTTTTTGGGATTTGATGTTTGCTTAATAAACCTTTTGGTTTATCTATTGGTTAGTGTTATATAAGTTCTTGTAGTGGTGTTTGCAACTTGGATTTTCATTCACTCATTTATGTGTGCTGATGTGAAAGTGTTACAAGGTTTGTTTTTGTTTTTGTTTGTTTGTTTGGTACGGTATAATTCTAGTGTATGGTTGGTGATTGTTTCAGAGTGATGAAGTGGAGATGTGATGCTAGGTAGTGATGGTGAAGAAGTTAAGTGTGGGGGAAGCTGTAAAGTGAAGTTGCTGCTGTGTTCGTGAGGACGCTCACATTTCAGTGTGGGGGGAATGATGACCCCTGGATCGAAGCCATTTTTAGCAATTTTTAGGGTTTAAATAGGGTTAATTATGGTCATTTTGGATGTATTTCCATAGTATTTGAAAGCATGTGTGTGTGGAATGTCATGGTATTTGCATGCATCATGATTGTCGATATTGTCCATTGGTGTATGCACATTGCATGGGAATGGTGACGATTAACATTGTATTGTACATAAAGAGGAGGTTGTATGTAAGTGGGTAGAGAGAAGAGAGAGATCGAGGGGGAGAGAACGAGGGTTAGTATGATGAGTTTAGAGCTCAAGCTTTGAGGATGGTTAGGTGGGAACGCAAGTTTGGAGACCTTAATGTGGTTACAAATGAAAAGTTTCAAATAAAAAAAATGGAAGGGTGGGTAGTTTTAGCACCCGTTGGTACCCGCCAACTTCTTGAGAGAATATAAGAGAAAGAGAGAGGGAGCGTTTCTTTCTCTGGCTAACATGAAGAAGAGGAGGAGGAGGTAAGCCTGCGCTGTTTGTTTGTTGTTAATGTATGTGTGTGAAGTATGGGTGTGTGCGTGTCTTGTATGAGAAAGAGAGAAGGCCTGGCGCCTGCACGAAGAAGGTGGCAGAGACCTTGGCCAAGTGTCGGCCTGCACAACACAGAGAGGGGCTAAGCCCTTGCGCTTGAGGTGGACGGGTTGGCTTCCTGCGGTCAGGAGAGCTTGGCATCGTGAGTGAGACTGGCTGTGTGAGCATGGAGAGCCACGGAGAGGTGGTTGCGCACGAGGCTAGCAGACCGCTTGTGCGCCATGGTGGGCCGCATGTGTGTCGTGTACACAAAAGGGGTCAAGCCCCTCCATCTAAGGTTGAGCGGGCTGGTCATCAGCCAGGTGTGCCTGAGCAGTGAGCACTAAGGTCATGGTGCATAGGCCAAGCCCAACGGATAGGGATGGTCGCATGTGCGTGGCCGGCGTGCATGGAGAGACTCCACGAGGGAGGTGTGCGATAGGGCTGGCTGGCCGGTGCGCTACAAAGAGGTGGACACAGTAGTGTGGTCACCTAGCATGTATAGCCAAGGGAGGTGCACGATAAGGGTTGTCTTGCTCTAGTCGCCATGCTGGGGGCTCGACCCCAAGGTGTGTGTGCCTTACGGGCTGGCCGACAATTGGCTTTGTGTGGTAGGCTCGACAGATAGAACTTGGTATAGCATGAGTATGGCCGGCTGCGTACCAAGAAGGAGAAACCACCCATACGGATTGGCCGTGCGTATGAGGCGGCTAATACACATGGGCCAGACAGTTGGACGGCTGTGTGCCTGGCAAGGAGTGACACTTGGCTCAGCGGACAGAGCCTAGGCCGCATCTTGGAGCCGACCAGCATATACATGGACAAGGTACCATAATGGCGGACCTTAGCCACACTACTAAGGGGGATGCTCATGAAGAGAGCAAGCACACACCTAGGAAGGCCACCCATGGTAGACTGTGAGAGAGAGAAAGAAATGTGTGTGTGCATGTGGGAGGTCTCCATGCTCTCAAGCTAAAATGAGGAGAGAGAAGGTGGGGAACCATAGCAAGTAGAGGAGACATTGTGTGTGGGTAGAAGAAGAAGGAAAGAATAGAGAGGGCAATATGACTGCGCTATGTGTGTACATGCAAAATAGGAAAGAGAGAGAAAGAGATTTGATCACTTTGACATGGTGCATACTTAAAAGTAAAAGCATGAGAGTGTGAGAGAATGTATTAGATTGTGTGCATTATTCTTGTGTTTGTGTTTCAGGAGGAGGAAGAGAAAGAAAGAAGAAGAAGAAGAGAGTTCACGAGAATAGTGAGTAGAGAGAGAGAAGAAAGAAAGAAAGAGTTTTGAAGTGTGAAAGAGAGAGTGAAGAGTGGAGTGAAGTGAAGATTAGCCAAATGTTGAATGCAGTGATGCTGTTGCAGATTGACTGAAATGTGGAAGTGTTGGAAATATCGGTTCTTTTTCATTAAATTCTTGGAAACAATTTACACAAAACCATTTTGACATTAAATTTCTTTATTCAGTTTAGAATGGTGAAGTTGTGTCTTGACTCGGGGGGGGGGGGGGGTCACTCACAAAAAAATGTGAATATCACGTGCGTTCAACAGAAGTATAATTTTAATTTATGAAACTTACAGAAATATATTTACATAAGGGTATGATTTAAAATTTCTTCAAAAAAATTTATAGATTCATAAAGAAAAGGGGATATTATATAGATTAAAAAATTCACAAATAAGGGATTTAAAATATAGGCCATGAACGCACGCGATAGGGATATTTTACATATAGTGACCCCCCCGAGTGTCTTGATGATCTATTGGGTCATAGTAGTTTGTTCTTTTCCATTTGTGTGTCTGTGTGGGTGTGTGTAAATAAGACATTGTAAATTATTTCATACAAAAAGATGTCTTTTCGGTGTGTGTTTCTAGGATTTAGGCTGTGTGTGGTTGTTATTTAGGACGCATTCACTGTTTTAGTGGGTATTTAGTGCGTTGGACTAGAGAGTAGGAAGGCCAGTCATGATGATCCAACAAAAGAACTTGAAAGGAAATTCCTTCATCAGCTAGGCGAGATTGGCCACTAAAGGTAAACAAATGCCTATTTTTTTACTATTTATAGTGTGCCTAAGTGGACAAAAGTGGACACCCTGTTCCTGCAATCACCCTGGAGGAGTCAGCTTGAGTGGTTTAGAGAATGTTTAGGTGTCTGACTGTGTCAGTTAAAGGACTGAGGATATCAGATGAGTGGATTGGTGCTTTGGATCTGTGTTATGCTGGTGTTGTGGTGTTAGTTTATAGAGCCCTCCCAACCGTGGTATGTTTGGATAAGCTATAGAGTCAAGTCTCCCCCCACGCATCAATGTTTTGGTACCCCCATTGAGGAGGGATTTGAAATCACCCTTCAGTCTGTTCGTAGGTCTGAGAAGTTGTTAGCTATGGAGATGGCTGCCATGATGACCTATCCTGTGTTTCATGGTCATGCTGGTGAAGATCTAGAGGAGTTTTTGGTAGAGATGGAATTGGAAACCTTCACCTTTGGCTCGAAGGGTTCACTATAAGTAAACCCTCTATATCACATGCGTTCAAGGCCTAAATAAAACAGGCCCTTTTTCTATTCAACATTTTTCAGAAATAAAACATACCTTTTTTCTATTCAACCTGTTAATACTCCCTTTAAATGGTACCCTTCTATATGTAAAAAGTGTGTAAAAAAGGGATTTTTAAAATCCCTTCTGTTGAACCCACGTGCTACACTTACGTATTTATGAGTGACCCCCCCTGGGACCTTTGGTAAGGATAGGGATGAACATAAGTTGTCATTGCTGTCTATGTTGCTGAAGGGGGATGCAAAACCATGGTTGCAGACATGGAGAGCTCAGCCCAATCAAGGCTAGTCATATGAGAATATTAAAGTATCTCTGGTGCAACACTATAAGTAGAGTGAATCCTTGGATGCGTTATGGAGAGATATTCATAATTTAAAGCATAACATATTGGATATTTTGGACAGGTTTGTGAATCATTTTGAAGACCTGTGGGGGGAATAATAGAGAATCCACCTGTTCTTAAGAAGAACATGTTCATCAAGGCTCTTCATGAATATCTAAGGGAGAAGATGGAGCTAAAGAGGCCAAAAACTTATGAAGAAGCCTTGAGAATCTCTAGGGAGAAAGAATGGAAGCTGCATAGGATGGCTCAAAAAGGAAAGGTAAGTTGAGGATGAAGAAAGGCCATCCATGCCTAGGGACAGAAGAGAGGACTTCCCCAGTGGTTCCAATGGTTACTAATCAACTGATGTAGGGTAACACTCATTTGACTTCCCCAGCAGTTCCAATGGTTACTAATCAACTGATGTAGGGTATCACTCATTTGACTTCCCCAGTGGTTCCAATGGTTACTAATCAACTGATGTAGGGTATCACTCATTTGACTTAGCAAATGGAGAATCTGAACTTGAACGCCCCTAGGGTAGGAGACACAGATGGTGTAAGAGGCAAGGAAGAAGAGGACCAAACATGAATGTTCTATGTTTCAACTGTATGGAGAGGGTTCATACATCTCCTAAGCTCCTTTACCCCATAAGGATGGGAGGTGATGTTTATCTTTTGGCACCTAGGAGGGAAGATATGAAGGATTTTTGGAAGGAAGAAAAAATGCCAAATCGGTAGGTACCACAGGCTCAACGCAGCCACGGAATGGGACTCAACAAGGAGAGATGAATTTGATTGGGATGGATCAAGAGGTGGACATCTTAGCTAGCAAGAGAACCAGAGGAGAAGAGGTAGAGGATGATCCATGACCTTCCAAAAAGAAGAAGGGAAAGCGGGTGGAAGATCAGCCCAAGGAGAGTAAAAAGAAGACCGGATCCAAAAGACACATTGGCATGCAAGATTTTCCTTTGGGTGTTCATGAGGAGCACATGATCTAATGAAAGAAGAAGACTAGGTCTAGAAGACACATTGGCATGCAAGATTCTCCTTTGGGTGCTCATGTGAGGAAGCACATGATCTAATGAAAGATCTTCAACAAGGACCTACTTTGCCCTAGCTCTTGCAGTTATGCGCTAGACTTAAGAGGACGTGGAGTAAGCTGGTCAGCACTAGAGGCTCGAGGAAGAGAAAAAGGGAGGTCAGATTAATGTATTACAAGTAAAAGGAGATAAAGTGTATTTGCCAATTATGGATGGCTGGGTGAATAAGCACATAGTTCCAAAAGTGTATATATATATATATGGTGGTGCATAGCTATGTGTAATGACCCAGCAGACAATGGAGGCTTTGAGATTGAAGGTAGGAGAACCATCTAAATTCAAAGTTAGAATGGCAAACAGTGCAAGGGTCAGATGCTTAGGAATTGTAAAAGAAGATGTAGTTGAGGTCTTTAAGTCAAATCTAAGTCATCAAGAAGTCAGCAGGGGGGAGCTGATAGGTTCAGTAAAGTCTAGAGGAAAGGCTTTTGAAGATAATTGAGGCTGGAGGAACTTTGAGGAAGCTTGGTGAACATATTTCTAACTGGGGTCAATAGCGGCTGTTTGATTAAGTTTGCTGTCAAGAACTAGTCAAAATATAGTCAACTAAGGTCAGTTGAGGACATAGGCGTGAATATAAGAGCTATTCGAGGTTAGGATGGGCCTAGATGGACAGTTGGAGGAGATAGCTAAATCAGTTTAAGGGGTTCATAGAGTGTTCAGGAGTCTGACTATGTCAGAGCTGAAGGACAGAAGATATCAACTGAGTAGATTGGTGCTCTGGATTTGTGTTGTGCTGGTGTTGTGGTGTTAGTTTATAGAGCCCTCCCAACAGTGGTGCAAGCTATAGAGGCAAGTCTCCCCCAACACATCAAAGCGGACATGGACACAACTACGAGCACATGGCTATAATCGTACAAATAACCACATTCACATAGAGCAGTGTATATAGTTCGTGCACGACTATAGCCATGTACTATTTGTTAAAAAAATGGGGATAGAATGGGTCAGATATGTGGAGACATGTGCCCCACATATCTCACCTATTTTGACCCTGTTTTTTTGAAATCACATTATTGATTTTTTTTAAAGACACTATGTAAATACTTAAAACACAAAAAAAGTGCAATACAACAATGTTGTGGTTTTTATTTCTTGCAAATTATATATAAAGTAGAAAAATCCATAAGGTATTTATGTACCAAAAATGAATAAAGTCGAAGATACTAATTAAATTAATTCATTGTCTTTGTATTCATATTTATCTTCATCTTTGCCCACATCCTCACCATGTGCACCACCACCTTCATCATCACTACCGTCACTTTTAGCATCAGCATCTTCCTGCGTTAAATAGTGATATAATGCAAACATGTTAGCCACAAGCAAAACAAGTTGGTGATAATTAAAAATCAAGTTTAGAATGTCACCAAGTTTCCCTACCAATCTCGTTGGATAAATATTTCAATGATCTCTCCCTGGCATATGATCCACTCCTAACTGTCCACCTCATTGTGGTGCATGTGGTAGCTATTCTCTGAAGACGTTGGCGGGCCGACCTGTTACCCTTTCCTACAACAAATTTCAACATGCATGTGAGGTATGAAAATCATGAAGACACATGAAGTAGAATCAGTTGAAGATGATCAAAGAGAAAACTTACAAATCGTGTCTAGCTTTCCTCCAGATCCATACTTCATCGCACCATACTCAGCAGCATTTGACTCATGTGTGCCACCTTTTGTTGAGGGTGTTGATTACCCTCCCTGGCTTCCTTCTTTTCCTTCTTCGATTCCTTAATGGTACAGTTGGTGGGCATTCGTTTTCCCTCTTTTGGGCACCTCCTTGTGTGAGACCTACTATTATTGAGGATCTTTATAATGCAATTCCTCACCCACTCATCAGAAAAAAGTGTGTGTGGTGGGTTTGAAAACTGTTCCTACATGCATTGAACTACATACATGAAGTCTTTGTCTTTTTGTTCTCCCCATGGTTTGAAGCGTCCTTATAGGTTTGGTTGACTAAATGATGAAAGGTATAATAAACCCTCCATCCTGTGTCATCCATATAAGGCCCGCCCTCCTCATCTAGGGTATAGTAAATCATCCCACCCTCCTCGGGCACATCGGTTGTCACCATAGGCGAAAGTGACCGTGCACCTCCTACTAAGCATCTATTGCACACACCTCCCGCTAACCATCTACTGCTACTCGATCGTGATAGCTTTGAGAATCCCTTGAGCTATAACCACATCAATGGAATCATGAACATGACACATGTTGAGGAGATAGCACCGTGGATGTGATAGGAGTACCCTGAGCACTACGAGGAGCTGAAGGGCGAGGAGTAGGGAAAGTAGAAGTGAGGTGTAGGCAAAGTAGAATCAAGAGGGAAAGGTGGTGGGGAAGCATAGATGTGGGCAACTGTGGGATAGCTCTCACGTGTGAATAACATAATAGGCTAGGGATATGCCTGAGCAACTCAATTGCTTTGCCCATACCTAGAGCTCAAGTCGTACCAAGCTACATGTGCCTCTAAAACACACTATAAATCTAGGTCATTTATAGGTATGGATGTGGCACTACAAGATTCCCCTCCATACATATGATCTTGGTTCATTGGTGATGAACTCCATGATGGCCACATCTATATGCATAAAAACATTACATGAAAAACAAAAAACATAGCTCACATAGAGCATACATTACATAAAAAGCTTTATGCATAAAAACATTACATAGCTCACATATGCATACATAGCTTACATAGAGCATGCATATGCTCTATGCATTAATACTTAATGCATTATCACTACAATAGAATGAGGGTCTAGCAACGAAAATAACAACGCTTCTATAACTAGAAGGGTATGGAGATGTCGAGCCTATTTCACTATTAGAAACATTGCTACTTTTTTTGGGATTACTGCTAAAAGCAGCAAAATATTGCTGCTGCTCAACAACAAAATTTTGATATTCAACAACAATAATTTGGTTTTGAGCAGAGTGAAATTTTGCTGCTATTTCTGATGCTGCGAAATGATACAATTGCGTGGAAAAAAAAGCTAGGGTAGACTAGGGACTCTACATAGGACTCCCCAGTTTGCCCTAGCTATTTTTTTAAATTGATACTTAATTTTTTGATACATACATGAGCTTGCTCAAGAAATTAAAACTGGAATGAATACAAGTGAGGCAGTTATATATTATATTTCTCAATTAGTTGGGCCTTTGGCCATATAAAAAAAAACAAGGAAGAGGAGGCTACTAGGAGTCCGAATGAAGGATTCGTCCAACTTCACTTCCTTCATCCACTTCATGCTTGTAGTCCAGATCTTCCTCTTGCTCTTCCTCTTCATCCTACATACATTTAAAGAAGAGGTAAGTATAAACAATAAAAGACAATTACATATAGATAAGAAAAGGGCGTAACAAACTACTTACCTCGTTACAAGTCCATAATTGTAGGTAGGGGGCTCTATATCCATAATAGTAGTCCTCTTTTTTTGGGTCACGCCCAAAAACTACCCTCTACAAAAAATAATTAAAGATACAATTACTTAAAGGAAATAGTCTAGTTTAAAATGAAATGAAAGAGGATAAGGAAAATAGTAAAATAGATACTTATTATTATAAAGTGAGAAATAAAGGAAGATTTTTTGCTCGAGCCAAAGTGTGATGCTCCTTGATTTCGTAATTGCTCGTGAAGCACTTGCCGTTGCTTGTTGTTAAAAATCACCTACATGCTTTCTCACAAAGCCCTGCGCATGCCTCCACACCTCTTGAAACAAAACACTCAGCTTTTCCATGTTGTTCTTTGCTGCTCTCTTAATGTTTGCTCTCCTATTAGAGAGAGAAAGCTTTATCCTTTTCTTTATCCAATCCTCCGAGAAGAAGCATAGGCCCGCATGTGGAACCGTAAGCTCAGTCTTGAGCATGTCAATAACATATTTTTTTGAGAGATCATCTTGGGCTTTACATTTATTAAAGGCATTTGTGAACTATTGGTTAGCAAGTAAATGTATGTGGTTGATGACTTACTTCCCTCATGCATCCATCACACGAGGGCACCATCAACATCCACATTATATGGCAAGGTTCTTACATTAAATGGCGAGATGGGTCTCCTCGGGTGTGGCTTAAAATGAGAGGATGAAGAACCCCCCCCATTGGGAAGATGATTAAAGAGACCTAGTGTTTCTTGTGGCAAAACAAAAGCACCGTGCTCCCCCCCGCTACTACCTCTACTAACCCCCCCAAGATCCCTACGATATCGTGGTGGTGAAGATGGACATGAAGGATCGGGGGTGGGTGGGTTTGATTCATGTTGGCAGTGTAGGCTCATCACACCCATACCGCGATGGGCCTGCACCACTCCGACAAGCACCTATCTCAAAGGAGTAGAGTGTCCCCACCATGGAGGCCACTGGACATATAGGGTAGATTTCCCATATGGACTTGATTAGCAGTATGGTATTTTGGCCTGCATATAATATTAAATGAATTAACTTACAAAATGCATAAAAAATAAAACTCTATATGTGAAAAGGAATGTCAAACCATATCTATGTGAAAAGGAATGTCAAAATGCATAAAAAATAAAACTCTATATGTGAAAAGGAATGTCAAACCATATCTATGTTTGTGAATTGACTCCATGACTATTGCCCATATCATTGGTTTATGATATTGAGTAGGCTTGCGACATTTGGGTCCTACGATGGGTCGATAGACATTACCTATACATATAACCCAACCCAATACATGCAAAAGAGTTACTTTATCAAATCATAAAACATTCACAAATAACTACTCCTAAAGGTTTTATGGGTAAATCTTATGTATATAGCCTACACATAGAGCCTTATGCATAGAGTCATACGCACATAGCTTTTGCATAGAGTTGTACGCATAGAGCCTATGTAAAGGATCTATGTAAAAAGCTATGCATAGAGCCCATGCATAGGCTCTATGCATAAATCTATGCATAGAGCCCATGCATAGGTTCCATTCATAAATCTATGCATAGATCCTATGCATAGAGCCCATGCATAGGATCTTATGCATAAAGCATGGGCATAGAGCCTATGCATATAAGAGCCTACGCATAGATCCTATTCATAGTTCATAGAGTCTCTTCATAAAGCCTATTGTCGGAAGGTTGCTAAACCTATTTTAAAATTGAGATGATTGAGAGATAGCGATAAACTTAAAGTTTAAAGTTTAAATCTTAAAGCTACCCGGTTCAAGTATCTACCTGAGCACTCCAAGAACCCGGGATAGTCATGCATCGTCCAAAGAAAAAACTCCTTTCACCTCCACCTCACGCCTTTTTATTGGCCTTGAGACATTATGCAATCACACTACAAGAGAAGGTATCATTAGCTATGCTTATTTTCAATGTTTTAGCGACATTTTACATTACATCGCTATAAGCACCGTTCAGTGCCAAATAAATGCCGTTATTAGTGCCCTTATTAAACACTGCTATCGATGCTATAAAAACACCGTTTTATAATTGCCATTATAAATGTCTCTTTTAGAAACGCTGGGAAAAAACATAATGTTGAAATTGAGTGGAAATAAAAACTTAAAAATAAATTAAAACCCAAAAAGCTTGAAAAGTATCCAAATATTTTTGAAATAAAACAACAAAATCACCAAATCATTATACAAAGCAAACAAGTTGTACATATATTATGATGATATATATTAAATTTGTACCATCATCAAATCCATCTTGCAATAAATCCATGTATGCCAATTAGTCTATTTCTGAATCCATCATTTCCATGGCTCCTATATCAATACAAAGTCCTATTCTACTACTTGAAGATGGTATAGATGTATTATCATCATGGTCCTCATGGTCATCATATTGATTGTTAATTGCATCCTCCATTAATTATCCACCGTGCATTTCTTCTTTTAGCATCTTGATTTTGAAATATATGTTTAGATCAAGGAGTGACTTGTACTACATACCACGAGTTAGGAATTGTTTGGTCTAGATGAAACACAACTTAAAATAAAGAACCATAAAATATTTACAAGAAAATATATACAATTCCTTCCTTTTATCTATAGATTCATCAAAATTAAAAATGAAGTGTAAACCTGTTCACATTGTTATGGTAGAACGCATGTGTCTCTCAAGTTAATCTTGCCACAATTTAGCTGAGTCAATTGCAAAAACTCCTCTTGAATGCAAGCTTCTTGATGGTTGCTTAAGTACTACTATATACCACTTTGAACCACTTAATATCAAAGATGAACACTTTGAAAGCTCTAAATACCACTTAATATCAAAGATGAACACTTTGAAAGCTCTACATCTAATCTCCAAGATGTCTTGAATTGTTCCACTTAATATCAAAGGTGAACACTTTGAAAGCTCTAAGTCTAGTCTCCCATTTGTCTTGAATGTTCCATAATATTCAAGTTTCTTCACTATAATATTATTATCTCTTCTACTAGCTCGACTTTCTTGGTCAAAACTTGCCATTACACCAAAATCATATCTGACTCTCTTGGATTCCACACGTTAAGTGCGAAAATGTCATCCTTCTCACCACATTGCATTATGCACTTTATACTGTAACCCAATAAAAAATCTTTAATATAGCTCAATATATAAGAAATTATATCTTAGAAAAATATAATATATTGTAGTTAAATATTAAAACATCGTTACTTACATGGTAGTCGCATCCCCTTGCATACTCCCATTCTTCTTTTGTAATTTCCTCTCCCGTCCTTTTGGCTTGCTCTAGGGCATCTCTAAGCAACTAAATATTGCAATCCTTTGGAAGAGTCTTTAGGTTAGGTGGGTCTGCCATATGCCTTTGTATTAATCTCTTAAATTCTCTTCTCTTCTCTATCCTTATCTTTCTTGTATCTTCATATTTCTCAATCCACGTTTTCATCACATAAGTGTTAAGAAGACGAAATGTAATGACCTTTTTGTACATGGACTCATCCATCTTTCGAATGCGTCATTTTCCATGTGACACCATTTGTTCATCCTTATCATTATGCATGAATCTAGGCATAGATGGATCAATCTGTTTCAAATATTCAGAGATGTATACAAAAAAAAGATGAAATTTGATTCTTGACATTCTTTTCCTCTTGCCTTGTCAACCTTCATGGTTCCTTTGGTAAAACCACCTTGTCATTGACTACCCTTGGCCATGCATTTTCCATGCGTCTGATATCCTTTAGGTCATCTGTTATTGCATGGCTATCTTTTTTATCAATTAGATGGTCCCAAATCATTGATGCCACATTCTTAAAAATGTGCATTGGATCCAAAAGATGATTTATTCTTAACTCTATCTAATATGGTAGATGATAGAAGCTTGAGTACCTTTTCATGCCCATGATGAGTTCTCTGGGGACGGGAGTCACCCTCCATCTCTCCTCCCACTCTCCATCTCTCCACCTTCCCTCCACTAGCATTGTAGGATACATGGCTTCCTACTCTGCACCTCTCCTTACAATGAGAGAAACCTCAGATGGAGCATAATTAAGCTTAATCTATGCATTAATCTGAATGCATAGATTAAGCTCTATGCATAGATCTTAATCTAAGCATTAAGCTTAATGCATAGATCTTAGTGCATGTATTTAGCTTAATATAGAGATTAAGCTTAGTACATATATTAAACTCTATGTATTAAGCTTAATGCATAGATTAAGATATATGTAGTAAGCTTAATGCATAAAGCTTAATACATGCATAGATTAAGATATATGTAGTAAGCTTAATGCATAAAGCTTAATACATGCATAGATTAAGCATTAAGCTTAATCCAGACATAAATTTTCTTGGGGTTTTGCTGCTGCTAGGCAATGTTTACAGTAGCAAAATTTTGTTGCTCAGCAGAGAGAAATAATGCCACCCAGCATAGAAATTTCATTGCCTAGCTGAGTGAAGTTAGTAGTAAAATTTTGTTGCTGGGTAACGATGTGGAAACTGAGACTCCTGCCTAAATAGTCATCGATAAGATTCCTTTCTATCTACCACTCTTAGTTTCACATGCTAGGAGGATGGAGCAACACTTCCTCCTAAAGATTTCTTTCACCTCCTCCATCAAAGCTCTCCCCCTCTCCAAGGTAATTACCTCTCTCCTTTCTTTATTTCTCCCAATATTTCATGGAAAGCTTCTATGCTTTCTTATTTTCTAAGCTTTCATGGAAAGCTTCAACATAGCTCTCTATGTGAGCTTTTCTTTCCCTTTCCCTCTCTTTTCTTTCCCTTTATCCCTTCCCCTCTCTTTACTTTCCGTTGCCTTGCCCTAGCTCTATGCATAGGAGTGATAATAGAGAGATTTGATGGAGAGCTCTCTATCAAAGGTCTCTATTATGTATTCTATGCATAGAGCTAGGATGAGGACAACATAAACAACTTTCTTGCAATCATTTATGCATTAGGAATAGGTTAAAGAAACTCACCTTCTTTTCCTCTGCTTCTCCTTCTCCTCTTTCACTTAGTCTCTTGCTTACTAATATGTGAGAATGAAGTAAACTTACTAACTTTTTAATTTATTTTGTTTCTTTTTGGTACGTTTATTCAAGTGAATAACTCACAAATCTACCTTTTTGAGGAAAGCCCTCTTTTTCCACGCCTAAGTTTATGCTTTTTCTTTGTAATATTGCACCACCCTTTGGTGCCGAGGTTAGGGTATGTTTAGGTTTCTTGTGTAGAGCATATGCATAAGCTCTATGCATAGGCTTACTGCATATATCTTATGCATACACTTTATGGATAGAGCTTTATGCCTAAGATTCTTGCATAGATCTTATGTATAAACCTTATTGGCAACCTTTATGCATAGGAGTTTTCCATAGAGACTATGCATAAGCTTTATGCAAGCTCTATTCATAGGCTTCTTGCATAGACCTTTATGCAAGCTCTATGGATAGGCTTGCTGCATAGAGCGTATGCATAAGCCTTTATACAAGCTCTATGCATAGGCTTCTTGCCTAGAGCTTATGCAAGCTCTACGTATAGGCTTCTCACATAGACCTTATGCATAAGCTTTATGCAAGCTCTATACGTAGGCTTCTTGTGCATAAATCTTATGCATAAGCTTTATGCATATGCTTCTTGTATGGAGCTTGTTCATAGGCTTCTTGTATAGAGCTTGTGCGTAGAATTTATGCAAAGAGCTTATACATAGGCCTATGCATAATCTTATGCATAGGATTCTTACATAGATTGTATGTATAAGCCTTATGCAAGATCTATGCATAATCTATACTCATATGATTCTCTCACTAGTGCTTCCATGTGGGGCTTATGTATAAGACTTATGCATATATCTTTGATAGAATCTTATGTATAAGCTCTATAAGCTCATGTGAAGTGGAATACTCTCACATATTAGAACATACATAAGTTTTCTCTTTGTCATTTTTTACTAAGTCTACTTCATGTGTTATCGTGATTTTCATATCTCATGCATGTTGAATTTTTTTGTAGGAAAGGGAAACAGGTTGCCCCCTAACGTTTGGGAAGAATAGGTACCACATGCACCATAACAAAGTAGACACTTGGGAGTGGCTCAAATGCGAGGAGTGGTCACTAAAATAGATATCGAATAAGCTTCATAGGGAAACTTGGTGAGATTATAAACTTGATTTTTAATTATCACCTAGCATGTTTTGCTTTGTGGCTGACGTGGTTGCATTGTATCACTATTAAATACAAGAAGACAAGGATGTTGAAAGTGACAGTCATGATGAATGTGGTGGTGCACATGGTGAGGATACGGGCGAAGATGAAGATGAATATGAATATGAAGACAAAGACATTAAATTAATTTAATCAGTGTCTTCATGTTTATTCATTTTTGGGACATAAACACCTTATGGATTTTGTAACTTTATATATAATCTGCTAGAAATAAAAACCATGACATTGTTGTATTGTATTTTATTTTCTATTTTTTAAAGTATTTAAGTGTCTTTAAAAAAAGTTTAAATAAGGTGATTAAAAAAAAAACTACATGTCCCCACATATCTCGCCCATTCTGTCCCCTTTTTTCTTGCAAATAGTATGTAGCTATAGCCACTACTATAAATATAGTTATTAACACAATTATTTGTGTGGCTATTTGCAGTCGTGTGAATGTTTTTGTCTCATTTATAGATCCTTTGAAATTTTCGTGGCTCTTATGTGGTTGTGATCTTCATTTGTTGTAGTGGATGAAATCTCTAATTTGTTCTATCATAGCAAAATCTATGGAGGCCATGGGATCCTCCAAAACATCCCCAAGGAATCCTGCATCTACTAAGATGTGCTTAAGAAAAATTAACAATGTGGTAATGGTAGGATCCGTAGCTTGGGGCAGCATGGGCAATGCCAAGTGTAGCCAAGGATGGGACGTAGAGGGCACAATGTATAAATGAAAGACTTGAAGTACAGTTACTAGAGTATACCTTGTTATTGGATGGAAACTATGTCGCTTTAGCGACATAGTTCTAGCAATACTATTTGTGTCATTAAAGGAATGCATGTCACTTTTTAAAAAAACTTACTTTACAGGAAATACTTATTCCCTATAATGTCCCTACTAGAGGAGTTGCATAGCGACATTGGTAACTTTGGTCGGTAGTAGAGTGTCACTATAGGTCCAAATTCCTAATAGGGTAATGACCCCCCATCCAAGGTGAGAGGTCCGACAATACACATTGGAGCCCATCCACATTTTCCAGGAATGCCTTTGGAGAGAACAGTCCAAATCTAGAGAGGTAGACATAAAAGATGCACGAGACCACAACCATTCTCCACCCCTCAACTCCATATGAGTAAGATTCTTTACCAACACAAAATGGCCTCCCAATATAAGTGAATGTGCAAGATTACCGAGCTCAAAGGCCCGAGCTTGAAAGTCCGAGCATATTATTTTTAAGCCTCACCCTAATGAATATTTTTCCAAGTAACATTGACACTTTAGTATTTCTTTGGTTGAAACACAATGAAAATAGAATTTTTCTTGGTTGACATGCAATCAAAATTCTCATTGAGATATTTAATTCACATATTATATGTGCATGAACATGTCATCATCATTGACAAAGGAAAGAACAAAGGATGCATTGTTTGGCCCTTAATGAAATGACACAAAATAAGAGAGAATTTAGGATATCAAATAGAAGAGAATAAATGTAACTTGTCAAGTCAAATTCACCTACATTTTGAAAATGTTATAAAAATAACATCAAATGCATTATGCAAACAAAAAGGTTGAATAGTTTGAATAAAAGGCAAATGATCAATCAACCTCTTTCACAAAATGAAGTTTAGTTGAAGAATCTTCCTAGCTAAGCAATAAAATAACAATTTGTAGGGTAGTGTTCTGCAATGAAAGCATAAAAGATGTCTTTTCTAGTCTTTACTCTCAAATTCCTCTAAGAAAAATCATTTATGATATCAAAAAAGAGAGAGAAAATCTAAGTCATCGACAAATGAAACTCACATGTGCTTTCAAAATGCTAATTTTGGATATACAATTCACATGGCAGCAAATGCATTATCAGACAAAACCATTGAATATTTTGACTAAAAGTATTGATAAATCATCAATCTCTTTCACAAAATGAAGCTTAGTTGGAGAATCTTCCTACCTAATCAATCAAATAATAATACATAAAGTATAGTTTTACAATCAAATCATAAAAGATGCCTTGTCTTTAGTCAAATGCCTCTAACAAGAATAAGGACATTAAAAAATACCAAATAAATCTAAGTTATCAAATGAGACCTACTTATGCGTTCAAAATGCTAATTTTGGATATAACATTACGTGGCAACAAATAGATTATCAAACAAAGTTGTTGAATAGTTTGAATTAAAGATAGGGTAGAGTTGGGCAATCAAAGCATAACGATGCATTGTCTAGCTTTTAGTCGAATAGTTGAATATCATAAAATAAAAGAGAATTTGGGATATTCATACAAAATATAGTAGATCTAAGTCTCTGAAGCATACTCATCTACATACTTTAACCCTCTCTAGGACGCGTTTCCACTATCTCATAGTCATAGGTGTCTTCACTGGCCATGTGTGCTACCATATCACCCACATAACAAAGCATGACACTAAGTATCTTTAATTAGTTTTTATATATTAAAAGACTCATTATATATTAAAAGACTTGACATTATTATACCCATGTAATAGTTATAAACAATGACTTCAAGCTTTAAAAGGTGAAGAGCACCTACTAGTCCAATGGTGCCTCAAAATCATAATCCATCTCAGTCTCATCTCCAAGCTTAAGAGGTGTGATGAGATTAGAAGTCCCTGCCTCCAAAAACTTATCATTAAGTACACTCTGCAAGTATCTAGTGCACAACTCCTCATCACTGTCCATAGCAAGGCAAGAATGCCCTCAATGTAATCTTGCCTTCAATTTGGGGCCGATACCCGCACCAAGCTCAACCACACTACCTCCAATAGGGCATAAGAGCTCCATAAATATCAACATAGTGGAGGATCTTTCCTCTAAACCTCCTCTCCAAGTGCCACCTCTCTCCTCTCTGATGTAGAGTCAGAGAGGATGGTAAGTAATTTGGTAATGCAGTAGCTCTCCAAGGAAAGCTTCAATCTCCCTGCAATGGTTTTGGCCTTGTCCAAGTAGTAATGTGGCTTTTGTTCATTTCTAGACAAAACCAATATCTGAAATCTAGTGGTCTAGCAACAATTACAAGTAAATATATTACTCCAAAACATTTTGATAAAATGAACACTTGTTAATGTATAGAAACAAATATACACACCTTGACCCCAAGGCCAATTGTGTCTGCTGTTGAAATCCCATTGCGAGAAACAATATGGCCCAAAATTTTCCCTTGTCTTACCATGAATTTGCACTTGTCAGGATTCAACACCATATTAGAGAATTTGGGAATCTCCCAATTCCCATTTTTGAATACTAAAAAAGGGGGACATGGATAACATGTTTGTAAGTTTCTCAAAGCCCTATCATGTGACCTATCATTAGAAAGCGCTTGAAAAATGGGATCTAAAGAGCCATAAACCACTCATTTTGGATTAATGGTGTTCAAGTTATGGAAAATCCAAAGTTTTGACCACATGTCCCAAACTTGTGGGAAATTCCCATATTCCCCAATATGGTGTTATTCAAGCATATACGATAAACTTGACACTTTTGAAATACAAGTCTGAGGTGTTCTATATGATCATCATGCTCTTGTGAGTGAACACATAAATCATCCATGAAGATCTCAAGAAATAGCCTAAGGTACTCCTTGAATACATGACTCATTAACCACTGAAAGGTTGCAGGTGCATTTGTTAGACCAAATGGCATAACACGATAGGCAAAGATGCCATCTTCAGTAGAAAGGTTGTCTTGTGTTGATCCTTTGGATCAATTGACACTTGATTGTAACTGGAGAATTTATCCAAGAAACTATATGCCTTTTTCCCTGCAACTCGTTCCAAAACATGATCCGTGATTGGAAGTGGGTAATGATCACGTACTGTAGCTGCATTTACCTTCTTGGGGTTTACACATACTCGAAGTTTTCCATTTTTCTTGGGCACCACTACAATAGGGGAGACCCATTCAGTGTGTTCAATCTCATAGATAAATTTTGCCTCTAAGGGCTTGTCTATTTCTTCTTTTATCTTTCGTGCAAAATTCTCATTGTAAGTATAAGGACGTTGCTTGGAAGGCTTTGCATCCTCTCGCAATGGAATTGTATGATGCTGACATATGCTTGGATCAACTCCTTTGAGGTCTTTATAACTCCAAGCAAAAACATCGCGATACTCCTTTATTGTTTGAATTAATAACTTCTCCTCATCTAAGGACAAGTCTGTGGCAATCCACACATAGCGAGGCTCTTCTCCTGGCTTAGCGATATCAAATTTTTTTGCATCTTTTGGACCATCATATGAAACCCCTGGCATGCTTGGCTTTTGTTGCATGGGCTGTTGAAGAACAATCTTCCGATCTTGAAGAGTGTACTGTGTGAAGTTGGGGGGAACATTGAGACCTTATTCTTGTCCACTTGAGTCATCACTAATTGAAGACCATGCGGTTTTGAGCTCTCTTTTGCAATCTTGCATCAGAGTTTTTTGTTCAACCGTTATCTTTGCACTTCCGACACTCTCTTTTGAATCGGTTTGAGACTTGAGTTTTTGTTTTGGTCTCTTTGTTTTTTTGCAATTTTTGCTAACAATTTTTAGCTTTTCTCCTGGTTGGAATCCATCTGATCGTTTTACTTGGTCTTTGATACTATCTTGTGCTTGGACATAGTATAGATATCCATTCTTTCCTGAGAAGTGAGGTGGTGGTCGAGAGTGTTCATTCTTAAACTCCTTGTTTTCTTTTTATATTCTCTCATGTCGTTCCCTCTCATCTTGTTTACGAATTCTCTTATGGCTCTTACAGCATTTACATTTAGGTCGGCTTCGAGAGATCTCTACTTGAACCTCCCTTCCTCTCAAGAGTAGGCGTGACTTTCCTAACTCTTCCTCGGGGACTATCACATCATCATCAAAATCAGAGTCCCATCCATCTTCCTTATCAGCATCATTCGCCGATTCGAGTGTTAAATCCTCCATTGAGACTTCCTCTACATGAAGTGCCGTGGATGCAACCCCATAGTACAAATCATCTAGAAGGTCACGTGGTTGTACCATTCATATAGGAATAATGTCATATCCATCTGAGTCACAAAATTGAATTGGCTTAGGTAAAGCACATGTTGATAATGTTGCAAGGACATGAATCCATTCTAGGGGATCAATTAAGTGCTCAGGAAAGGGTTGTGGAATGTATGCCTCATCTGATACACTTCGATTACCCTTAGGTCTTTCAGTGTTGAAATCCTTACATGAGGCTCCACACATCCACAGATCTTCTTGCCCATCTGACAATGTAACTCTTGAGCCCTTAGATGAAGCAGAATCAAACTCATCTATTGGAGACCGCGTTACATCACGATATGAGTGATTCTTTAGGTTGACCCTTGTGATGACAGAATCATGTCAGAGGTACAAATAATTGTATCCCCAATCTTGAATCATTTGAAATTGTCGCATGAATGGTCTACCCAATATCACTTCATAGTTTGGATGCTTTCCAAAATCCACTACTGCAAATGTGTGCTCATATTCAATACCATATGTGGTGACCAATATGTTCTCTAGCAGCCCAATGGGATGTTCTAAGCTTCCATCTGCTAGCTGCAAGCGCATCCTTGTACTCCTAATAGCTGGTTTGCCCCACTTTTCCCAAATGGACCTTGTCACAATGCCCACTCCTACACCACTATCAAGTATTGCAGTTGAAGCTACTTTTCGCACTTCTAATGGGAGGGTAGCATTTCCCTGATCGTCCTCACAAAATTTTCCTACTTTGTTGATAGGAACTGGCATAACATGCTTTGTCTCAGGGTGTATAGTACATTGATGGTGACCCTTTTGTAGCAATACCTGCTCTGACAAACATATGGCAATATCATTCCACAACTCTAGTTGAAGCTTTATCAAATCAAGCAAAGGTAAGGTACAAGCCACTAGTGCTGACAAAATAGCTTGCACGATACCCATATCCATCTCCTTTGTCAACCTTCTATGCATGGAGGGTATCCTCAAGGTTTGAGAACAGTTATCATATTCTCCCAAATAAGATGGTAAGGTTTTTATTGTATGCTTACTTCTAGGAGAAACAATTGTTTGAACTTCCTCCTGGATGCTTGGGTGTCTAAAGTTGTTTTCTGTGCCCCTGGTAAAATCCACTTCAGAGAATGGAGGTGAAATAATAGAGGACATATTCTCATTAACTTTCTCATGAACTGTTGCCCACATCTCATTTGCCATGTCCTCGTTAGAATCAATAACTTCATCATTGCATGGGAAGACAAGACGAGGTGGTGGCAAAATGCCTTCTTTCAATGGGGTGTCAATTGGTGCAGACTTCTCGCTATGAGCTTGTGACATCAGCTCACTTTTCATTTCCCAACTTGATGACACTTCTGGTATGGTTTCTAATGTTGGCTTAAGAGAGGTGGGGCCCCGAGGGATAGGTGGAGGTAGGCCCTCAAGTATTGATTGAGCTTCCCTAATGAGTTGCTGATGTACAGCTAGATTGTTCTTCTCCTCACGAGGGTTTGGGTATTCTTGAAGCTTCTGGGGTAGCTCAGATAAAGCTGCAATGCGACTTCTATGAGCATCAATGATGGCATCTAGAGTCTCGTTCACCTTATCCACAAAAATAGAACCCCCAGAACTATCCTCGGTTGTACTAGCCTCATCTTGTTTAGCACTAGGCCTAGGTTGAGGTTGATGCTCCTCATGCACTTCTTGGGATGTAAAAGCTTGATCCTTCATGTTTTGTTTAGATACTTCTTGAGAACTAGTGGATGCACTCTTAGTTTGCTTGCTGCGGTTCTTTTTCCTCCTAGTGGTCCTCTTTCTATTGGAATGTAGGGTCTTGTCCACTAGATTTGCCTTTGCATCCCTACTTCGAGGTGTCTCATCAGTCTACATTTCGGCATTTCGTGTCTGTGATCTAGTCATGACTCTAAGTGACACGACATCCTCATTCCTCTGATGAAGGTGGCGATGGAACTGCCTCTACAAAGTTGAGTGAGACCTTTGGTTGAGAGGTGCCTTCCTCATGTGGTTTCAGCAAACAATCCTTTGGAAAGTGTTCTACACAACACCCTAGACAATATCTTTCAATTGGTGGAGACTGTGGTACTGTTGTATTGGATCGAGTTGCTTGCCTTGGGCAATGTGGACAATCACCAGCCCAATGGGGTTCTCCGCACTCATAACAGGGGCCCATTAGTTTGGCTTCTTTTTTCCTTTGTTGCCATTGACCTGAGGGGCCTGAAGTCCTAGGTTGGTAGCCGCCTAGCAACATCAAAGAATTTTGCTCCCCCGATTGAGGCCAGTGCTTGGCTTGGATATGTGGGACTTTCAAATAGATTTTCCTTGGATGAATATGATGCATATTCCTCCTCCACATAGCTTGGGTTTACCAAGTCTCTACACATATTTGAATTGTCATAGTCAACAAACCTCACAGGAGCAGTCCCAGGAGCAGGAGGTTGAGCTCCAAGTACAAGTCGTGCTTGCTCTTGTGCCATCGGTGGCTTACGTTCAAAATTAGTATACTGTTGATGCATTTGTGGAGCCACTGCACCCCTTTGCTGCTCACGCTCCTGTCTCATTCTTGCAATGCGAGTACATTCCTGTGTGGTGTGGGTATAATTCCAAGCACAGGCCTGGCACCACTTCTTTGTGGGTTGGTTTGTGACTAGAGGAGAAAAGGTATTACATTCTTCGGTTTTATGGTTACCGCCACATGCTCCACAAAGATGAGGACCTGTAGGTAGTACACTCCTCATTCGTTGTTGCTACTGTTGTTGTGGCTGCATGCGTGGGCGATAGGTTTGTCCCAATCTCCTTAGTACTAGGTTAGCTATCTTGTCTGGATTTACTAGTGCGCTAGACCCTGAACTTTGGTCATCACCCCACTGATCTCTAGGTTGCACCTCAAGGCCAGTACCATCTTGGAATTTGAAGTTATCTGTGAAATCCATAGCATCATGGCAACACTCATTGAAATTTGTATGCTTCTTTGCATAGAGATGTGTGTGGTGTTGAATTTTTGAGTCCTTTTAAGAAGAGAGAAATTAATCGACTCGGGTGGGCTTCTCATCTTCTGGGCAACGATTAATGTACTGCTTCATCCTATTTACACAGTCCCTAACACTCTCAGTATCGCCTTGCTTAAAAGAGTAGATGTTTGCTACTGCGTCATGCTGAATCCCCATCAAGGAAAAAGCAGCAATGAATCTCTCTTCCAAAACTTGTAAAGAAGATTTGTCTAAAGCCTCTAGTGCCTGAAACCAAGCAAGGGCCTTTCCCTCAAGAGTGAGACCAAACCCTTCAATTTGCGTATGCTTGTCAGCCACTTGCTCAGCTCGAACTGCTTGCCTAAATGCTGCTACATGGTCATATGAATCTCCCGACCCTTCGTACTTCTTTACTAGTTTATGAAGAGTTGATGGCCTTACTCGTCTTGAATACTCATCATCAGGCCTACGGCCTCTCACTCTCAGTGGTTTCTCTCTTTGGTAAGGTGGTCCATATGCATCCCAAATTGGTGTGGGTCCCCTATTACCTGCCTCACCAACTCTCTCCAAAGATCTTGTTACCCGCATTTCAGGAGGTGCATTTATGGGAGGCCGAGTTGGCTCGCCTACCCTCCAATTGTCATAGTGAGAGAAACGTTGTTATGGTGTGATCTGTGGTCGCACTTTTGGTGTAGGATAATATCTTGGTGCTAAAGTTGGGCTACTTGCAGTGGTCCACTTTGATGTCAAGGGTCCCTCTCTAGTGAACTCTAGTGATGTCAAGGGTCCCTCTCTAGTGAACTCTCGCAACAAAAGGGAGGAGCAACAGTTTCTCCAAGAAAGACTGTCTCTCCTGGTTTAGCTGTATTAGTTGAGAACACTTCCATGAATAATGGTTGTCCTCTCCACGTGAGCTCACGAATCTCCTTCCAATCACTACAAGACACTGCTGCCTTACACGCATTCCATACACGCGATAAGTTACGGGCACGTGTATGGTCGCGCATGTATATGAATAGTATCGGGCACGTGTATATCGGCATATAAATTCACGTGTATTGAACTTTAAGAAATGCATCTACCAGCGCATGTATATTGGCATCTAAATTCGCGTGTATACTGGTTTCAAAAACGCGTGTATAAGCACGTGTATATACATGCAATTATACACGCATCAATACACGCGAGTGCTTTATTAAGAAAAACTCAATTCTTTTACAAAATTAAAAACTATTTTCTTTAAACCATCTCATAGTACATTACAATATATATCATTACACAATCCCACTACATGCATTTACAACAATGAAATATATTCAAAAATAAATCATGAGATGATAATTAAAAGATAACATATACAATAGAAATGTCATCAATTTAGAACGATACAGTGATGGATTGGTTAGGGTTCAATCTCATCTTCAATAAGATCCATCCTTGCCAAACGATCAACATCAATATCCATTTGATCAATTTGTAAGACTACGATTAAATTTATTCCACTATCGATATTTTGTCCATTGATAATGGTATCGATGTCCTGATCATCCTCATCAACATCACCATCATCCTCAATGGTAGGGTCATTCTCATGATCATGAGAAATGGCACTCTCATCCTCATTATCATGATTATCTCTTATTTCTTGATCATCGATCACAACATCTTCATTGGTATGTTCAACATCATCTTCATTGCGGCTTGTTACATCCTCCATATGCTCCATATTAGTGAATGTATTATATACATCACTTTGGAACGGTGGTGCAATAGGGATGACGTACCACCATTTAATGTCATGCACCATTGGTAGATAGATAACCTACTCAAATACACATACTGCAGTAATTAATTAGCATATCAAAAGTCAAGGGGTACGCGAGCTTAGATATATATGTACATGAAACACATTAGTAAAAAAATGCATACCTGCTCACATTGTTGTGGCAATACGAGCCTATCTTTCTTTGTTTGCCAAAACTTTGTAGAGTCAATAGTTACATAGCCACTTGCATGGCATTTTATCGTTGCATTAGGCCCTTTTTCCACCACGTTCATTTGCCATTTGACATCCAAAACATACACAAAGAAGCGACGAAAGTCAAGCCTAAATATGTCTTGGATTGTGCCACAATAATCATCCATTTTTCCATTAGCTCCCTCTAAGCTACTAATGACACCGCAATCTTATGTATTCCTCTTTTCATCAATTCTTTGTGTTCGAAAATGCTTGCCTTCACACCATATAGCATTGAACATAGTGCACTGGACCAAAATAGAAGCAATATTTATGTAAGCAATGTGAATAAATATTAAAAGCAAATCACTTACAACTAATGCAAAACATTAGTTCTATGTACCTTTAACATGCATCCTCGTGCATACTCCCATTCTTCCACCGTGATATGCATCCCCTCGTCGCTCTCTGCTCTCTCCATTTCTTCATGCAACCAATCAACATGGATATCATTCGGAAGTGTTGCTAGATGCTTAGGGTACGCCTTACGAGAGCCATGTTGCCTCCGAAAGAGAGCTCTTTCTGCTTGCCTTTTTGTCTTTGCATCCTCATATCTTGTAACCCATCTGCTCATCACATCACTATTAAGGATGCAAGTGAAATTGAGATCATCAATCAATGTTCTGTCAATTACTTTACTCTGTCCTTTTCCTTGAGGCACAATAGAGGTCATCCTCAAGTCCTCTTCATTGCTCCATGGTCGTGGCAAAGAGCTGTCCACCTGACCAAGAAATTTTGAAATATATACAAGAGACTCTTGTATCAACCAACCCTTGGCCATGCTTCCTTCGGGCCTTGCACTTTGCCTCACAAAGTCTTTTAAGGTCTTCATGAAGCGCTTCTAGGAAGAACATCCAACATGCATGCACAGTGCCACATAAAGCAATTTTGTCCACTAAATGCACAATGAGATGTAGTTGACTTGTGAGAATGGTTCGCGGCCTCTACCAAACAAACCACCTCCACTGCCATAACACGCGCATCATCCAACGTGGCTGGATCAATTGCTTTGGAACTAACATATCTGAAAAATAAATGAATAGTACATTATACCTCATGCACGTTCATTTTGCAAGGTATAATGAAGGGTGATCTGACATGGGTTTTACATACCTCACAAGCTCGCCCATCTTATAAATACATTTTTTCAAACTCTTATTTACACAATGGTCGATGCTAGTAGGTAGTATGAACTGCGCACATAAGAGCACACATAAGAGCACATGTATGTATGGTTTATGGCATTACAAAATTTAATTTCAACGTACAAGACTTGGAAAACACTTACTTGCAGCATCTTGTGCCAATCGTGGGACTTCAACCCATATAGTTGCTCAACGCCTCTTTTCTTAGTGGTTGTAAAGGCTCCCTTCAATGATCTCATGCATCCAGTGGGAGTACGCAAAGTGGTGATGGCCAGCTTTACCTGCTTCTCCTCTTTCTTTGATATAATCCATGATGCAGGCGGAAGACGAACGTGCCCACCCTCCTCTCGTGTGGCCAAGCTTGATGCATACGTCTTGCGACCCGTAAGTCCTCCCGTACGCTAACATTGTCTCGTTTACCAATAACATGTTCCCAAATACCAGATCCCACATTCTTGAACATGTGCATGGGATCAAGAAGATGGTTGATCTTAAGATGGGTCCAATATGGTAGTCGAAAAAAAATGGAGTACCTGCACAAGGGATTGCTCTATGTGATCTTTAATCCAATTAGAGACTACACAAAACAAGATTGAAAAACATTACTATACCTGTTCATGCCATCTGGAGAAAGAATATTTGTAGACTCCCAAATACGCTTCCAATCTTTTGCACGAAGTGTTTGTGGAGGAATGTTACTCTTACTAGCAACATATTTAGGATGATCTGACGAGAGAAATCGATGATGATTATCGAATATGGTCTTACACAAACCGTCAGCATACTCCTTAACGAAGGGCCACAAACAGGACATGCATGTTTACCCGATGTTTTCAAATCTATTAAAATATAAATATAAGTTAGAATAATAAAGTCAATAGTTATAATTAATATAGCCAATAGTATTAGAGTAGGGAGGTAATTAGAATTCTTACCAGAATAATTGCTGTATCCTGGAAAGTCATGCATTGTCCACATCAACACTGCTTTTAAGTCGAAGTGTCGAGAGGAGGGAGGCCTACTAATGTCCACCACCGCAACACCTCTCCATAGTTCCTCCAACTCATCAATCAACGGTTCGAGATAAACATCCATATGCTTGACTTTATGTTTCCCTGGAATTAGAAGGGATAACATAAGATTTCCCTTCTTGATCGCCATTGATGGTGGAAGGTTGTAATTCACCAACACAACTGGCCACACGCTTTATGCAGTGCTTTTGAAACCAAATGGATTCACTCCATCCATACCTAGGCCAAGTCTCAAGTTTCTGGGCTCTGTTTTAAAGCTGGGCCACTCATCTTCAATATGCTTCTAAGCAGGAGTGTCTATGGGAATTCTCCACATGCCATCATCCGATCGATGTAAGGAATGCCATGACATGAGCTCTGCTATGGATTTGCACTTGAACATGTGTTTGATGCGAGGAATATAGGAAAGTGTCACAAGACTTTACGCACAAGACTTTACGAGGTACATCAAAACTCTTTACATCTATTCTATACCTTGCTTCACCACAAGTGGGACAATGTCGAGCCTCCTTATGCGTCCCACGAAAGAGAATGCAATCATTGACACATGCATGTATGCGATCATAATCCAATCCTCCAAAAGATGTCACATAGCGCCTCGCTATGTCTCTTGAGGTGGGTAGTCTATTTCCCTTTGGAAGCATGTTTGATAATAGCCTGCATCCAATATCATCAATTAGTCCTAAATCCTAAACCCTAAACCACTAATTCAAATTTGCAAGTTAGAATTCTTACTTCAATAATGCGTCAAGACTTGCATTACTCCATCCATAAACTGTTTGTATATTAAGTAGTTCAAGTGAAGCACGTAAAATAGAGAATGTGCACCCTTCAAAAACCAGTGTCGATGAAGCCTTGTAAAGATGCTCTTGTTCCATATCATCGTCGTCCATACCTTTGGGATCATCCCTAAAAAGATACTGCACCATATCATCAAACACTTCCTCTTCCACAACTTCGTGGGGTACAGGGCTATTGTCATTCCTTTTCCACTCATCTGTGACAATAGATCCCGAAGCTCCAGCATCATCTCGTCGACGCTTTACGTGCTCTCGTCGTGCGTAGGGCACCATGTTAGGGTGTGGTACTGCATCCTGCTTCAATTAGAGTATATATATTACAACTCAATTAATTTAATTTGGATACCATGAGTCATTTGAATACTATCAATTTACATCTACTCACCTCTAAACCTGTTTGATTCCATTCTCCATACATGGAGATGTGATTCAAGGTAATTCGACGCGCTCGTACAATGCATCCTTGACATCGATTACACATACACTTGATCCTTTGTTCCAACCACACGTCGCGATTACGATGACGCATTGTCTCATCCTCACCAGAACTGCTTGAGGAGGTTGATGACATCCTATGTACAAAAGAGTAAACACAAAATCATAATCAGTTTTTATTGAAAGTATAAAAATTACGTGTATAAACGCGGCTACATCCTGAAAATCGCGTCTATAAACGCGGGTACATCCTTAAAAATGGCATGTATAAACGTGGCTAAATCCTAAAAATCGTGTGTATAAACGCGGCTACATCCTAAAAATCGTGTGTATAGACGCGACTGGCTTATTTTATA
This sequence comes from Cibotium barometz, assembly GCF_041138505.1. NCBI lineage: Eukaryota > Viridiplantae > Streptophyta > Polypodiopsida > Cyatheales > Cibotiaceae > Cibotium > Cibotium barometz. Next base: position 4,824,044 of record NC_141072.1, on the reverse strand, counting down.
AACGCAAAAATACACGCGTGGTTACACGCGACGACCTGTCCATACCTAAAAATAACCCGCCTTCTCCAAATAAACATTTTCAAACTAAAGATTTGCTCTCCTTCGTTGCCGCCTCTTCCAACAGAGCACTAAACCTAAGTGCAAGGAGCAGACAAGGAGCACACACGGGTGAAGGAAACCAGCCAAAAAGAAGACTCACTTTTTCAGAGGTGAGTTAGTTTGTCCTTTGTCCTGTTTCTTTCCTTCCATTTGTTTATGCTATTGTCTCTTTCCTTTATGCATTTGTCTCCGTCCTTCTCCTTCTCTGGTTGCCATCTGGTGAACGATTGTGATAGTGGGCGACAGTGGGCTTTTTATAAGGACGATTTGTCGGAGGTCGGTCACTTTCAAAAAAAAAAATTCGCAGGCCACGTGTAAGAACGCGTGTATGTCTGCGTGTATCCTGTCTGCACAGACGTTCACGCGCATATACACGCGTTTTTGGACGGGTGTATACACGCGATTGTGTTTCACCCATGCTTGCGATCCAGGTTCTTTAGAGAGATGATCCCATCTGCATATGGCTTGCCTTCACAAAATCATATGTGCTAGCTTGCATTTGTGCTTTGATGCAATCATGTATATACTTTTATTTTTGCACATTCTTTATGGATCCAGGTTCTTCATTCGATCCATTTGCGTACAGCACTTGGATGATGGAGATGCTAAATCATTTTGGGTGCCATCCTGGTCCAGTTGAGCTTACACAGTACATGTATGCCCATCTCCCTCCTTCCATGCCTGGTATCTATACCCCGCCCCCGAGTATCCAGGTCACTCCACTACCGTCTATGCCTGCGAGTCCGATGAGACGGCATGCAGCTTCTCCTCTTCCACGCCCACCAAGGAGACATACCCCGTCCCCCAGACACACTCACGCACACCCTCCCAGGCACCGTCACGTCAGGGCTCACAGCAGCCACCATCACGTACTCCCTTAGAGCCACCGTCACGTCAGGGCTCACAGCCATCGTCACGTAGACAATCCCCCAGTCGTGACTCCACCCGCAGCAGTAGGAAGAGTGGGAGTGGAGGATGCGGCAGGTGCTTTGGTGGGGGAGGTAGTAGGGCACGCGGTGAGAGGAGATAGAGGGAGAAGAGTTAGAGGAGACTGTGAGGATGAGGAGGAGATGAGAGAGGTGGAGGGAGTGATCTGCTATGATGTGACGGATAGGGGCGGGATAGTGATGGATGCGAGGGGGAAAGAGGTAATGGAGTACATGCGTGGGGTGGTATCAAACTTGTATAGAAATTGTTTTATTAGATTTAAAGATCAAAATAGCCCATTAGTTGGGGAGGTGATAGATGCTGTACATAGTCGGTACCCCAATCCCCCACATGTGACATTCTCGGATGTATGGGGAAGGACGCGAATAAGGGAGATCTTAAGTAATAAAAGATCTCACCTTAAGAAACTCACGTACGATGATGGGCTAAATGTAGCTGCGGGTTGCTATCCTGCCGAGAAACCTGCCACTGCGCACAAACGCGAGTGGAAGGAGGCAAAGAAACGAGCAGAGGGTAGCGTGAAGAGCAGGCAGCATGTGGAGGCACGACGGATTCAGATGGAGACCATTGGATCTTTGCATTTCGGATCTGGTGTGGCGTTGAGTCATGGGAGGCAGAGTTCGTATCTTGCCACTTTATTTGATTGTTTACTTAATTCATTGATTCTATGATTGTTATTCAGATGGAGACCATTGGATCTTTGCATTTCGGATCTGGTGTGGCATCGAGTCATGGGAGGCAGAGTTCGTATCTTGCCACTTTATTTGATTGTTTACTTAATTCATTGATTCTATGATTGTTTTAATCTTACAAATTGTGTTGATTATGATACAGCGATGGGTTACGGGGAGGAAGCCCACAGCCCACGATACTGGGTATGCTCGTCGGCATAGCACACGTGACACGTGGGCCCTCTTCAGAGCCGAGGGACGTATTACGGACGCGCAGTTTGAGATGGCCATGAGACCATATGGTCGACAGGTACTTGAAAACTCTAAACGAATGACTTTGGTTTATTGAATTACATATATATATACTTATATACTATATATTACTTGAACAGGCACAAGCTGCTGCTGCACCTGTTGATGATCCACCCGCCGCCATTGCAGAGGGTGGACATGAGCACTACTCATCGGACATTTCGACCGATGTGAGCTCATCTGATCATGGAGGGAGCAGCGAGTCATCATCTGGGTCTGAGTAGTACTCAGACTTATAGTATCACATTCCATATTGAGGATGTGGTTGTATATATATTTTTGTAACTGAAGCCATGGGCTACTTCGACATATGGACTCCCTTGTATATATGTGTACACATAAAATTTTGATAGTAATATTGAATCGTGAATTGATAGTATTGCATTCATGTCTATCTTGAATCGTGTATTGACAATGTATGCATTCATGTCATTCTTGTCTTAAATCTTCCTCGTGGATGGTGCAATGCACCCAAAAAAACAAATCCAGAGAGTGTTATTGGGTGCTGGAATGCTGGAACAGCATTCAGGTACCAAATAGCACTCTTTGGATTTTTTTTTGGCTCTCTGTTCGCGTGTATAGATGCGTCAACTCTGCAAAAAGTTGCGTGGGTATGAGCCCGATCCCTTGTAGTGAATCTAAGGTTCGATATTCATTTGCCCATTTATCAATGATTCGGTTCTTGTATCCTACAAGCTTCTCGACTACCACCACAAGTGCTAGAGGAAGATCTAGCTCTAGCAATCTAATTCTGGCATAAAATCCTTCTAAAGAGTCCTTATAGACCTCTTGAAGTGGGTCATCCTGAAAGACCTTTGTCACTCGAATTTGTCATACAAACTCCCATTGGTTCTCAACCCCCTGATCCATTTTGCTCTTGCCTTTCCTGTCCCTTTCCAAATTTAGGTCTACAAAAAGTAAATCATCTATGGATGGCTTTGACGACTGGGCATTGGATGGTCCAGGCATGTCTGGCTCAATGAGCCAATCATCTCTAGACTCCCTTACTCCGGAAGGCTTTGATAAATCTAGGAACTCACTCTTAGAGAGGTCTACTAATTTGTCTACATTCTCTGGATGATAGGTGACTTCGTAGCGAACACCATCTCCACCCATGTACATGTTACCCTGGTCATTGACTAGAGGTGCTCTATCAAGCTCTGAGAAAAAGTCTGCATCTTAATGAGATATCGTTGTTGTGGATCCCTAAAGATCTCAGCTCCTTGAGCATTTGTGTTGACATATTGAAGTCTCACATTGAGTGGTAACCCCATGGTGTCGGCTTCAAATGGATTAAAAGATCTTGTGGGTGTCCTATTTGGGGCTAAGGGATGACTATTTGACGGCCCTAGATTGTCCATATACAATGAGCTAGTTGTCCTGGAAAGAGTATCAGATTGGGATTCGGAAAAGGTTTCAGTAATATCTACCAAATTTCCTACCGATTGGGTCCCACTTTCCTGCGTAGGTACTCTAGAGGGTGCCCTAGACCCTATGGCAGTGTCTATATGACGTCCTGACCGCAAGTGCATAAGGTCAAATTTTAAGTTTTTTTTTTAAAAAAAAATCCAAAAATTTTCAAGTTGGCTCAAACTTTGCCAGAACCCATTTTGAACCCCGTCGAATACATTAGGCCAAAAAAATAGCGTATTTTTCAGGATCGAAAATCGCCTAAAATTTACCAGTTTCCCATACTGACTCACTATGGGAAAATGGTTCCGGGACCGAAATTTTGACGATGGCTATTTTCTAACTCCTCTTGAAAAGTTAGATAACCTCCCAATTTTTTTGCGGCGACAGAAAATGAAAAATTTTTCACTCTTTTTTTTGCACCCCCTTATCCGGTGTGCGGTGGCAGTCTTTATGGTGCGGTGTGTGGGTCTCTCCGCGCGGTGCGCTGTTCACACACAGCCGCCTTCTTTTATTATTATTATTATTTTCTTTTTTGAAGTGCGTGTACAGTGAACTCAATGCGTGTGCAGCTGTGAGATTTGCAGCGAATTCAATGCGTGTGCAGCTGTGAGATTTGCAGCGAATTCGAAATGTTCAGTCTTCATGTGTGTGAACAAATTTCAGTTTCTCTACAGGTGCAGGTTTAACAGAGACCTAAAATGCACAAAATTAAAGATGCAGAAAACTAAACTAAGCTAAGAATAGAAAATAAAACGAACATGCAAAAAATTGAAACTGTAAAAATTAACCTCAGAGAGCAAAAATTATCCTCAAACTGAATGATAGAAATGCAAAAACAGGCCTCTCTCTCTCGCACACACAAATTGAAATTGGCAGGTTTAGCGCCTACCTCCAATCCTTCTCGTGTGTTGAATCCTTGTCCTGACCTCAAGGGAGAAGCGTAGCTAGCCAATCGCACTCAAATTGCAAGACAAATAAAGAGAATTTAACAACAAATTAGTCTTAAATAAGTACCAAAATTAGTCCCAAAGCCTGCTCTCCTATCCAACAGTTTTGCAACCGATTGGAGCTTAACAAGGAGTGGTAGTGTGTGCATGGTGCTCAACTAATGTAGGCGCCATTGTAGAGCGGTTCTCTCTACCGTGCAATATAGTGCTCATAGAGTACTACCGATCAACAAATGTGTTAAGAAACACAATGTCAATCCGAGGACTCGACCGGATTAGTGCATGAAGGCTTATCCCTTGAGGGAGAGCTCACATACACGAACCACCACTTGACGATTCAACCATTCAACACCTCAATCAATCTCTCAATCCCTTAAATCCACTACACTAATCCAAGAGAACAAGCAATGCATGGCAATCTCTTAATCCCATTCAAACATTGATTAAATCTTAGCTTTCCCTAATGCCAGCAAACCCATAAGCGTGCATCTACTAACCCACAAGCTTAAGCAAGCATAGAATGTAACATTCACAAACCCACAAGCTCATAGAGAGAGTCTATGAGTAACTCATTGCCAATGAAGTGGGCAAGATCTTGCATCAATGGAGACTACACACACACACTACAAGCATGCAGCATACACAAGAGAAAGAATGAAGCATTCAACTAATCATAGATTAATCTACTTCAATGATGCTAAAATAGATTAAGAGAAAGAAGTGGAGCTATACTCATTGGAGCTTGATGCTCATTAGAGTACAATAGAGAGAGAGTCAGAGAGTTGCCATAGCTTGAGAGCTCAAGAGCTTCACTCAATAGCTTATGAGAATGGCCAAAAACGTACTCTTTCTTTAGCTAACATCTCTTTTATAGAGATATCACTAACCCTAACCCTGTAAGATTCCTCCCCAGCCTCTCAAGATGTCCAGCATCTTCCCTTGTAATCAAATCCCTCTTTAGAAATATAAAAGATCTTGTTCCAATTGTTTTAGCCTAGAGAGAGAAAATATTCTAGAGAGAGAATATTCAGATTTTAAATATTTTTGGATAGAAAAATATCTCATCTTATTAAAATGAATTCCCCTGAAACAGAAATTCAAAAAGAACTTTCTAATGTGCAATTGGAATTAACTGGAATTGGGTATAAAGGACCTTAGCCTAAGGGTCTAGATTTTTAGAATTTTTGGAATATGGTCCAATTAAGGTTCCTGTGGGCTAGTAGGATCAATCCATGTGTGGGGAAGAGATAAATCCAATTTTGTAAAAGAAGATACCCAAAAATGAGTAAATGCTCACATAAGATGAAGAATTGAATATGTACAAGGTTTATTAGTAAGAAACTATGAGTAATATTAAAAATATGAGATATTTTTGGTATAATGATTCCATTTTGACACATATGTAAGGAAGGGGAGTCCCTTCAATGCTCACATAAGGTGAAGAGTTGAATATGTACAAGGTTTATTAGTAAGAAACTATGAGTAATATAAAAAATATGAGATATTTTAGGTATAATGATACCATTTTGACACATATGTAAGGAAGGGGGAGAGCATTTAATGAGGCACCTACTTCACATGCTTGATTGAGTTTTAAATCATCATAAATTGAGATATTTCATCTCTCCTCTCTCCTAATTCAAGTCTAGTTCCCAAAAGTTAGCTCAAATGACCTAAAAATGGCCCAAAATTGACCAAACTGGATTGGAAAATTCTAGAATCAGTTTGTTTGGTTAGGAGCTCACTTTTTTCTACAAATAGAGGCCTTTCCCTTTGTTGAAACTCAATAATGTTTATGCATTGTTACTCTATTCCACCCAAGCCAAGAACTGTGAATTCATTAATAATTCACTAGTTTTTGACATTTCCCTCTTCCAAAGATAGGTGGCCACTCTTGTTCAATCAAGAGTTGAACCCTCAAACCCTCAAGCCAAAGGAGAGCTATTAAAGTCTTTAGTAAGTTGGTGACTCTTCTTTTTTTCACTTATTTCATGTTTTTATAGTTTAAATGATTTTTATGCTTTATGTCTTCTTTATATCTTCTCTAAAAATGTTATGGCTCATTACAGAAAGGCATTCCCCTCTCTTCTCTAGCAAAACCAACCATTCTCTATCCTTGGTAAATGGTTAATGATTAATTGTCAAGTTTTTATAATGTTGTTTACTTTAGGATAAATTCAATACTTTTGGTGTACTTTTAGAGACTTAGAAATTTGAAAAATGGTCAGCCATACAAAGGAGGTTATGGCGAATTTTTTTTGAAATTAGTGAAATAGAATTCTTCTTTTATTATAATCCTTATGGTTTCTATATTCCAAAGTATCATTTTCATGCATAGAAGTATGCATAAAGAATAATTTTTTTTTATATCAAAAGTGTTACTTTTATCATTTTTATTGCATAGAAGTATGCATAAAGAATAAATTTTTTTATATCAAAAGTGTTACTTTTATTATTTTTATTGCATAGAAGTATGCATAAAGAATAAAATTTTTTATATCAAAAGTGTTACTTTTATCATTTTTATTGCATAGAAGTATGCATAAAGAATAATTTTTTTTTATCAAAAGTGTTACTTTTATCATTTTTATTACATAGAAGTATGCATAAAGAATAAATTTTTTTATATCAAAAGTGTTACTTTTATCATTTTTATCGCATAGAAGTATGCATAAAGAATAAATTTTTTTATATCAAAAGTGTTACTTTTATCATTTTTATCGCATAGAAGTATGCATAAAGAATAAATTGAATTTAAATCAAAAGTGTTACTTTTATCATTTTTATTGCATAGAAGTATGCATAAAGAATAAATTTTTTATATCAAAAGTGTTACTTTTATCATTTTTATTGCATAGAAGTATGCATAAAGAATAAATTTTTTTATATCAAAAGTGTTACTTTTATCATTTTTTTTGCATAGAAGTATGCATAAAGAATAATTTTTTTTATATCAAAAGTGTTACTTTTATCATTTTTATTGCATAGAAGTATGCATAAAGAATAATTTTTTTTAATATCAAAAGTGTTACTTTTATCATTTATATTGCATAGAAGTATGCATAAAGAATAAATTTTTTTATATCAAAAGTGTTACTTTTATCATTTTTATTGCATAGAAGTATGCATAAAGAATAAAATTTTTTATATCAAAAGTGTTACTTTTATCATTTTTATTAATTGAAGTATGCATAAAGAATAAATTTTTTGATATCAGAAGTGTTACTTTTATCATTTTTTATTGCATAGACGTATGCATAAAGAATAATTTTTTTATATATCAAAAGTGTTACTTTTATCATTTTTATTGCATAGAAGTATGCATAAAGAATAAATTTTTTTATATCAAAAGTTTTACTTTTATCATTTTTTTTATTGCATAGAAGTATGCATAAAGAATAAATTTTCTTATATCAAAAGTGTTACTTTTATCATTTTTATTTTCATGCATAGGAGTATGCATAAAAGATAAATTTTTATTATAAAAGTGTTACTTTTATCATAATTGATTTTAATGCATAGAAGTATGCATAAAAGATAAATTTTTATTATAAAAGTGTTACTTTTATCATAATTGATTTTAATGCATAGAAGTATGCATAAAAGATAAATTTTTATTATAAAAGTGTTACTTTTATCATAATTGATTTTAATGCATAGAAGTATGCATAAAAGATAAATTTTAATCGGAGATCGACGTAAATGAATATTCCTCGAGAAATCCATGTTTTTGAATTTGTAAACAAATATTCGTCGAAAGAAATTTTAGAAAAAGAGAAACTGAGATATTACCTTTCGAGAAGATAATTTTAGAAAGAACCTTTCAGACCTAAACCTTGACTCAGACTATTGACCAAGACCCAATTTCCTTCGTCAGTTTCAATCAATGACGATGTGCCCAGTTCAGGGAAAATGTATTCAATCACCCACCGAATTTGAAACTAAGTTAAGACTTGCATAGAAGTATGCATAAAGAATAAATTTTCTTATATCAAAAGTGTTACTTTTATCATTTTTATTTTCATGCATAGGAGTATGCATAAAGGATAAATTTTTATTATAAAAGTGTTACTTTTATCATATTTGATTTTAATGCATAGAAGTATGCATAAAAGATAAATTTTTATTATAAAAGTTACTTTTATCATAATTGATTTTAATGCATAGAAGTATGCATAAGAGATAAATTTTTATTATAAAAGTGTTACTTTTATCATAATTGATTTTAATGCATAGAAGTATGCATAAAAGATAAATTTTTATTATAAAAGTGTTACTTTTATCATAATTGATTTTAATGTATAGAAGTATGCATAAAAGATAAATTTTAATCGAAGATCGACGTGAATGAATATTCCTCGAGAAATCCATGTTTTTGAATTTGTAAACAAATATTCGTCGAAAGAAATTTTAGAAAAAGAGAAACTGAGATATTACCTTTCGAGAAGATAATTTTAGAAAGAACCTTTTAGACCTAAACCTTGACTCAGACTATTGACCAAGACCCAATTTCCTTCGTCAGTTTCAATCAATGACGATGTGCCCAGTTCAGGGAAAATGTATTCAATCACCCACCGAATCTGAAACTAAGTTAAGACTTGTGACTTGATCTAAGGATCAAGTTAACAGAATTTGAAGAATTCTATTTGGATTTGAAAATTGGATCTAGAAGTATCAAGATAGGGATTTACGATATACTCATAGTATTCAAACAAAAATCAAAACTGTAAACTTGCATAGAAACCCTGCCTTCTTAAAAGACTATCTTATGCCAGAATGCTGGAGGGAGCATTTGGCATTTATGTTTATCTAAGGGAAGTTCGGTTGCAACAGCTGGCGGGGAGTGTTCGAGGGACAGCTCACGCGGCAAAACCTGCCAAGGTCTTGACCAGCCTCGGTATGGTTAAAATGGTGCGCTTTCGGTACGATGGACGAGGGTCGATGAAGCGGTCCCTGAGTGAAGTGCCAGGACACCTAAGGAGGATCCTGGAGGGTTCTGACTAGGTGATGCACGGGCTCACGGTGCCGAGGACATCCATGCGTATGTCGAGCAAGATATTATATGATGGACCTATGTTTTTATAATCTATCACTGGATCTCGTTGTTGACTTGCTGGTCTCAACGGAGAGTCCAGAGTGATACTGTTTTGTTGAGAAACAAAGACTCAATGAAAATTTTGAAGTATGACATGTATAACCCGTAAATTGTTTATCAAGAGTTGTTTTTATTAAAGTTTTAATAAAGAGGAGTGTGTGCGTATTTGTTTTCTAAAGCTAAAGTTAAGAAAGGCAATTCAATTATGGGTAGGTGAGTACTTGTTTGGTTCCACCGATTCCAGTGGGGGTAGGGTGGTGGCTAACCCATGGACCGGATGGGGTTAGGCTGGAATCAGTGGAGTTTTAATAATCAAACTGCAAAATCTTAGGATTACGCTAAGACTCGAGTAGTTAGACAATTCCCTGATAAATTTTTCAATAAGTGGATCAACGGCTGTGCCTGACCTGGATCACGAAAAAAGCGTTGAATTTATTAAAATGATCAAATTATATCAGTGATAATTTCCTTCTATCTGGTTTATTCAGTTGAAGGATAGCTTAGAATTGATCACGTTAGAAAAATTCATTAAAAAAAATTCATAAAGGAGGAATCGTCCTCGCTTTCCGGGCATGGCACCAGCCTAGTCTCGTGCCCAGACATTTGAGGGCAAGGCCCCAAGTGAGAAACCCTGCCCCGAGCACGAGGGGGCAGAGGGATTTCACAAACCCTAGGCCTCTTTCACACATGGGCGGACAACCCCATAAGTGAGCCTTGCTTAATACACTTAGAACTCTCATTTAGAACCCACATTGGCCTAAAACGATTTACATTGCACTTCGGCACAAAATATATGAAAAAATTATGTGCGTCTTTATGTTCCCATGGCTACAATCCCGCTCTCTCACATTAATTGCTTCCGTCCTCCTTCCATAATCCGTGTTCCCGTGGAACACTTTATCAAGTTTCAATTGACACGTGTTCAAAGACAAAAAAAACTCTCTATTCTTTCTCGACTAGGTGCAGATGATAATTTGAAGGTGAGTTATGGAATTGCCCTTACAGATCATGCATACACCTTGTCTTGCAAAGGAGGTCTTCATGGACCATGTTATTACAGATGCATGTAGGTTGCTAGACCAAGTGGTTAGATCTTCTGCCACACTGTCGCAGTACCTCAGCTCTCCCTGAGAGCATCCCAATATTACTGAGTACTTTGATGGCATTGTGATAAGGTATAGACCATTCTTGTTCAAACCATTCACCTCATGGATGACTGTGGCTACCTTGCCTTCTAAATAAGTCGACCTTACAAATGCAATTCGTTGCTTTTTCTATAGGTACAGAACTCATTGTCTCATTACCTCGGCCTATCAACCCTAAAGGGGTACAAATATTCATGGGACATTGTGGCTATTATCGTCGATTCATCTACATGTACGCTGTCCTAGCCAGACCATTATATGCTCTTCTTGTAAAGTTTAATTGGATTGATGAGTGTGAGGAATCCTTTGAAAAGTTGAAGCAAGCATAAGTGTCTGCACCCATCTTACGGGCACCAGATTGGAACCAAATCTTTCATGTCCATATTGATGCTTCAAACTTTGCAATTGGATGTATTTTGGCTCAATCGAGAGAGCATAATAAGGATTTCCCAATCTCATATGCTAGTCGACAGTTGAACAATGCTGAGAAGAATTATACCACAACAGAAAGAGAAGGTTTGTCCATGATATATGTAGTGAAAAAGTTTCGCCATTACCTTTTGGCAAACAAATTTATATTTTTTGTGGATCATCAAGCACTGCTATATTTGGTGAATAAGCCTTGTGCAACTCGAAGGATTGTGAGGTGGTTTGTCATCCTTCTTGAGTTTGATTTTGAAGTGGCAGTCCGAAAAGGAACAACTCATCTTAGGGCATATCATTTGTCTCGAATCACCTCTGGAGAAGCTCCTATGGGTGTGGATGATGATATGTTAGATTCAACACTTTTCCTTGTACAGATAGCTCCTAAATGGTCTGAACCCATCTTAGAAATTTTGACAAGTGGGTAGATACAACTAGCGGGTCCTAATGTGGACCTATGGCGACCATTCAAGTTAATCTCAGGGAGATTATATCGTCAGGGTAATGATGGAGTATTGCGGCTTATACCTAACCCTGACCAATATGAGGAGATCTTGGAATGGGCACATGAGGGTATTGGTGGAATCCATGCATCAGCTACTACTTGTGTGCGACATATAACTCAGGATGGGCAATGGTGGCCTACCATGCATGCGGATGCTGAAAAATTTGTTCGTAATTGTGCTTCATGTCAAATTCAACAACCAATTCACAATGTCACATTATTCCAAATTTTAACTACACCAAGTTGGAGCAAGTATATTGTGGACTATCTTCAGCATGGTCATACTGATCGAACAATTCCTAAATATCGAAAGCATGCTATTGAAGTTGAAGCGGCGAACTATATGCTAATAGAGGGCCAACTCTACAAGAGGGGCAAGGATGGCAACTTGCGCATGTGTGTATGTGAAGCTGACTACTTGAAAATCTTGACTCATGCACATGCAGGTGTTGGGGGTGGACACTTTTCGGGCAATACCACATCTAAGTTCATTAGGTGGTCTGGGCTTTGGTGGCCAACCTTACAAATGGATGCCGAAGAATATGTAAAACGTTGTGACGATTGTCAAAGGACCAAACCTCCCATCACAAAGGACAATATGCCATTGCGGCCTATGTTAAGCACACGTGCGTTTGCCAAATGGGGTATTGATTTTTTCGGTCCCATTAAACCTCCAGCTTGTCACACACATGCCGAATATATTATAGGCGCAACTGACTATTTGACCAAATGGGTAGAAGCAAAGGCTACAGCCAAAAATGATGCCAGAACCACACCCAAGTTCTTGTATGAGTACGTGTTTACATGCTATGGCTTACCTATTGAAATCGTTAGTGATGAAGGTGTGCACTTTGTGAATGAGGTCATAGAGTTTTTACTTCAAGAATTTATGGTAATTCACAAGCGTTCTGCACCCTATCATCCCTAGACCAATGGTCAAGCTGAGAGTACTAACAAGATTCTCTGCACACAGCACTCACAAAGATTGTTGAGGGACATAGGACTGATTGGGAGCAAAAGTTGCACTCAGTTCTTTGGGCATATAGAAAATCCTATAAAACATCTGTGGTGGGCACAACCCCATTTGAGCTTGCTTTTGGGCTAGATGCAATTCTTCCCATTGAATTTCTTGTACCTACTCTACGAGTTGCTAAACAATTGGACTAGACTGGTCATGAGCTTTCTCAACGCATTGATGAATTGGAAAAGCTTGATGAGACCCGATTATTGGCGGTAATGGGGATGTATGCCGAGAAGAGGAGACAAAAGCAATGGTATGATCGAAATGTAACAACTAACCAATTCAAAAAAGGGGACCTTGTGCTCTTGTACACACTTAAGAAGCATAAGCGAAAGCTCAAGAAACATGGCCTAGGACCGTTTGTGATTAATGAGCTTACTCCAAGTGGTGCAGTGCATTTAGAGACACTAGGTGAGCAAATGCCTAGCTTCATTAATGGAAGTCGTCTCAAGAAATACAATGAACCATTAACTGAAGCCATGCTTCAACAAATGCATGTGCTGTCCACACACGGAAAGAAGCACATGACCTACTTAAACGTCAGGCTCAAGAAGAAGCTAAAGCTAGAGTTGCAGAGCGTCGCAAGGCCCTTGTGTTGACCTTACAGTTGGCTACTAATCAACAATATGTCGATCCTTTCAATATTCATGTGTGTCTTCATTTTCATGAGACTACCTACTTTGTGTCTGCCTTAATTGACTCTGGTGCAGATTATAATGTTCTCTCATTTGACACATGGGTAGCCTTGGGACAACCAACACTTGTGCACATGCCTATTGACTTATGAAGCTTCTCAAGTGAAGATAACCCTATAGAGGGAAAATGTGTCATTATGATATCCATTCAGGATCACCAGATGTTAGTTCCCTTTTATGTGGCTAGTAAGTCTAAGGCAGTGGTAGAGGTTGTTCTTGGTCGATCATGGTTAAGTGCTACCAATTGTTCATTAGATTGGAAGAATAGACAATACAAATTGCAAATTGATTCTGATTGCATCTTAGGATCTGCTGCTCCACGAGTTTTATCATGTCAAAAGGGTGGTAGTTCTACCTTACACAACCCACTTTCAACATCTACTCTTCAAGCTCCAAGACAAATGATGTGGATAATCGATGAGTCCTCAAGTGACTGGAGTAGTTGGAACATGCCATGGCTGGCATGTTCCAACTACTCCAGTCACTGCTCAAAGAAGGCCAGGCAAGAAGGAATCGTCAATTTGGCTACCCAAAGATGCGTACAAACTTGTACCATCTAGCCTAGTTGCTAAACCTCCTAAAAAGAATATCTTTTCCAAGCCTAAGCCTCAGATTGTTACTCATTGGGTCCCAAAGCATGTTCTTAAAGCACAAGGCTATTATGAGGGTGCAACAACACTTTGGCTTCCCGAATGCCATGGTTTGCTAGAGCCAAAAGAGTGTATCAATAAGATTCCAAAAGCCACTCTTGGTTTTTCATATCAGTGGGTGCAAAGGAAATCAACACAACCTCTTCAAGATAGGATAGGTGGTTGTGATAGCACCTACAAATCTCCTTGTGTTGACCTACTTCTCCTTGTTACACTCTTCCACCATTAACTTGTGTACCAAAGACAAATCCAACTTTACATGAGTCTCCTTTGAGCATAGATTCTAGCACCTCACTGCCTAAATCCTCTTATCTTGCTCAAATTCCTTGACAATTGCTATCCTTCCCACCTCTTAAGAAGGGCATACCCAAAACCAAAGGTAAGGCATTAACACTACAATTGAAGCTCTTTGGTAGATCAGTGTTTGAATAGTCTCACTTTTACTAATGTGGTTCCTTCTGCCATTACAGGATTGTGTTCTTTTTGAGATGATCTTATCTACATTGTTTTTGATAGGGATTGTAATGATGGATATGAGTGTATAAAGTTTGAGGTTTCTAAATTTCATTGTTCTACACCCAGATAGCTCCTGATGGATACTTGGCGAGATACATGTCCACCATGCATTGACCCTGATAGTACTCAACCTGAACATCGCGGGGGTTATAGTGCTCCTCCTTTTCAAACTCATTCTAGATACTTTTATGCTCCCTTAGGTGAAATTTACTGTGGGCATCACTTTGTCACTTTATTCTATTAACAGCATCATCCATTTCCACATTGTCAAGAGTGTGCACGACTCGTATTAAGGGAAGCTTCACACATTTGTTGGCTATGCCGCTCTTACTTTCGATGACATGGCACGGGCTTAATGAAACAAATTGTGGGAATTATACCCCAACGCCATAACCTTCTTGATGTGAGAGTACCAGACCGAGGACCAAATCAACGTAGATTACTTGAGGAGGTTCAAGCAAAACAATGGAGGGATACATGCATAAATGACTTGCAACAACCACCTATCTTGCAAGCCCTTCTTCCCCCAGCCTCAACATGTCAATTTTGGATCGCTATGGGTACCTATATTGAGCAATTCCAAAATCGGAATTGTCTGCTTAACCTTCCCATAGAACCAATGCCATATTTTAGCGAGGAAGCAATCCTTCCTCTACCACCTTCTCCAGAGGCTAGCTTTTGTACAGGGTTGTCCTTGCATCCTGAAGTGATTGATACCATCTTTCCAGCAGAAGTGGACACGGATCCACCACCAGTGCAAGGGTAAGCTCATCAACTCTACAATAAGATCAACAAGCCAGGGCACTTTTCTCCCACTGGGTTTTTCCCCTCGGCTATATTCGATGATTGACACCAATAACAAATTTTATTCTTTCTTTTCTTTTCTTGTTTGTAATAAGACATTTTGCAGAGATCTCAACTAAACAAGAGCATACAAATACGCTCCAACAGCCCACCTACCGGTGCACACAAATTAGGAAGGGGGGAGACATGCAATGCCTACAAAGAGCAAAGAGAAGCAATCTGCACAGCAGCAATGCATCAAGACAAACGCGCCACATCAACGAGCACTACAACAGGTGTATTCAAATCATAATCTTTTGTTCTTTATGTGCTTTTCACTTTTGCATATATTGTTTACATGTTCACACAGTTGGCTGGTTTAAGTTTTAAATTAGTTGTTACTATTGGCGAGTGATTTCTAGATTCTTAGAGGACTTAGTAGAAGGTATTTCTATTTAAAGACAGTGTAAGACATATACCAACGGAGTATGCCAAGTTCTTATGCTCTAGAAGTATATTAGTTATCCCTAGTGGTAGCTACCTCTTAGGTATGGGCTAGGTGCTACGATAAAAAAACAATTTACGAAACACATGCCCTAAAAAATATATAGAAGTGACTTGAGACATGATGTGTCTACGGACATGTGGAATGCTTGGTAGGACCTTGGGTTGTTTTAGCACCTTGGGGCCGATGCCTTGGTTTCCATGGGGTGAACACTGACGTCTAAAAGATTAAGAAGAAGACCTACAAGGACTCTATCGCCTTGATAGACCTTGATAGATGCTGGTAGGACTCTTGGGTACATTATGGGCCCTCGAGACCAATGCCCTCATCTTCATGGGGTACTCCTTATGTCAAAAAGAAAGAAAAGGGTATGTCGCCCTTGAGATACTTAGCGGCCTTTAGATTCTCTTGGCGGAGGTCTCTTGGCCATTGCTTGGGTCTCATTGGGATGGAACCTTCCTCTTTATCAAGCTAAAAATAATAATTCTCTTTAATCTTCTGCTCTTTAAACCAAAAAAAAAAGAGAAAGAAAGAAAGGTCCAATCACCATAGCTTATATTTAGGAGTAGGGTTGCCACTTAGGAATAACTTAAACACTTGTAGGACATTGAGACTGCGGTCATAACCTGCGGTGTACAAACACACTTGCCTTTGCATAGCACTATCTACCACTTAGTCTCACTTTGACTAATCTTTACTTGCTTCTTTTATCACTCTTTGACTAGTCTTTACTCGCTTCTTTTAGCACTCTTTAAAACTCTAATCGGCCTTTCACTTGCATGCTCACGTGTGAGATTGTCATTTCTGGTTTTTTTTTCCAATAAAAGGCTTTACTTGTCTTCCATTGTTTTTTGCAGCTTTTGTTTCTACCGCGCCCGAAGACGTGCGCGATTTAGGAAGGGGGGAATGTTCCACGGGAACACTCACGGGAACACGGATTATGGAAGGAGGCCAGAAGCAATTAATGTGAGAGAGTGGGATTGTAGCCATGGGAACATAAAGACGCACATAATTTTTCCATATTTTTGTGCCGAAGTGGGTTGTCCGCCCATGTGTGAAAGAGACCTAGGGTTAGGGTTAGTGACATCTCTATAAAAGAGATGTTAGCTAAAGAAAGAGTACATTTTTGGCCATTCTCATAAGCTATTGAGTGAAGCTCTTGAGCTCTCAAGCTATGGCAACTCTCTAACTCTCTCTCTATTGTACTCTAATGAGCATCAAGCTCCAATGAGTATAGCTCCACTTCTTTCTCTTAATCTGTTTTAGCATCATTGAAGTAGATTAATCTATGATTAGTTGAATGCTTCTTTCTTTCTCTTGTGTATGCTGCATGCTTGTAGTGTGTGTGTGTAGTCTCCATTGATGCAAGCTCTTGCCCACTTCATTGGCAATGAGTTATTCATGGATAGACTCTCGCTATGAGCTTGTGGGTTTGTGAATGTTACATTCTATGCTTGCTTAAGCTTGTGGGTTAGTAGATGCATGCTTATGGGTTTGTTGGCATTAGGGAAAGCTACGATTTAATCAATGTTTGAATGGGATTAAGAGATTGCCATGCATTGCTTGTTCTCTTGATTAGTGTAGTGGATTTAAGGGATTGAGAGATTGATTGAGGTGTTGAATGGTTGAATCGTCAAGTGGTGGTTGGTGTATGTGAGCTCTCCCTCAAGGGATAAGCCTTCATGCACTAATCGGGTCGAGTCCTCGGATTGACATTGTGTTTCTTAACACATTTGTTGATCGGTAGTACTCTATGAGCACTATATTGCACGGTAGAGAGAACCGCTCTACATAAAGCTTCTCCAAAGTAATCTTCCTAGCAACATTCTCAAATGGTATACCCCACAAATTTTGAAACCAATCCTTTCCATGAGTAGGATTCACAATAGAAAGCATCTAGTAGAAACATATAAAAAAATATAGCATGGTTAATAAAGTCATATAACAACATTCAATATATTATGTGCTTTTACTTTACTACACACATACATACCCTTGTTATTTATCTACGATAAGTAGAGCCCACACTTTTCTTGATCTCCACAATCTCTGCATCCCTCTAATCATTTGCCATACTTGAAGGAATGTTTTTAAATTGAGTTTCTAAATTTGCCTTCCATTTTCCCTTCAAAGCAACATGCAAAAAGTGTTTATAGCATTGCAATAATAGTGCACCTAAAAGAAGAGAGACATGATGAGTATAGTACTTATAGAGAACACCATTCATCCAAGAATAGTTTGAGTTAGAGGAGGATACCAAACTCTCCTCCCACTGCTAACTTCTTTTTGTCTTGCTAGATCAATTTGTTTTTTCTCCTCCTCACTAAAACCCTCAGTGAAGTATTGCACATCACAGGACACTAGTGTACTTGTGTAATACAAGTAATCTTTAAGATTTGTTGCAATAATGGCATCCTCATTCAACCTGTTACCCACTATAACATTTTTAAACAATCAAGACCTATCAACCCCATAAATTTAAAAAGGAAAATGATCTCTTCCCCTCATGAATACAAAGTTGAAGAAGAAAAATACTCAAAGAAGAATAAATAGATAGCTTTAAGAAAAACTACTCACAAGTTGATTATTTAAAGGGTTGCAATCAATTTAAACTCATCCTTGGCTTTAAGCCAAATAATCTGAGCCTGAACCCTTATATGTCTAGACTTGACTAAGATAATGAAACAATGGAATATGTGGAGGTACAAGTTCTTTATTAACTGTAAGAATATCTAAGATGTCTACACCTGAGGGTCTCTCCACACAATCTGGAATAATGTCATCAACATCTTCATTTAATTGATTTCCTTTCTTTGAAGCTCCCTCACCTTGGTCTTCATCGACCTTTTGTTCCCCTCTATTCCTTTGTCAACCTATGTTTCATTCACACATTGCTCTTACACCTCTTCATTGGGATGCTCCTTTTGAGAACCCTTCTTCTTTCCTCGTATCTTTGGTTGAGGTGGAGCTTTTCTCGATGTAGTCTTCTTTCCCTGATATCCAAACCATAAACTACATAAATTTATCTCACTCACCATATAATCTAAGCACCTAAAGATAATGAAACTCGTTGTTCAAACTTACTTCTATCATCATATGTGTATCTCAAGATCCAAATTGTTTCTCGATCCAAAAAAACACTAGTTGGAATGTATTAGGCTAAATATAAAACCTATTCCAGAATAGATTTTGAGCAATAAGTAAAACCACTATTTAAGTCAGCACTTGCATAAGAAACACCGACACAACAAATGAAGTCCAAGTCAATGCACATATATTTATGGAGACCAAATTAATTTTGACTTGAGTGGTTTTGTTGGAAAAACTATTTATAGAGACATTTCTTTATGATGTACTCACAAGGGCAAGAGGGACTAGTTGAAAGGACAAATTTTCTTGCACACCTCTACAAGTGCGTTTCCCTGCCCTAGCGAAACCTATTTGGGAGCTAAGAATATGATAAGGTCCCTTATTATCACCATCATAATATTAACCAAATTCTTCCTTGATCATTCTGCTATCAACTACCTCTCTCCTACTCCTAGAGGGTTTCACTAGTGAAACCCTTTAGGAGAGGGAGAGATAATGCCTCTCCTAGAGGTTCCTTGTCTTTGCGGTGGCAAAGGGACCTTGATTTAAAGCTCCAAGGTAGGTTGGATTTTTCCCTAATTATTCCACCGTGGATCGTACCTTTATAGTTCAAAGCCTCGAGTGATTGATGCAGAGACTGCATACTCTTGGAATACCATAAGAGATGATCTTGGGGATCATTGCTTTATAGGAGCACATTGCGGGTCAAGTACCATGCCCTGAGGGAACATCACAAGTGCTTGTAGCGAAATTGGTGTTTGGAAAGGGTGGGCTTTATATCCAACACTCTTCATATTATACATTGATGAGCTAGTAGAGTTTGTTTGCAAGGAGTAGAGACAATCGTTCTTCTAGAGGGTCCTTGTCTCTGCGGTGGCAAAGGGACCTTGATTTAAAGCTCCAGGGTACGTTGGATTTTTCCCTAATTATTCCACCTTGGATTGTACCTTTACAATTCAAAGCCTTGAGTGATTGATGCAGAGACTGCATACTCTTGGAATACCATAAGAGATGATCTTGGGGATCATTGCTTTATATGAGCACATTGCACGTCAAGTACCATGGCCTGAGGGAACATCACAAGTGCTTGTAGCAAAATTGGTGTTTGGAAAGGGTGGGCTTTATATCCAACACTCTTCATATTATACATTGATGAGCTAGTAGAGTTTGTTGCAAGGAGTAGAGACAGTGGTTCTTCTATAACAAACTTATATAGTAATGATGCTTTATATAGATGATTTGGTGCTGGTCTTAGATACACGCCAAGGATTATGGTAGCATGTAGGATGCCAACGAAGAGTTTTGTAGGCAGAGAGGTTTCATAGTTAACTAAGGTTATGGTTTTTCATATTGCTACACATATCACATACTAGGGTAGATGGGTGGAGTTAGTTATCCCATATGTATACTTGGGTGTCACTTTTACTAGTAGTTAGCTGGGCACGAGACGACAGGTAATCCTCAACACTATTATCACACTTACTTTGATTTATGCATCTCCCATTTGGGCCTTGGGATTGTTAACGACAGTAGGACAAAGATCTTTAGAGTGCTCAATGATACTCATGCTTTTATGCATGAGTATCAGTAAGGCCTCTAATCAGACGATTGAGACATGCCCTAAACTCATCACACCGAGCAACATCATCTCTGGTATACACTACCATTCCAAAAAAAGTACTAGAAGTGGGGTAGATTCTATCAGCATTTGGGTTGGGCCCTTTCTGTGTGAGAACTCTGAGTACTCCACCGAGGAGAGTGGGTTCATGATGATGCCCATCATTTCTCCCAGGATGGTTTCGCCAACAAAACCTTCTTGGGAGGCCTAACTTCAGCCGGAGGGGTGGGGTTCACGACGTCACCCATCATTTATCTCAAGATGGTTTCGCCGCGCGAAACCTTCTATATATATATACATCATGTGTTTTCTAAAAATAATACTACTTAGGTATGCGTTAGAATCCTATAGGGTATTCTACACTCCCACAAGTACTATGGATATTTACTTTGGTTTGTTTACAGAAGCCTAGAATTTCTAAGGCTAATAAGACTAGGGTGGCTATTATGTAGGGGTTACTATAATAAAGTCATTGGGCCAAAGTTAAGAGGAATATTTTTGGAAAGGAAAGGCACCCATGTGGGACCTAATTCTCTTAGTAGAAACCATGAAGAGTTGTAATGTCTAACTATTTCTGTCTAACTTTTTCCTCTCTGACATGTATGCAGGGTTTCCCCTCTCTCCTATGCTTATGGCAATCTCACAAAGCTACCTAATGGAGGTCCACCCCGTCACTTCTTTTCCCATAAGATGGCAGCCATATGCCATCTCTTGTGCTTGGATTGGAGCAAATGACTCATGCAAACCCTTTCTACCTCTCACAGTTGTATATAGTGGGTAAGTGGTGCAATAGGAGGTATCTTTCACCTCTCCAATCAGCGCAGTAGCTTCACCACTGTTACCCCTCCAACTCACCCTAATTCATCAACCCCTCGTATACCTAGCAACCTCACCATCACCACCACCTACTCTCTATAACCCGTATCCTTAATATCGCTCCCTCACTATCTTAACTACCCACACCTCACCTCCTACAATCTACCCCACACTATCATCTTTAATTAAGCATGCATAGAGGGCCGACCCTAATGTTGATCATCTACTCTATGGAGCTATGTAACTTCCAATGGATGGTCTCTTGAGATGTCAAGCTCAACATGATCTGACACTCATGAGGCACCTGCATGACCGTTCGACACTTATATCACTAGCAGGTTTGGTAGCTGGCACCGACATATCTTCCTAGAGATTCTACAGCTAGACTACACCGATAGTTCACATCTACCCACTCCTCTTAGCATGTTCACATTATATACCACTTGTATATAGTCTATTATGTGTGTTAGTCACTTTATCTTCGTTGTATACCTCTTTTGTTGTGTGAAGAAGAAGAAGAATTTTCAGCCTCCCACCTTGTGTGTTCTCTTCTAGGAATTGTGTGAGTGTGTGTGTGCTTCCAAGAGCTCAAGATCTCTTCCCCCCTCCTCCATATTTTCATGGTATCAAAGCCTGGTTCATGCTAAGGGATGAGCGGTAAGCAAGAGAAGAACATGAAGCGGTACGAGGACAAGAGATTCACCTACTCTTCCCCCTTTGTGTTGGCTACTACACCCTTGTCGGGAGCTCTTCGGGAGGCACCAGCAAACAAACTCCGATTGAGGAGCTTTTTTCACGGGAGAAAAGCTATAGAGAAACTATATTGTCGTTTGAAAAAATGTTTCAGGTTGATGAAAACGCATTTCGGGCATGTCTGGACCTTTGTTTTTTAGTTTACAGGCATTCATGGGCACTGCGCGGGTAAGTTTCGATTCTTTGCAAAACTCTATTTTTGGAACTGCAGTAGGAAGGGAGACACTGTGTGTGCTGCAAAGAGGTCTCAAAGTCTCCAATGGGTGTATGTATGCAAATTGAGGTCACTGGTTGTGACAGTCTAGGTGCAGTATAGTACCACTGTAGAGAATACAACAGCTTGTGCCAGGTCAAGTAAGAGTGGTAATTTTTGGTAAATTTGTGTTGCTGAAAAGATGTCGAATGATGGAATAAACCAAATTGTTGCAGAGAATCTTGACAATAACAACTTCCATGCTTGGAGGTTTAGATTAACAAATCTCTTGATGGGAAAAGGTTGCTCGGACTAAATTATTAAAGGTGAACATGAGCAAGCACCGGAGATACCAGAGATTAATCCAACTCCTACCTATGTAAAAGAGTTTAAGGATTGGAATCAAGGGGCAAAGACAGTCATGTATTGGCTTTCTATCAGCATACATAACACTATGATTGGGCATATACACGATGCCAAGTCACCTAAGGAGGCATGGGACACCTTGGTGGAAGCTGTATAAAACCAACAGCAAGGCATGAAAGATTCTATTCAGGAATGAGCTTCATACACTAGAGAAGAAAAATATGTCTGTGAATGATTATGCCTTGAAGATCAAGGGCATTGTGGAATCCCTTGAATCAATTGGTGTTTCTGTTAATGATGGGATGATGAGGTGGAAGTGTGTCTACTACGTGGTCTCAGGCCACAATACAAGGCATTCAAGACATCTATTTAGACCCAAGAGAACATTCTCAACTTCACAGATTTGGTGTCAATGATGATCATTGAAAAGAAGAACTTGGGTGAAGATCAATAGTCTTCACAAAACAAAAACAGTTTAGAGTAGCAGGCCTTCTACATAAGTGCAGGTAGAGAATGAGGTAGAGGTCATGGATGTGGCCAAGGTGGTGGCCAAAAAGGTAATCATAATTATGGTCAGCAGCAACAACAGTCTCATGTGATTCACAATAACAACACACAGGTGGAAGAGGCCAATTTAGAGGCAGAGATAGTCAAAGAGGTCATGGTAAATTGGAAAAGGCAGCATAATTATACATGAGGTTATTTTTACTATGGTAAGCCTGGACATGTGCAAGGAGATTGCTATAAGAAGTAGAGTGACATGCGAAATGGAAAAGTGTAGCAAAATAAATATATATCCTCTAGCAGAAATAATGAGGATAATGAGAGGATCCACATGTTACATAACAAATAACCAGGTTGTTTGTTATGCAACATGTGGTTAATGTTGTGTCTAGAAATGATGTAGCAACATGTAAAGATGATGTATGGTATGTTGATTCAGGTGCTTCAAACCACATGACAAGTCATGGTGAGAGGTTTAAGGACTCAATGAAGAGTCTTGAAAGACCAGGTTTTGTTGGAGATGTGCCATTGTCTATGCAGGATGGTAAGGTGAAGTACCTTGCAGATATACTTCATGTTCCAAACATCACAAAGAATCTAGTTTCAGTTGGCCAGATGATTGAGTAGGGTTTGCAGGTTTGATTTAACCCTAATGGTGGCTGCTATGTCAAAAAGTGCAGGTTGGTTGCAAAAGGTAACAGAGTAAGCAAAATGTTTACATTGAATGTAAATATTCTTGAAGTGAGTGGTGTAATATTTGCAAATGGTTCAAGAGTTATTGCAGATACAGACATTTGGCATAAGAGAATTGGGCATGTAAATGTGCAAATAATGAAGTCTATGCAAACTAAAGAAATTGTGACAAGGCTACCTAAGTTTAAAGTTGAAGGCATACAGAAAGTTTGTAAAGCATGTCAATTTGGAAAGAAAACAAAACATGTATTTCCACATGACAAAAATGTGAGCAAGAATGTACTAGATGTTGTGCATTCAGATGTATGGGGTCTTGCAAAGACTATGTATATGGGTGGCTACAGTTGCTATTATGTAACATTCATTGATGACCACATGAGGAAAGTGTGGATGTACTTCATGAAGGAGAAGAGTGAAGTGTTCATTCATTTTCATAATTTTAGAGTGATGGCTAAAAAACAGACAAGAAAGGATGTGAAGTGCCTAAGGTCAGATGGAGGGGGGGAATAATTCTCCAATGAGTTCTCTGAGTTATTGTGAAAGAATGGCATTCAGAGACAATTTACATGTAGATACACTCCATAGCAGAATGGGGTTGCTGAGAAAAAAAACACGCACATTACAGAGATCATGAGCATTGATGGGGCATACAAGAATATGCCGCATAGCTATTGGAGTGAGGCTATGTCAACAGTAGTTTATATCATGAACAGGACTCCTACTGCAACCATAGATGATGTGATGCCAAAGGAGAAGTTTACTCGCTAGAAACTTGATTTGTCTCACTTGAAAGTTTTTGGATGTATTGCATATGTGCATGTGCTAGATGAGTTGCATACTAAACTGGATCCAAAAGCATAAAAATATGTGTTTATTGGGTATTCCCTTGAGAAAAAGAGATATAGAAGTTATAATCTTGCTACACGTGAATTGAGGGTAAGCAAGGATGTTGTATTTGATTAGATGAGTACTTTGTATGCTATTGAAAAAGATGTTGTTAGGACTGATGTAAGTGGAAATGTGGTTGCATAGAATGCAAGTCAGCAAATCATAATCATTGAGTGGACTAGGAGAGCCCTCATCTAGCGGTTCTATTTTGATAGACCATGGAGAAGGCTGCGTTAGAATACTAGTCCTGAAAATGTAGTTGGTACATCACATAAAGATAAAGAGAAAGTGGTTGAGCCCCTTGGTATACCTTATATTCATGCAGAGTATTCTTTTGTTGATGGAGATTCTAGTGGCTCGAAGATGAGCCTTGATGAGGAACTTAGGATTCCAGCGTAGTGTTGTGAAGAAGGCTATGGAAGCCATGAATGCAAAGTTATGAAGATGTGAAAGTGTCAAAAACCCTATGGAGAGGTTGACTTATGATGGTTATGTGGCACATCACTATGCTTATATGACAAAAGTTATGTAGGTTGTAGAATCCACATGTTTTGATGAAGTTATTAGAAATGTGTATTGGGAGAAAGCTATCGATGAGGCGATGGATACATTGTATGGAAATGAGACTTGAGATTTGGTGCCATTGCCTGAAAGGCAAGAAAGCTATTGGTTGTAAGTGGGTGTATAAGGTGAAACATAATAGTGATGGTAGCATAAGTAGGTACAAGGCTATATTGGTAGCCAAAGAATACGCTCAGACACATGGGATTGATTATGAGGAGACATTTTTCCTAATTGCAAAGATGGCAACTGAGAGAGTTGTGGTTGCGGTGGCTCCAGCTAAAGGCTGGTTTTTACATCAGATGGATGTAAAAAATGTGTTCTTGCATAATGACTTTTTGCAAGAAGAGGTGTATATGGATTAGCCACTAGGTTTTGAGGATATAGGTCACCAGAGTATGTATGTAAGCGATGTATGTAAGCGTCGTAATGTCTTGTATGGGATGAAGCAAGCTCCACGAGCATGGCATGACAAGATTGTTGATGAGTATCTTGTCACTATTGGTTTTCATATGGCAGATGTAGATCACTACTTGTCTGTGTGCAAGAGTGATAAGGGTATTGTGATCATCACCATTTATGTAGATGATCTTCTTTTTGGGGGTGACAACTTGGAAGAGATTGAGCATGTGAAAAATCTTCTCAAAAGGAAGTTTGAGATAAAGGATTTGGGAGATCTACGTTACTTTTTGGGAATTATGGTCATTCGCACACTTGAGAGTATTTGGTTGTCATCGAGACAAAATGTACTGGACATGGTGTCCAAGTATGGGATGGCTAATTGTAAGTCAATATCGGTGGCATTAGATCAAAATGGAAAGCTTAGTTCGGATGCAGGTTATGTGTTGGACGATCCCACTATGTATAGGAAGATTGTGGGGGGAGTTTAATCTATGTCACGATCATCAGGCCAGATTTGGGTTACACTGTTGTCTTAGAGAGCTAGTTTATGCAGGTTCTGCGTGGAAACCACATCTTCATAGTGTGCATTGAGGGCCACTGTTGATTATGCATTATTTTTTGCAGCAGGTGTACCATTGGAGCTATATGGGTACACAGATGCAGATTGGGCAAGTAGCATCTGAGATATGAGATCTAAGAGTGGATTTATGTTTTCATTAGGGAGTGCTGCTATGTTTTCATTAGGGAGTGGATTTATGTTTTCATTAGGGAGTGCTGCTATGACATGGAGTAGCAAGAAGCAGCCCACAGTTGCCTTATCAATTACAAAGGCAAAGTATAGAGGAGCTGCGGTGGCAGCATGTTAACTAGCTTGGTTACACAAGCTATTGCTGATTTGGGGTTGAATGTGGAAAGAAAGGTCGTCATATATTGTGACAATCTTAGTAGTAGACAGTTGGCCAAGAACCCATTTTTTCATCCATGGAATAAACTCATTGAGGTACATTACCACTTCATCAGGTAGAGAGTCTTGGTAGACAACATCGACTTGGCCTACGTCAGCACACAGGATTAGGTCACTGATATCTTCATGAAGGCCTTCGGAGCTAAGAAGCTCCACAGATTTTGAGATATGCTTGGAGTTCATGAGCTAGAGTTGAGCTTAAGGGGAGTGTTAAGATGTCAAGCTCAACATGAGCTGACACTTTTGAGGTGCTTGTATGACCGTTCGACATTTATATCACTCGTGGGTTTGGTAGTTGGCACCAACATATCTTCGCCATAGATTCTATAGCTGAACTACACTGACTAGTCCACATCTACCCACTCCTGTTAGCGTGTTCACATTATAGACCGCTTGTATATACTCTATTATGTGTGATTTCACTTTATCTTCTTTGTATACCTCTTTTGTTGTGTGAATAAGAAGAAGAATTTTCAGCCTCTCACCTTGTGTGTTCTCTTCTAGGGTTTGTGTGAGTGTGTCTGCTTGTAAGAGCTCAAGCTCTCTTGCCCCCTACATCTTTTCATTGCGGACCTCTAGCCTTACATACACCTGACTTCAGCCCACAGCGCAGGAGAGAAATCACAAGGCAAAAAGAGAAAGAAGCAAGGGGGGGAGTCCCTTGTCTGCTGGTGCACAAAAACATAGGTGAAAAGGGAAAGAGGGGAGGGGGTGAGGCTCTGGTGCTGTAGAAAAACGTAGGTGGAAAAGGAAAAGAGGGGGGTCCATGCTACTACAAAGAAATGCAAGAAGGTTTTGCATGGCTCACATTCTCCCAATATGGTTTCGCAAAAAGCGAAACCTTCTTGGGGGGCCAATAGGATGCAAGCCAACAACTTCACCCTCTCCAATTGAGTCTCTTACCTTCTGTCTACACAATACCTTCTCCATGGGAGCACACCCTCTCCATCCCCAAACACCATGGCATTTAAATTGATTGAAATCAAAACCTTATTTATAAACTCGGGGGGTGCACTTCTAAAAGATCATATGTATCACGTGCATTCAAGGGGCATTTAAAAAACCCCTTAACTAAAAATTTTCCCCCAATAAAACCACCCCTCTTTACTTATGAACTAATGGATTTTTTTTTGAAGTTGAATTAAAATACCCCTCTTGTTATTGTAATCCTGTTAAAATTTTTCCAAAATTTGAATTAAAATACCCCTCCTTTTGATCGCACGTGGTACACTAAAATGTTTTGAGGTGAACCCCCTTAGTTTATAAATCTCCCCAAACACCATGGCATCTAAATCTATTGGGATCAAAATACTAATGGCCACCCTTTGATATACTTACTCTTCCATTACTCCCACCATGGTTTTGCCAGTGAAACCATCTGAAGTGTTGCCATCATCCAAGCCTTCTACTCTTCATTTTTCTACACAATAGGTTTTTGATCTAGCCATGTTATGAATACTCACACTAACGATATACACCCATGTAAAGCCAAGCAAGTAATGTTCAAGCAAGGTTTCATTGGTGAAACCATCTGGGGAGACAAAGCCATACATGAAGAGAGAGAGAGAGAGAGAGAGAGAGAGAGAGAGAGAGAGAGAGAGAGAGATTTCCTAAATCCAAGGCTCACTACCCAATGCCCAGCCACCCTCATCCAGTCCTCGTGAATTAAAAGTTTCATGTGGGAGCATTTAATGTGAGGATTTTTACTTGTTTTAGGTGTGAAAAGAAGCACGTCTATCTTTTACGAAAATATGTGACATCAATAAAAATATAATTTTAAATTTTTTTTATAGAGCATAATGATATTGATAAACAACTAAGGGTCGTACTCAAGTGACCTGACCTCATTGAGATCAAGTTTACGATATTTAGTCTCCTTCATCATATATACTTGAAAACTCATCAAGCTTTTTAATTGGTGTGGTAACCATTTAGCCTTTGATTGCTCATGCCTCTTCTATCAATCTATTGACAATGGAGCAGCACACTTTTGCAATTCTTTAGAACAAGAGTGGGAGTATTACTTTTAGAAAGAAAACTCAAAATGGAGTATGTTTGATTGAGTGTAAATATCTTTCATCTTATTTTAATATTAAACTTGATAGTATCAAGATAAATCAGAGTATGGGTGGGATGGACCGAGATGTCCTATTTGAGGTGGCTACTATGATTAGGTCAGACATCTCTGAGTATGTTCTTGACACTCAATTTGGGAACGGGATTCAAACAATGATGTCATTAGTATAGTAGATGTTATCAAGGACATGCCATGAGGGAGTCTACTTAAAACCCTATTCAAGGTAGTGACTCAAATGAAAAATGTTGAAGAGATGCATAGTTAATATGATGGGAATATCTTATTTGAGTTCCCTCTAGTAACAAATGGGCCATGAAAACAAGGTATTAAGGCTAGGTTTTATTCCCATGTTTGGTCAGAGGATGTTACTAGTAACATTTCATGCTTTGATGGAGTGGTGACAATTAGAAAGTGTGGGGGGGCATCTTTCCTATGAGGATAAGTTGTGCCCATATCTGATAAGGTCAGGCACAAATAATGAGAGTCATTGGAAGGGAAGACTCCTAAAGGTACGAGAGGAGGGCAATAGGATCCAAGGGACCCTAAAATGCATGCATTGCAAACTAGGTCCTATATGTAATGCTTTTTGCAAATGTAAAATATATATTTGTCTTCCAAATGTTGTGGATTGTAAGAAGATTAGTAGGTGTGTGATCCATATTGGATTTCATATGCATTTGGTTGGTGAACGATTGTCTAAGAAAAATCGGCATGTTGTTAAGTCCAAGGTTTCGGAGTTTGTTCAAAGAAGTCCAACTACAAGTCCTAAAGCATTACAAAAAAGAATAGTAGAGGAGGTTGTCCTCCAAGAAGTTCTACCTAGTTCCAAAGATACCATATCCATGGATGACATACAGCTTGGGAAGCTCTTTGACATCCTTGCACCTGGATCGAAAGAGGTTGGAATTTTTAAATTTAATTTATGACCACTTTGTTTTTTAATTGACTAGCTCGCCAATCTTCATTTTTTGTGATTTTTTAGACCTTGTGCTCTTGGATGTGTCAGGGTATCAAGATGGAGGAAGGAAGTCTTGGAAGATATTGACAAAGAGAATGGGTTGGAAAAAATACTAGAGCTAAAAGATATATTTTCTTCCTTTTAATAAATATTATAGATATATGGCCCATTTAAAAAATACTAATTATAAAATGTATTTTTTTTACAATGTAGTTGATTTACATTCATTCTAGATAATAATCGACCTACATCTATGTGTGAGAAGTCATGGATAAACTTTCAGAGAGATGCATCTAAAGTTACGGTGGATGCCGCAGAAGGTAAAGTGTAATAGTTTTTATATTTGAGTTCATAATTAAGTAATGAATGTATAAAAACTTATGTGAATATGTTCTTGGCATCTATTTTCTTATATATGTAGGAGGCGACACGAGCAAGGGTGCAAAGTGGCCATACCTCCCATCTTGGGAGGATGGGGAGGAGGGGCTTTGTAACCATCTTGGGAGGATTGGGAGGATGGGGAGGATGGGGAGGAGGGTGCAAAGTGGCCATACCTCCCATCTTGGGAGAATGGGAGGAGGGGCTTTGTTGTCCATTTTGTACGTAGCTAAATCTTTATGTTTAATTTATTTTGTGTACTCATGTGTATATGTATACACAATTGACATAAGCTATTTAAAAAATAAAAAATAAACAGATGAAAGATTATAACCATACATCGAGTGTAAAGGAGATACAGACTGCCACGTATCCTGTGGCTATAGGACATTGAAATCAGAGATTACCAATCCACCGAATGAATTTGTAAGTATCTTCAATAGGTAAGATAATATAAAAGTTTTAACTAACTTTTGGATTAATGTTACTTATGTTTTCATCATGTGATCTATAGGAGCTATGGGGTGAGCAGTATATGGCAGAGGTGGACCGTTAGACGTAGGAGGGGCTTTAGAGAGAGCTTTGCTATGAGGTGGGTGAAGCATCAGGGGATGAGGAGTACCCCCTCCTTGTTGATACAAAGGACACTCATGGTTAGGTCCTGGGCGCCAAGGCCATGGTCGGTGTCAAGGCCGCAGCAATCGAGATCCCGGTCAACACTCGAGGCGAGGCTTGATATATAGCTGACCATGTTTTTTATATTCTCCACTCCCGCATTATTTGTATATTTCGTATATTCCCTCCTGACAACATATATTTCCTTTAGGATTTTGTATTCTTTATACCCCTCATTTTGTATATTGACATATATAGATATACACATACATTTTATTTCATCTATTGTCTCATCTCTTGTTAAAATTCAAACTTTATATGTGAATTTATGTTTCTGAATTTAAATGTTGATGGTGATGATCATGACTTACTTGATGAATAATTTGCCATTTGTAACAAGCTTAACGCTATTCCACATTGCCGCATTGAGATGTATTTGTACCTGTCTCCGTTTAAATCATCACAAGTATCAATGTCAAGCGACGATGTATGAGGAAAGAGACAATGTGTGAGATATCGATAGAGAGAAAGTGTGTGTGTATGTAGTGTATGAGGGAGGGAGGGAGAGAGAGAGAAAGAGTGTGTGTGTGTGTGTGTGTGAGTGATGTATGAGGCAAAGAGAGAGAGAGAGAGAGAGAGAGAGAGTGAGGGAGAGAGGGGGAGAGAGAGAATGTATGAGGGAGAATTAATAGAGTGTATGTATGAGGGGGAGAGAGAGAGTGTGTGTATGAGAGAGAGAGAGAGAGAGAGAGAGAGAATGTGTAAGTGTATGTACGAGAGAGAGAAATAATATTTTGGCCTAATTAGGTCTCTATACAATATCAATTCATGTGTTTCCCATTGTGTGCGGCGGGAAAAAAAATTCTCATTGAGTGTCGCATAAATGATGACGGGAGTCGTTTATATGACATGTAAAATGTCGCTTATGTGACACTTTTTGTGTCATTAAATGCATCATTTAGGCGACATCCCATAGGTGACTTGGGTAGCGACGCAAAAAGTATCGCATAAGTGACGTTATCTTGTGTCACTGCTAATCCGATATGTTGTAGTGTTTTTTGGTCATGTGAATGAGCAACAATTAAAGACTATGTAAAATTCAAAAAATGTTATAGGTTTGCCAAAATCTAAGGTTGATGCAATGCATAAAGTACGTGAAGCATATCAATTTGGAAAGCAACCAAAGAATGTATTTCCACATGACAAGAATGTACGTAATCGAGAACCTGATTTGGTGCACTCAGATGTATAGGGGCCGACAAAGGCTGCATCCAATGGGAGGATGTCATTATTGTGTATTTTACATTGATGATGACCACTCAAGGAAGGTGTGGGTCTATTTCATGAAAGAGAAAAGTGAAGTGTCTATTCAATTTTGAATTTTAGAATATTGGTTAAAAAGATAACTTGTTCGGAGGTTACGTGCCTAAGGTCGGAAGGGGGAGAGAACTTCTCCAATGCTTTTAGTGATGAGTATTGAGAAAACATGAAATTTAAGGGAAATTCACATGTAGGTACACTCTCCAATAAAATGGTATTGCTAAGAGGAAGAAAAGGCACATGGCAAAGGTTTCTCATGCATTGATGGTTGAGAAATGCATGTGTGACCATTATTGAGCTAAAGTAACTACTACAGTTTACATTATGAGCAAGACCCCACAACGGGTGACATATTAAAATGTGAATCTAGAGGAGAAGTATACTAGCTCAAGAAACTAGACTTGTCACACTTTTCAATGCATTGCATATGTACACAATCCTAACAACTACGCAATAAGTTGGAACCAAAGGTTGAAAAATGTGTGTTCATTGGTTAATTCCTTGAGTAAAAGGGGTATATATGCTACAACCCTATGTCACACATGTGAGATGAGGGTGAGAAGGTATGTTGTCTTTGATAAGATGAGAAGTTGGTATGATGCACAAAATGTAGGACACTAATCACAATTCGTGAGTGGACCAAGATAGTTCTTTAGCAGTGGGTCTAGTGATTGACTATGGAGTGTCAAGATATGTTAGAAAGTTAGTTCTATAGGTTTAGCAAGTGCATCACATAAAGGTTAAGAAAATGTTGATGATTCTCTTGGTATTCTTGACATTTCAGCCTGGAATTTATATATTGATGTAGAGTTTAATGTCTTAGAGCAAAGCCTTGATAAGGAGTAATTGTTCTTTCAAGTTATGAGAGAGAAGTATTGAGTTGTCTCAATAACTATGAAATAGTACATTTCTAAAAATAAAAGGTTATATAACTCAAAGTGTAAATATATAAGAAAAGGTAGTTTGCTTACATACGCAACGTAGCCAAAGTTTTATACTCTATACTTAATGCTTCCAATTGGAAGAAAAAGAGATATCAAAGGGAATAGATTCTTTCTTCTTGTAAGCTACTCATTCATTAGCCAAAAGGTGAAGCATCATGTGATTACTTGTAAAATATGTAGTTAACATTGATTTTAATAAAGAAAGCATCTAAAGGAAATCTACGTGAATTACAATCTTTTAGTATTATTTCTTCCTCTTTGACAAGTCTTAAAAAGATGACAAATTTCATCCCTTCATTTTTGAAACATTTCATATTCAAAACATTTCTCAAGTCATGCTTGTGTTATATTGCTATATTGTGCCAAATTTCAGCCCTTAATTTTTGAAACATTTCTCAAGTTATGCTCATGTTATATTGTTAAATTGTGTCAAATTTTAGCCCTTCATTTTGGGAACATTTCTCAACTTATGCTTGTGTTATATTGCTATATTATGGTTATAATTTCTTTACATATTATTAATATATCAACTTTATTACTCTTATATCGTGGGGTGGACAAAAAATGAGAATGTTGAACAAAGTGGATAATTCCTATCTTGATCAAGTTTTTTAATCATAATAAAAAAATATTTACTTAAAATGCTTTAAGCTTTGTTGACTAGAGCTAGTTAAGATGAATTATTAAAGGGTCCTCATTTCCACTATTCATGATTTCAATTTACTCACCTATTTGACAAGATGTGGAAAGAGTCCAAGGACATGTGCCTATTCAATAAACACACTATTACACTTATGAATATGCAAGATGAATTTTTATTGTTTACATATCGCTTAAGAGTTTTCATTGATGTTACTCCTCATGTTCAAGTCCCATCATATTTTTTATGCATAATTTTATTAATATCATGGAGACTTTAATATTTTAAACAAGTTTATATGTCTTGTGAAGCTATCAAGATGTTTTTATGGAGGTGAGAATCAACAATGAGCACGATTTTGGACATGGCAGGGTTTTCATATGGCAGATGTAGATCACTCCTTGTATGTGTGGAAGAGTGATAAGGGTATTGTGATCATCACCATTTATGTAGATGACCTTATTATTGGGGGTGACAACTTGTAAGAGATTGAGCATGTGAAAAGTCTTCTCAAAAGGAAGTTTGAGATTAAGGATTTGGGAGATCTGCGTTACTTTTTGGGAATTGTGGGCATTCGCACACCTGAGGGTATTTGGCTGTCATCAAGGCAGTATGTATTGGGACATGGTATCCAAGTATGTTATGGCTAATTATAAGTCAATATTGGTGCCATTAGATCAAAATGGAAAGCTTAGTAGAGATGCAGGTTATGTGTTGGAGGATCCCACTATGTATAGGAATATTATGGGGAGTTTAATCTATGTCACGATCATAAGGCCAGATTTGAGTTACACTATTGGCTTAGAGAGCTAGTTTATGATAATGTGCATTGAGGGACACTGTTGATTATGTATTATTTTTTGTAGCAGGTGTACCATTGGAGCTATATGGGTACACAGATGCAGATTGGGCAAGTAGCATCTTAGACAGGAGATCTACGAGTGGATTTATGTTTTCATAAAGGAGTGCTGGTATGACATGGAGTAGCAAGAAGCAACCCATAGTTGCCTTGTCGAGTAGAAAGGCAAAGTACGGAGGAGCTGCGGTGGCAGCATGCTAACTAGCTTGGTTACACAAGCTACTGCTGATTTGGGGTTGCATGTGAAGAGAAAGGTCGTCATATATTGTGACAATCTTACCAGTAGATAGTTGGCGAGGAACCCATTTCTTCATCCATGGGATAAACTCATTGAGTTACATTACCACGTCATCATGTAGAGAGTCTTGGTAGACGACATCTACTTGGCCTACGTCAGCACACAGGATTAGGTCACTGACATCTTCATGAAGGCCTTCGGAGCTGAGAAGCTCCACATATTTTGAGATATGCTTGGAGTTCATGAGCTGGAGTTGAGCTTGAGGGGGAGTGTTAAGATGTCAAGCTCAACATGAGCTGACACTTATGAGGTGATTGTATTTCCATTTGACATTAATATCACTCGCGGGTTTTTTAGATGGCACCAACATATCTTCGCCAGAGATTCTACAGTTGGACTACACCGACTAGTCCCCATCTACCCACTCCTCTTAGCATGTTCACATTATGGACCGTTTGTATATACTCTATTATGTGTGATGTCACTTTATCTTCTTTGTATACCTCTTTTGTTGTGTGAATAGGAAAAAGTATTTTCAGCCTCTCACCTTGTGTGTTCTCTTCTAGGGTTTGTGTGAGTGTGTGTGTGCTTGCAAGAGCTCAAGCTCTCTTTCCCCTTTGCATCTTTTCATTGTAGGCCTCTAGCCTTACATACACCTAAATTCAGCCCGCACGAGTGAAATTACAAGGCAAAAAGAGAAAGAAGCAAGGGGGGGAGTCCTTGCTCTGCTACTGGGTGGTTGCAAGATGAGGTTATCTAGTTTCATGTCGTGGGCACCCTTGGCTTTAGCTGAAAAACAGGCATTTTTTCAAGAAGAATAGCCAATCTCTCATAGTTAGCCAAGGAGTTTCACTTCAAGGTCTTCTAATGAAACATCATATGCAAAGTTGGGCACCTAAAACTATAATCTGATCGAATATCCAATAATTGCAAATCCCCTTTTCTTTGGGAACCAAGTTTGTATACAGGCCCTGTCCCAGGTTTAGACAGGTATAGTGAATGTGAGTAAATTGCCTATAACTTTTACATTATTACTCATATGATGTTCCCACTTTGCATATCACAAATACAAATAACATAGAGCTTAACTTGATTTATCGAGTAATTTTTGATGTGTTCTACTATTTTCTATATTATTTAAAAGATATTAGAATTGTTAAAAAACATACTATTTTATCCTCCCACCACATCTACCATTTAAAATGCTCAAATTGTATGGATCTAGTGATGATTAGATTGGGAAAGATTAGTATAATGTGGGTATAAGGTAAAACTACAAATCTAACGGTTTAATTTTTGTAGATTTACTTTGGAAAATTTATTATGACTGTCAGAGGCCCATTAAATCAATAGTAATTTAATTCTAGAAAATTAAATATTGAATCTTTCAATCTAAAAACTCAAGGGATCAATACTCTTGTTGCCATGAATTTATTAAAAAAAATTTGGCTTGATTTGAGTATGGGAAGGTCCATTTTCAATCCTCCCAAGTGAAAATTCCCATATTGTGTCCACTCTCCCCTTTTCAAGTCTAAAACCAATCCTAGTTAGGTTTGGAAATCTAGGCTTGGTAAACTTCACAGCTTAGGTTTCATTCCATGTGTGAGGCTTGGGTAGGCCCAAACCTTATATATGCATGCCACTTTATGTCCACGTGAGCATCGAGAGGATCCACATAAGCAGCTTGCCACCTCAGCTTGCCACCTCCACCCTCCATGTCAACATGGTCAACCTAGTTGACTCCCCACCTCATCATCCTAGTCATCATTAATGCCACATCATCTTGCCACCTTTGCATGCCACCTCGCACATGGTGACATGGCATGCCACATCATGGAATTGCCACATCAACCATAATAGTGCCACATGTCAAGAGAATGCCACGTGTCATGCACGCTTGTGACACGTGGCATCTCCTTCCCACCTCCCCTCTTTTTTCAAAAACATATTTTTGGAAAAGTTAATTTAGTAATTTAGAGAAATAGAATATAGAAATTTAAATAATAAAATATATGTAACTTATTAAATAAAAGAATTTAAAATCACTAATTTTAAAGGATTATATTTTGGGATTAGATCAATAAAAATATTATTAAAGATCATATTATTAATTTTAAAAAAAATAAATTTTTTATTTTTATATTTCTTGAAAATTTTTTATGTAGAATAAACCTTTGAATAAAATTTAAAAAAAATACTTTATTTAAAAAAAGCAATTATATAATTATAAAATAAAAGATTTCTTTAAAGATATATTTATATATCTAGTAATGATAAATATTTAGACTTGTTAATAAATATTATAAATAATATTAATTTTTAAGTGGATAATAGTTTATCTTTATGTTTATCTTAGTTATCCAATCAATCTTAGATAGGAAATCCAGTGAGATTTGAAGTGGATAACCTATTTTTCCTATATAATCACACATCTCTAGTACTATCCC
This sequence comes from Cibotium barometz, assembly GCF_041138505.1. Classification (NCBI taxonomy): domain Eukaryota; kingdom Viridiplantae; phylum Streptophyta; class Polypodiopsida; order Cyatheales; family Cibotiaceae; genus Cibotium; species Cibotium barometz. The sequence continues at coordinate 4,786,992 of NC_141072.1, read as the reverse complement.
ACACTTATCTCTAGTACTATCCCATCATTGAGCCTTTATAATATTTTCTCTCTTAGCTTCCTTGAGAATGGGTTCTCAAAGTCGTAGGAGTCAGAAACGTGATAGGACTAGACTCCCCCCCATCCACCAAGTTCAAGAGGAGGAGAGGAGAAGGGTAGCTCGTGAGAGAAAGAGAGAGTGGAGAGCACGTCAACGAGCAACACCTTCCGTTGGCGATGATCCAAGCCTTGCTCCTCCTCTTCCACTTCCTCTCCCTTCGCCCTCTTTCCCCCCACTACCCCTTAGTTTAGATAATCCACATGAACCCGCCCTTCTTGAGTCCTCTCTTCTACAAGAACCCACCCCCCCTCCTTTGGGCGCCCTTCGTGTGGATAGGAAAGAACTATCAAAGTCAGCAGGGGCACATCGTCGTGCCCATGCAATCTTCCATTCCTATTTCAAAGACCTCACGTCTTCATCACAGGCATGTGTGCTTGATGCTTTGATTGATCTGCCCAACATGGCCAACTGCAGGGCGCTTTCCGACATTGGAGGTCGAAGAGAGAGGAGAGCTGGCATGGCGGTGCTACAAAGTGTTCGTCATTCCTATATAGTTAACAAGAAGAGGAACTCTGCGGACGCTTTGGCTGCTCGACGGGCTATTGTGGTAGCCATAAGTAGCTCCCAAATGAAGGGTAAGGTTAGTGCCACATCTCCCATCCTTTCCATAGCACCACACGCACTTAGAGTTGGGTCTATTAGGCGACAAAGTTTAGATGCCAATGAGGTTGGTGCTATGTGGGCGAGTAGTGGTCGTGTAGCTAGGCATGATCGCCTACTAGATGAAACCACTAGAACCTTGATAGAAAGTTTTTGGGAGGAGAATTGTCGTGCATCGCCAGTTTTCAAGAAAGCTTTGCGTAAGAGAGTGACAAGAGGAGTGTTCATTGAGCACGGTGCTTGCTTTCTTGAAATGTCCCAAACTGAGTTGTATTCTCAGTTTGTGGCTTCGTATCCAAAGCTTAAAATTGGGCAAAGGTCATTTGAGGGGTGTAAGCCTTGGTTTGTGAGGTACTCACGTCAGCGTGACACATGTTGTTGTCGCTACCATGTTGAGTTCAAACTTTTTTATGATGTGTTCCGTTCTCTTAGTGGGCATAGAGAGTTGCCTCGTAGTCCACGTGATTTCATCCACTCTCTTTTGTGTGCACGCACGGAGGATGCCCAGTTCCATAGGATGCCTTGTGTGGAGAGCAATTGCACATCATGTGGTTCACTTGCACATCTACAGATGGTAGATCTTGATGCAAGTGACCAAGAGATAGTGGCATGGCAACGTTATGAATATGTGACACACCAGCTCCAGAGTGGTGGACAGTCCAGGAAGTTGCAGCTCGTGGACAAACATACACCACGTTGTCACTTCACAGCCACATTTAGGGAGCAGATCTACCCCTACATACGGCACAGTCATTGTGCCAAGTGGCAGGATCGTCAGTTCCGAGCATGCCTAGCAGAGTTTCCTATTGGTGTGGTCGTCTCTGTGATTGATTTTGCAGAGAACTACACTTTCACACCTTTTCAGGAGATACAATCTGAGTATTACTTCTCAGAGCAGGTAATGGTTATATTTTGTAATATTTGTTTTATGTTTGAGCTACATTACTTAATTGATTTTTTGTGTCCTAAACGTATGTATTGCTTACCTCACCAGGTTGCTATTTTGGTCCACATTAGCTATCGACATGCAGAGGCTCATGTAGATGGGATAGCGAGTACCCCTGAGACCCATGTCATTATTCGAGAGTATCATTTCTATATCAGTGATGATCATTCACATGATGCACATTTTGTGCAACACTGTTTTCGTCTCCATGATGATTTTTTAGGAGATTGTGGGATCAGACATGTCCAACGATGGGTTTGGTCGGATGGTTGTGGCGCACAGTTCAAGTCATCACGTCAATTCTATTGGCTCTACAGGTTGTACTTATGGCTTTTTTACATTTACAATTAAACTAAATTCACTAGAACATCTTAAAGAAAACAATAACTAAGACTATCTTTTATGGATTTATAGGTGGCATGTGCAGTCTAGTATCCCAGTGATTTGGTCATTCTTTGAGACTGGTCACGGGAAGGGTGAGCATGATGGTGCAGGCGCGTGTGTGAAACGTGCCTTGAGGTGTCATCAGCTGCGACAGGATGCTCAGCGGTTCAGAGATGCGGGCCACGTAGTCGAGTGGTGCTCCCAACATTTGTGTGGGAGTGCAGCATCATCGTACCCAAAACGTGATGCTCGGATTGTCAGGAGATTTTTTTGGCATGTGGATGGTGGCACGATTGACCGTAGAGCCTCCCATGATTGTGACACAGTACCTGGCACCTTGGGCTTACATTCCATCAGGAGCACGTGCATGGCGGCCCCCACAATTTACACACGACGGTTTGCATGCTTCTGTGGAGCATGTATGGATGGTGATTGGTCACATTGTGCCTCGAGAGGATGGGCAGATGCATGGATACAGACATTCCTCTCCCCCGAGCATCCTTCACATCCAGTGGTGTCTGATGAGCACACAGGTCCTGCGTTCATGGTCAGTTATGATGACCTGACAGATTTGCTACAGGAGGGTGATGTATTTGCTGTTATTGCCAGTGAGGGAAATAGCGAGGGAGTAGACTACTATCTGATGAGTTGCACTAGGCCAAAGTGCATGTTTGACCAGGATACAGTGGATGATCATGGGTTTTCTTATGACGCCCATAGCATGATTGTGGCAGGCCGGTTCTACCAGCAGATTCGACTTCATCGGGGGAGTCTTAAGTTCCAGCAGTGGAAGTGGGAGTTAGAGGCATTTCAATTCTCTCATCTAGTGGTTGCTACCAGGCTCACTCTTGTTCGAGTACAGAGCCGAAAACACAGTTCTCACCCTCGTTTTCGGCTTCGAGTGGATGACCATGAGAGCATTCTAGAGCAGTTGAGAGCTAGAGAGGGTGCTGCTGACTAGATCTCTATCTTGATAGTGACTAAACTCAGACTAGCTGGGTTAGCTCACTTACATTGTACTTAGATTTTTGGGCAGTGACTAACCTCAGACTAGCTGGGGTACCTCATTTTCATTCTGATGTACTTATTTGATGTTTATATCATTATGAGTTTTCTCATTATTGAGTATCATTACATTTTAGTTGATGTTCTTAATTTTATTATATTTTTTAACACTTTGGCTATCATATTGTTTGTTGAAAATCTCCATGCCATCGTACCCAAACATGCTCTGATGGGGACCAAACTTTGTAAGCATGGGGAGGGGACCCACCCCCACATGCTTGCAAAGTTTGGTCACAATCAGAACATGTTTGGATTGGTAATTAGCGCCCAGTGCGGGTTTTTGAAGTCTCTTGGTGCTTAAGAGGCCATGGAAAATCCGGGCCTTCCCCATACCATCGTACACAAACATGCTCCGATGGGGACCAAACTTTGCAAGCATGTGGGGGTGGGTCCCCCCCACATGCTTACAAAGTTTGGTCACAATCAGAGCATGTTTGGATTGGCAATTAGCGCCCAGTGTGGGTTTTTCAAGTCTCTTGGTGCTTAAGAGGCCATGGAAAATCCGGGCCTTCCCCATACCATCGTACCCAAACATGCTCCGATGGGGACCAAACTTTGCAAGCATGGGGAGGGGACCCACCCCCACATGCTTGCTAAGTTTGGTCACAATCAGAACATGTTTGGATTGGTAATTGGCGCCCAATGCGGGTTTTTCAAGTCTCTTGGTGCTTAAGAGGCCATGGAAAATCCGGGCCTTCCCCATACCATCGTACACAAACATGCTCCGATGGGGACCAAACTTTGCAAGCATGTGGGGGTGGGTCCCCCCCACATGCTTGCAAAGTTTGGTCACAATCAGAGCATGTTTGGATTGGCAATTAGCGCCCAGTGCGGGTTTTTCAAGTCTCTTGGTGCTTAAGAGGCCATGGAAAATCCGGGCCTTCCCCATACCATCGTACCCAAACATGCTCCGATGGGGACCAAACTTTGCAAGCATGTGGGGGTGGGTCCCCGCCACATGCTTGCAAAGTTTGGTCACAATCAGAGCATGTTTGGATTGGTAATTGGCGCCCAGTGCGGGTTTTTCAAGTCTCTTGGTGCTTAAGAGGCCATGGAAAATCCGGGCCTTCCCCATACCATCGTACCCAAACATGCTCCGATGGGGACCAAACTTTGCAAGCATGTGGGGGTGGGTCCAAACTTTGCAAGCATGTGGGGGTGGGTCCCCCCCACATGCTTGCAAAGTTTGGTCCCCATCAGAGCATGTTTGGGTATGATGGTATGGGGAAGGCCCGGATTTTCCATGGCCTCTTAAGCACCAAGAGACTTGAAAAACCCGCACTGGGCGCCAATTACCAATCCAAACATGTTCTGATTGTGGCCAAACTTTGCAAGCATGTGGGGGTGGGTCCCCTCCCCATGCTTGCAAAGTTTGGTCCCCATCAGAGCATGTTTGGGTACGATGGTATGGGGAAGGCCCGGATTTTCCATGGCCTCTTAAGCACCAAGAGACTTGAAAAACTGTTAACCCATGGTGGCGGACATTGAGACGTACTATATTTTACGTCATTAATTTAAATATTTTGAGTCATGGGCCGGGCTTGTCGGCACCATATGTTAAGGATAAAGGGATTGGGTGATCGCCGATGAGAGGCGCACCTTGGATATCAGTAGGGTTAGGGTTAGGATCGGCCGGCCATGTATGGGCGCCCAAGTGTGAACGGCCAAGTCACCTATAAGAGTCAAATGTAACCCTAAAATCCTCATTCTCATGTGTTGTGAATACAAGAGTGCTCTTGCCTTATCTCTTTGGTTTCCTTCTCCTGCGTGTGTGTGAGAGAGAGAGAGAGAGAGTGAGAGAGCGATCGAGCACTGTGTAGCGGCACGGCGCAGCGGCGGAGAGGCGGTAGAGCGGCGACGGCGGCTCCTCCTTCACGACTGCGACGCGGGAATCCTTCAAGGCAGCAGTTAAGCGGTGAGTGACACACCTTTTGCATTCTGTTTTGAGCTTCCTTCCCTGGTTGTATGCTTGTAGCCATTCGTGGCTCGCAATACGGTGTCTGGCAAGTCCCCAGCTACGACCTGTGCGGCAAAAGCGCACATTTTTGGCGCCGCTGCCGGGGAGTTGCCCTGCACCAAGCTCCAGTTTGCAGCTCGGCTGCTGCGTGAAGTTTAATCTGCACTGTAGGAAAGCGACTGTGTGTTTGTTGTTGAGGTGTTTCTGTGTTTTGCAATCTCTGTTTCTGCAATTTGTCTTCTGCATTTCTGTTTCTTTTGTTATTTTTCCGCTCCGCGTGTGGGCGCACGATCGGTTATCTGGTTTTCTACGTGTGAGAGGGATTTCTGAATCCCCAGATCTGCGCTATGTGTGCGAACTGCGCCGCGGCCAAGACTGAACCCTAAGGAAACCGTAGAAAACTTATCTCACAAAAAAACAGAAAATAAAAAATTAAAAAAATTAAAAAAGAAAAAATTAAATTTTATTTTCAAAGAAAGAACCAAACGTGTGGAGAGGAAAGCTTTTCTAATTGGAGAAAAAAATTTTGAAAAGAAAGAACCCCAATTGACCCACGACCACGACCACGACCACGACCCCGACCCCGGCCCCGGCCTCGGTCTCGGTCTCGGTCTTTTGATATATATATATAGGAGAGTGAGCCTCCATAGCTTTCTCTCAAGTGAGAGCTTATGGGAAGTCGTGCCCTATATGTAGCCCACTCCCCAAGGAGTAAAGTGAGCATGTGGGATAAAGCCCTCACCCTTTCCTCCACAAGCAAATAGGCTTTTGCCCCTTCCCCCCAAAGGAAACGGACTATTTTGAGGACTACATGAGCTCTAGATAGGCGAACACGGTGCTGTAAAGCACACTAGGACCCTTTAAACGATACGCTCGTTTCGAGCTATCACACGCCCTAGTCCAAGTTCGACCGTAGGTAAGGGGGTCAAAAACGGGTTAAAAACAACATAAAAACAAGTAAAAACGAGGTGCGAAACACCTAAGAAACCACTTGTGTGAGTTTCAAGGGTAGTTACCAACGCACGTAGGGTACCCACGTCACATGCATCTACGTTCTGGTCGGGTGCTAGAGCCGGAACCACTAGAAAGTGTTTCAATCTACGCAAGCTCACACCATCCCTCCACGTTGGCATCTTGGCCTTCGGCTGGAACCCAAGGGAGTGCAACCCAGGATCCACGAATAGTGGATAGTGACTCGTCCTCTGACTCAGAAGCCATGGAAGGACACCCTACCAAGAACCTTGAGGAGACAAGCCAAAACATGCCAGTGTGGGCCCCACAACCTGGATCTAGCATGTTTAGTCGTCTAATCGAGACCTTTAGTAGCGCTACACGCTCTGAGCATGCGACAAGCGAAGTAAATGAAGAAGGAGGGGTAGTGGATTCCCCATTCACATCTTATGTAGACCCTACCCTCCCAAAGAGTGTCCATGTGGATATTCTTCCCACTTCGTTTAATGAGGGCCCTACTGAGCTACCACATTCCGATGCTCTTCCTAAAGTAGAGGTCCCTAGAAGCCAACCCTTAAGAAGTGACATTGCGTCCACTTCAAGAGAACCATTTGGCACACCAAGTCTGGATGGGATATTTCTCAATGAAAATTGGGAATATGATCTACACACAGAGACTCTAACGGACCTATACACGGGTTACACATACCATGTAGGTTGGTTAGAAGTCCTACGATCTACATCTAGCGCCACTAATCTAGAGGAGCAACAACACATGATATGTGATGTTATTCATAGAATTATCCAAATTGAGAGGCAAAATAGGGGAGTGGACCTAGTTTCCACTGGCCCTATGAGGTTTTTGGATACGGGCAAGGCCAAACAACCAACCCTATCACAATTGGAGACTCCCTCGGTGAGTCCCATAGACCCTTCATATGTTGTTTCGCCTGGAGTCTCAATGCAGGTTGAGCCCACGAGTAGTAACTTTAGCTTTCCAACCTTGGCTCAACTTTCCATTAGGGAATCCGCAATGCCTACCCCAATGATGAGCATAGCTGAAAGTGCACCTGTTACCGTTGTAGTTAGTACGACACCGCTACCTAGTGGAACAGTACCTACAACAGTGCGTGCCAGTGCCTATCGACCCTATGTACCTATCGCTACTCATGCTCAGGTAGCTCCTACGCCTCTTAGTGTGCCAATGGCGTATGCTCCACGACCGCCTTATCATAACCATTATCCAAGAGGAGCTAGGCCTAGCCACATATCATATCCTACGTCATTTGCCAACCTACTCAGACCAACGCCAACTCCTATCAGCCAGGCTATCCCAGAAGTGCCTCCACCAACTATGCCTGCTCACTTAGGTGATCTCGCAGCATTTGCTCAGACGATCGGACGATCCATTGCAGAAAACATGCGGGGTATGCCTGAGAGAGAACCTAGAAGCAAGGCAGTACAAGTGGCTAAGCTCACTCAAAACTTCAGTGGTAACGAGGATGTTAGGAAGCACATTGAAGTCTTTGAACACGTGTGTGATTCCTTGGAAGAGCACAATGAGCTGCATAAGTGTAAAGCTTTAGGCTTAACCTTGAGTGGGAAGGCCGGAGATTGGTATCGAACCTTAAGGGTTGAAGAGCGCACTCACTACCCCACTCTCAAGAGATTGTTCTTGAAGGAATACATACGTGAGGGTGTGCTTTGGGGGGTAGCATCTCAACTCCAAAAAGCTGAACGCGAGGAAGGGGAGTCAGTGAGAGACTTTATAAGTCGATTGAAGCATCTAAATTCTCGTTGCACTCCCGATGAACGCTTCAATAACAACCAACTCCTCGATAGATTCATCCGAGGATTGCGCCACGAGGACATTTACAATGGCCTAGTCATTAGAGGTCTCACAACGTGGGAAGCAGTCACTGCCAATGCAATCCAGTTAGAAGACAACTTGATGATTGCAGGTAAAAAGGTGTCTTCAGAAACAAAATCCGTTAGTTCGCAAGTATCTGGGCACGAGCCAATTACGGTAAAACCAATTGCCAAGGAGCCCAAGATATCTGAAATGTCTGTGACCGACCTTACTAAGGCTCTCCAAGAATACTTCAGGGGTAATCGAGCTCCTCAGAATAGCCATATGTACCCAAGGAGAGAGCAACAATGGTGTTCGGTGTGCTTAGGACCACATAGAACGAGTGAATGTCCCACATTCAGAGTCAAATTCAATGGGAATTGCAATGCATGTGGTAAGTATGGCCATCAATCTAAAGATTGCCTAACACTTAAGCGAATGTTGGCAAACCAGGCACCACTAGCTTGGTCAAACACACCTCAAGTACCCGCGCTAATGCCTGCACAACCTATCGAGCAACCGTCACAGCACATGGTTCCAAGGAATCCGAATGTAGTCCAGTCTGTGCCGTTACCACCGCCAGTGCTAGGACCACAACCTCCACATCCAAGGATTACCCCAATAAACCAGATGGGTTGTGAGTCACATAGTGCATGTGGGGATTATGAAGAGGAGATAGACCCTACTGCTCCATACGGGATTGATACGTTTGAAATGATTCCCCAGTACTACATGGAGGATCATTTCGGGCAAGTCAAGCCTGTATATCAAGCGGCTGCTCTTGCCACAAGAGGGCAAAACCTTAATACCATGGCAAGGAGACCACCTCTTCAATGCTATGATTGTGGTGGACCGCATCGTGTAGCGGAGTGCCCTAATAGGTTACAAAAGATCGCTACTCAGATGCAACCAAATCAAGGGAGCACATCGGGAATGCCGGTACTTACATGTAATCGTTGTGGCATAGATCATTTGATCGCTCAATGTCCACATAATCCTAATGCACCCAAGATTACGCCATTGAATTTGGTTGAGGTCACCAACCAAGCACGAAGAACCACACCCGTTGTACCCGCGAATGTAGTTACACGGTCAATGCTTCAAAATCAAAACTACATTCTTGAAGAGAGGGATACTGCGTCAATCGCTCACGCAAAGAAAAAGAAAACACGACGAAAGAGATCGCTTAATGCCACGAGCTCCAAGCCCAGTTCAAAGACTAACATAGGGACAGGAGACGACCCCGTGTATATGAATGATCCTGAAGATGATTCCGACTCCATAGAAACCATGGGGACCAAAGCCACTACCTTAAGGGAGGAACCCACTCGGGAGCTCAATGAAGGAGAATCAAGCATAAATAAGGGGAGACAGAAGGAAACTTCCTCGGCCCCACAACCAAGTCAGTCAATGCCCTCTCGACCACCCAAACTGACTGAGACTCCTCAAGACAAGCCACGTGGACCAAAAACCCTTAAGAAAAAGATTGGAACTTATCCAAACCCAGTTGAGGAGATTGAACAAGTGCAACACTTAAGGGGTTTGGTGGAAGAAACACAAAGAGAACTGGAGCCAAACCCGAGAAAAATCAAAATTCCAGACACAGTGTTTCCTACGCAAGTTCAGCCTCACTGGAACCATAAACCGTTAGCTATACCTAGTATCATTCGGGAAGAAAGTGAGGATAGGACATCCGGAAGTGGGCAAACACCCTTCTTGCTGGAAAGAATGTTTAGTGAGGGAATGCCTGACCCCATTGAAGAGGAAGTGATTCCATCTTCACCAGTTCCTAGTCAAGGAGCGATATCTCGAAAAGTACCATTGAATGTGTCCAAGCTAATGGATTTCATGTCCTCCGAGATCAGAACCACGATCATATCCAAATTATACGGAGATCCTGAGCTATTCTTAGCTCTTCGGGCATTTCTCAATGGAGAACTAAAGGCGGGGCTACCACAATTTGCAAATATGGATAGACCCGACACGCTTCAAGATGAAGGGGAGCATTGGGATCTACAACCCAACCTAGATGAAGATTCGGTCGTTGAAATACCTGTGAACAAGTTGGGACAGTACTTTGAAGGTGACGAATCTAATGCCACCCTCCCCATTACTACCAAGGGATTAACTCTAAAGGGAATCCTTGATGGTGGTGCTGGAGTGAGCATTGTGACTAAAAACTGTTGGGAATCTATGGGAAGGCCTCACCTCGAAGTCACAAACATAGTGGTTAAGATGGCAAACGGAACCATAGCTAAACCTATTGGAATGTTAAGGGACCTTAAGATCAAGGTCCTGGGATACAAGGTAAAACATACCTTCATTGTAATGGACTTCTCCAAGCATCCTATGTCATATCAAATGATCTTAGGACGTCCTTTCATGAGGGAAGCACAAATGGTGCATGACTGGTCGAAAAACCATGTCTATCTACAATTCCAGGACTCTGTCATTCGAGTTGATCTTGAGAATGGTCGTGCACATCCTTTAGGAAGTAAGGTTATCATTGATAATCGATCGGATACCACTATTCACTCCACCCCATTAAGGTATTGCTATACATGCAAAAAAGAGACTGATGATGGGAAAGATTCTCCTTACATGGATGTCCTACCGGGTATGACCGAGTCGGATAACGTGGATTGGGTGCACCTAGCGGCAACCATAGACACATGGGGAAATAGAGGCACAAGTTGGGTAACACCTGAGGGGCAAGATATGCCACCGTTAGTGCCAATAAACATGATAGGTGTTATGCACATGACTCCTGATGGCGAGAACGTGGCAAACTCCACCGACACTGAAAGTAGCGAAGACTCTGACCAATGCAACTCTGAGTATGAATCTCAAGAAGAAACTGACCCTGAGCCTGATGAGGAAAATGAATCAAATATTCACCCAAATGTGGAAGCAAGGTGCTCAAGGCCTGGGACAGTGGCCTCCTGCAGTTCATCCGAAAGTGAAGATCGACCAAGTGAGTCCGAATCTGATAGAAACAAAAATCAAAAACTTGGTAAGAAGAAAACGAGACATAAGCGCCAACGCTATCGAGCTAATGTACGAACTGCAATAAACAAGGAGCGATCCACTGCAGAATGGCTTAGTTATGTAGGAGCCATTGATGCTCATCGGAAGATAGCGGATAATTGGGGACAATACCTCCAAAGTGTCATGTGGTGTATTCCGCAAGCTCATGACGTCGCCCAATTAGAAATCGAAGAGAAGCCGAAACTAAGTCGTACTGTAAGAAGGCGGCAAAACCAAGAGTTGGCTCAGCAACAAAAGGAAGCGGAATTGAAAGAAAAAAGCCTGGCACAACAAGAACCAGTAGACTTACACCCCGCACCCGAGCATTTCAAATCATTCACCACAGGGGAACGTAAAGTAGTCTACACAAAAGCCCAACGAACGCCTACCAATGGGAGTAGCGGTGTCTACGATGGCCCTGCGGTAGTTAAGGAGATAGACTTAGCAGATCCGGGTGAGGAGTCTAAACCAGTTTTTATTGCTCAAGACCTCACCAAGGCGGAAGAAGCTGCACTTACGAAGCTTCTTAAAGAATTCAAGGACATATTTGCTTGGACATATCATGATATGAAGGGTGTTCCACCCTCGGTGGTGCAACACACGATTCCAATGATTAGCACTGCTAAACCAGTCCAGCAACGTCCCTACCCAATGAATCCTAAGTACGCAAAGATTGTACAAGAGGAAATTGAAAAGCTTGTAAAATGTGGATTCATATACCCTATTGAGCACTCAGAATGGGTTTCTCCGATAGTCATCGTGCCAAAGAAGAATGGGAAACTCAGAGTGTGCGTTGATCTCAAAAAGGTTAATGCAGCCACCAGAAGGGATCATTACCCCTTGCCATATTCTGAACATGTGCTTGAAAGAGTGGCAGGCAAGGAGGCATATAGCTTTTTAGATGGGTACTCGGGTTACAATCAGATCACCATTGCAGACGAGGACCAAGCTAAAACAGCATTTATCACGGAGTTTGGAGTGTTTGCCTTTCGCGTCATGGCTTTTGGCTTGACCAATGCACCTGCAACATTCCAACGATTGATAAACACGGCCTTTAAGGAATATCTAAGGGACTTCTGTGAAGCTTTCTTAGATGATCTTTGTGTTCATTCCTCTTGGGACGAGCACTTGATGTGTTTACGAAAGATATTTGAAAGGTGTAGATTATATCGCATCTCCTTGAATCCTTTCAAATGCCAATTTTGGGTTAAACACGGAGTTATCTTAGGACATATAGTGTCCAAAAATGGGATTTCCACTGACGAGAGTAAAATCAAGGTCATTCTGGAATTACCCCCACCCACCAACTACAAGGGAGTCCAACGCTTTATGGGCCACGTTGGTTATTATCGAAGGTTTATTCTCTTCTTCGCCGAGATAGCTCGACCATTGTATAAGCTTCTCATCGAGTTTATTTGGACCGAAGAATGTGATCGTGCCTATGAGCTATTAAAGAAGGCCTTGGCGAGTGCTCCAATCTTGAGAATGCCTAACTGGGATTTACTCTTCCATGTGCATATTGATGCATCAAACTTTGCTATTGGGTGTGTTTTAACACAACCTGGAGAACACAAGCTAGACTACCCCATTAGCTTTGCCAGTCGCCAGTTGAACGATGCTGAGATGAACTACACCACTACGGAGCGAGAAGGGTTGGCAATGATATATGCAGTAAGGAAATTTCGTTATTACCTCCTTGCCACCAAGTTTGTTTTCTATGTAGATCATCAAGCATTGTTGTATCTGGTAAACAAACCATGCTCCACAGGAAGAATCACACGATGGCTATTGATTCTTCTTGAGTTTGATTTCACGGTTGTTGTGAGACCTGGCAAAAAACATGTTATGGCTGATCATCTGTCTCGCATACCTAATGGTGAGGCTCCTACGGGGGTTGATGATGACTTACCGGACACTTCCCTGTTCATGGTGGAGACAATGCCTGAATGGAGTGAGAAGATTGTTAACTTTTTGGTTAATGGCTTTCCACCCAAGGAGCTTCGTAAAGATTTAGCTCGAAAGCTAATCAAAGAATGCGAACCCTATTGCCTGATAGCCGGGACTCTTTATAAAAGAGGAAAGGATGACGTTCTTAGGCGTTGTGCCCGAGAGGATGAGTATCTATACATTTTACAAGAGGCACATATGGGCGTAGCCGGTGGTCACTTCTCAGGAGACTTAACTGCACGAAAGATCTTACAATCAGGGTATTGGTGGCCCACTATGTTCCAAGATGCATCACTCTTTGTGAAGGGTTGCGATGAATGCCAACGATATAAGAAACCCCAGAGGAAAGATCAGATGCCCCTACATCCAATCAAAGTAAACCAACCATTTGAAAAGTGGGGTTTAGACTTTGTGGGTCCGATTAGCCCAGCGGCCCGAAACACACAATCTCGCTATATTATTGTGGCCACTGACTATATGACCAAATGGGCTGAAGCGAAAGCGACACGTAAGGCAGATGCAAGGACAACAGCCAAGTTCCTCTTTGAAAATATAATCACACGATTCGGTTGTCCTTTTGAACTTGTGAGCGACAATGGTACGCATTTTATAAATGAAGTGATTAAGGAGCTCACAACAAATTTCATGATATCCCATCATAAATCTACTCCTTATTATCCGCAAGCGAATGGCCAAGCCGAGAGTACAAACAAGACATTAATCTCTGTTTTGACAAAGACAGTTGAAGCTCATCGCACGGATTGGGATCTAAAGCTTACGACAGCTTTATGGGCCTATCGTACTGCGTACAAAGTGGCTATTAATTGCACACCATTCAAAATGGTATATGGCCAAGAAGCAGTCATGCCGTGGGAGTTTGTAATTCCTAGTCTTCGTGTTGCTACCCAAGAGGGTTGGGATGGTAACCCCTTAGCAGAGCGTCTGTATATCCTTGAGCGACTAAACGAAGAAAGACAATTGGCTGTATACAATGCCCTTGTGGAGAAGGATAGAAGGAAAAAATGGTTTGATCGCCATCTAAAGGACAAGGACATCAAGGTTGGGGATAAAGTCCTGATGTATGGAGTGCGAAACGAAAAGAAGAAGCTCAAATATGCTGGTAAGGGACCGTAGAGAGTATGTGAAATTACACCGCAAGGTACCATCAGAGTGGAGACTCTCGACGGAGTTGAAACCATTGGATTCCTTAATGGGAGTAAATTCAAAAGATACTATGACCCCCTGAGCCAAGAGGAGTTACATGCAATCCATCAAAAGAAGGCAGCCAAAGAACAAGCTGAGCTTAAAAAGATACAAGCGAGAGTCGAAGCCAAAGAACGTCAACAGCGTGCTAGGAGACAACGAGAAGCCAACTTGGGAATTACGCAAGTATTTTTCGAGGAGGCAGAGGAGGATGCACTGGAATCTGACCCACCTCTAAGATACCAAATTGAGTTACAGAGTCCTTACGGGGAGGTGCTGTATAATGCATTATTGGATACAGGAGCTCAACACAATTTGCTATCATATGGCGTGTGGTGTCAACTGGGAAAACCACCTTTATCCAAGAGTTCTATCCAAGTTCAAGGAATCAACAAGAAGAAAACCCCTGTCTCAGGAATTCTGCACACTCCGGTTGCCTATGACAAGGGAACCATAATTCAAAGCTTTTTGGTTATGCCTGCTGGTACCATGGAAGGGACTGTAAACTTAGGACGTAAATGGATGATGGCCACCAAATGCAATATCGATTGGGCAACCAGACGAGTCACGACGCAAGAACCAACACTAGGTCTGACCGCTCAAAATCTCGCTCCTAAGCCATCGACTCTGGACAAAATGATGGATAACGAAAAATCACCAAGTCCAGTGGCAAAACCATCTTTCATTGTTTGCCACCCCTCTAACGCTTCAACGCCAAGAGTGGAAACAGGCAAGGTGGTCCCTAAAGCTTCGCTTACTATGCCAAAGAGTACATACAAATGGGTCCCCAAAGCTTCGTTAACAACTACTTCCCCTGCTCAATCTCGTTCAGCCACTAAGAAGCCTCGTAAAAGGAAAGCAGCTGCCCACCCGAGAAAGGGCAATGTAACATCACGATGGATCCCTAAAAAATTATTAGTAGCCCAAGGGTACTACGAGGGGAATGACCAGATTTGGGTCCCTAAACATAAGTTGAATCCCTCTACATCACCTATAAAACCTTGCAAACCAATTGTTGCCACCCCAATGACAATTCAAGACCGTGGTAAGGGAAAGGTAATAGAGTGCTCCGCACCACTTCTTCCAGAGTTAGTTTGGATTCCCAAACGATATCGATCATTACCACCTAGCTCAGGAAGGGGGGAGCCACATGAAGCTTCTAGCTCCTCATGCCAGGCACACAATCATATAGAAGTTTCTACATGCTCTACACCTACTCTTGTCAACATCCAACAAAAAACCGATGAGTCTACGTCTCCCCTTGTAATAGTATCGTCGGAAACCATTTCCTCCATTCGTCAATGGGAGCGTACACTACCATCTCTGCAATTGGATGTGGCCACAAGGGTCATAAAAAGCTATCTGCCCACATCACAACCTATGACCCGCTGGACAAATTGGTTCCAAGAGGCTGCAACATCATTGCACATAATATGATCTACCCAAGGAAAGGGGGAGCATGTACTCACGCTCGACATTCTAATGCTTCCTCCTTAACCTTCTCCCCTGACCATGTAATTGCCAAATTCAAGGGGATGTATATATATAGCTTCATACATTAAAAAAAAAAAAAAAACAAACAAAGAAAAGAAAAACAAAAAATAGTAAAAAGAGCAAGAGCACAAAAAGAGGATAAATATCCGTATACAATCACGAACTAGATTGACCTGTCTCACAAACCTACTGATGCTATATCTGTGTTTGCAGATATGGCAGATGCACGATCATCATACACTTCGTCCACTTCCGCCTTTGGTGAGAGGTATCATCTGTACCTTTCTCAGATATTCCACATGTGCTACCCTGTAATTGAAACTGAATGGGATCATATAGATGTACTAGCCAGAGAGGAAAATGTTGAGGAATTAGAATGGCTACTTCGCCTATTGACCATGACTGACCCCTACTCCGTAGAGGAAATATCCCCGATAGCCCAATGCTTTCCTTTCCCACAAGATGACTATCCTCGCATGGTTACATTCTTGATGAGTCTGTGTGGATGGGAAAATGAAAAGGAAATATCTGACAATGATGAATGGACGGATGAAACTCATGGCACTACTGAGGTTGACTTTATTTATTTGGATGATGCGGATAGAGGCTTAGCCTTAGGGCTAGAGCCAGGACTCTACAACATCCTCTTACCGTATCCTCAGTAGTAGTGTGGTGACTGGTAGGTAGGTTAGTGTTTTCAAGTTTTTTCTAGTTTAGATTCCTTAAACGAGTCTTGAAATTTTCCACACTGATGTGCCTCTCGAGGTATAGTGCTTGTTAGTTGATTGTACAGGTTAAAAGGTTTGAGATGGGTTCGCTTCCAAGTCGTGAGACTGCCGCAACGTTCATTAAAATATATCTACATCAAATTGCAAGCTGTCTCATCAAATCAAGGAGATCTCCAATTTCAGGTGTAATTCTTCCATACCCACTCTCTTTCGTTTTTACTGTTCAATCAATTGCATAAACTATAAATGCATGACCACATGGAAATGTCAATGTACTACTTAGTTTTTGAAGTTGCTTGCATGCTAGTGTAAATCATTAATGAGCTTAACTTTATTGGAAATATTCCTAGGCAGCATGACGTCTTTAGTTAACCTTGGAATACGATTGCCTTAGGTCTAGGGTCACACCATCTTAATGTTTGAACACCTGGCTGTGTGTGTGTTGACCTCTAGGACATAGTTTTACCCCTTGTCGAAAGGATAAAGAACACATTTTAGTTCAGGAGCGAAGATCAAAAGAAACTTTATATGAAAAAAAAAAAAAAAAAAAAGAAGCCTACAATAAATGGCAATACAAGTCTATGATGTGCTTTAATGTTGGCCTATCGCCTTATTGATACTTGGTAGGCGAGGAGTATTCTACTCCAGACCGATGCCTTGGTTGGTAGGGGGTAGCCTTGCCTAAAGTGAGCTAATAGATTCCTGGATAATGCCTTGTGTTAAACATGGTACCAGGATCGATGTTAGTTTTGCCTTAGGAAGGTCGCCATTGTGTATAAAAATTGTCACGTGCGTGAAGAAATAAAGGCAAAAGGCTCCTGTAACTCTAATGTTTCTTGTGTCCCTAGGCTCGTGGTATAAACTTGTTCTTAGAGTAAACACAGTGTGGTCATCTGTTTATTTATTAAGCTTGGTTCTTTTCCTTGACTTAGGCCAGTTATAAACCTTGATTAACCTTTGACACCTTGCTAACTCTTGATTTACTTTCAATAATTTTAAACTCCTGTTAATTTACTACACTAGCTCATTCATGTAACCCTTAAACTAAGTTCTCATCATCCATTGTGGTCTAGCATGCTTGAATTTCTACACTTTATATCTTTTGAATTCTAGCATACTTTCACTCTACTTCCCTATTTTGCAGACGGTCTACCACAACAACCCTCTCGAGCTTACCATACCATAGCTTCCGAGGACGGAATCTACATCAGGAAGGGGGGCATGTTAACCCATGGTGGCGGACATTGAGACGTACTATATTTTACGTCATTAATTTAAATATTTTGAGTCATGGGCCGGGCTTGTCGGCACCATATGTTAAGGATAAAGGGATTGGGTGATCGCCGATGAGAGGCGCACCTTGGATATCAGTAGGGTTAGGGTTAGGATCGGCCGGCCATGTATGGGCGCCCAAGTGTGAACGGCCAAGTCACCTATAAGAGTCAAATGTAACCCTAAAATCCTCATTCTCATGTGTTGTGAATACAAGAGTGCTCTTGCCTTATCTCTTTGGTTTCCTTCTCCTGCGTGTGTGTGAGAGAGAGAGAGAGAGTGAGAGAGCGATCGAGCACTGTGTAGCGGCACGGCGCAGCGGCGGAGAGGCGGTAGAGCGGCGACGGCGGCTCCTCCTTCACGACTGCGACGCGGGAATCCTTCAAGGCAGCAGTTAAGCGGTGAGTGACACACCTTTTGCATTCTGTTTTGAGCTTCCTTCCCTGGTTGTATGCTTGTAGCCATTCGTGGCTCGCAATACGGTGTCTGGCAAGTCCCCAGCTACGACCTGTGCGGCAAAAGCGCACAAAAACCCGCACTGGGCGCTAATTGCCAATCCAAACATGCTCTGATTGTGACCAAACTTTGCAAGCATGTGGGGGGGACCCACCCCCACATACTTGCAAAGTTTGGTCCCCATCGGAGCATGTTTGGGTACGATGGTAATGGGAAGGCCCGGATTTTCCATGGCCTCTTAAGCACCAAGAGACTTGAAAAACCCGCACTGGGCGCTAATTGCCAATTCAAACATGCTCTGATTGTGACCAAACTTTGCAAGCATGTGGGGGGGACCCACCCCCACATGCTTGCAAAGTTTGGTCCCCATCGGAGCATGTTTGGGTACGATGGTATGGGGAAGGCCCGGATTTTTCATGGCCTCTTAAGCACCAAGAGACTTCAAAAACCCGCACTGGGCGCTAATTACCAATCCAAACATGTTCTGATTGTGACCAAACTTTGCAAGCATGTGGGGGTGGGTCCCCTCCCCATGCTTGCAAAGTTTGGTCCCCATCAGAGCATGTTTCGGTACGATGGTATGGGGAAGGCCCGGATTTTCCATGGCCTCTTAAGCACCAAGAGACTTGAAAAACCCGCACTGGGCGCTAATTGCCAATCCAAACATGCTCTGATTGTGACCAAACTTTGCAAGCATGTGGGGGGGACCCACCCCCACATGCTTGCAAAGTTTAGTCCCCATCGGAGCATGTTTGGGTACGATGGTATGGGGAAGGCCCGGATTTTCCATGGCCTCTTAAGCACCAAGAGACTTGAAAAACTCGCACTGGGCGCCAATTACCAATCCAAACATGCTCTGATTTTGTGACCAAACTTTGCAAGCATGTGGGGGGGACCCACCCCCACATGCTTGCAAAGTTTGGTCCCCATCGGAGCATGTTTGGGTACGATGGTATGGGGAAGGCCCGGATTTTCCATGGCCTCTTAAGCACCAAGAGACTTTAAAAACCCGCACTGGGTGCCAATTACCAATCCAAACATGCTCTGATTGTGACCAAACTTTGCAAGCATGTGGGGGTGGGTCCCCTCCCCATGCTTGCAAAGTTTGGTCCCCATCAGAGCATGTTTGGGTACGATGGTATGGGAAAGGCCCGGATTTTCCATGGCCTCTTAAGCACCAAGAGACTTGAAAAACCCGCACTGGGCGCCAATTACCAATCCAAACATGCTCTGATTGTGACCAAACTTTGCAAGCATGTGGGGGGGACCCACCCCCACATGCTTGCAAAGTTTGGTACTTATCGGAGCATGTTTGGGTACGATGGTATGGGGAAGGCCCGGATTTTCCATGGCCTCTTAAGCACCAAGAGACTTCAAACACCCGCACTGGGCGCCAATTACCAATCCAAACATGTTCTGATTGTGACCAAACTTTGCAAGCATGTGGGGGTGGGTCCCCTCCCTATGCTTGCAAAGTTTGGTCCCCATCAGAGCGCATTCAAGGTAACCACAAGAATGACACCTTTTAAATTAGTTTATGGATTGGAGGCTGTGGAGCCAATGGAGTATATTGTACCTAGCTTGAGGGTGGCTGCAAAACAGAAAGATTGTCACCTCAGGAGTCAGTGAAGCATAGGCAAAAGCATCTTATGCAGTTGGAAGAGGACAAAACTGTCAGCTCATATATAACAGACGTCGGTTAGAAGCGGAGACAAGCTTGGGTGAATAGGAACATAAAATTTAAGGTTTTTAAGGAAAATGATTGGGTTTTGCTATATAACTCTAAGTTGGGGCCGCACCCCGGGAAGCTGAAACTGAGATATATTGGACCATATAGAATAATGA
Source organism: Cibotium barometz (assembly GCF_041138505.1). Lineage (NCBI taxonomy): Eukaryota > Viridiplantae > Streptophyta > Polypodiopsida > Cyatheales > Cibotiaceae > Cibotium > Cibotium barometz. Next base: position 4,767,169 of record NC_141072.1, on the reverse strand, counting down.
GGAACTGTGGTCAAGGGACATTTAAACTGGCAAACATGTTTGAAACAGAGGTGGAAAAACTGATTAATGGGTTCCAACTAAAGAAGTTCATAGGAAATCCACCAACGGTCGGACTTTTAAAAGAAGTGCAAGTTATGAGAATTGATGTGTCGAATAGTACGACAAAATATTTTCCAGCACTTGGGGTTTATAAAAATGACACCCACACACTTGGTGGTCACTTCAATCAAAAGGTGTGGCAAAAATTTTGGGTTTGCATTTTTCTACGAGTCTGCATGAGTACCTTTGAGGCTCTTCAGAAGTTTAACGCCCTTCACCAATAGGTCATAGCGATGGGGCATAGCAAGGGCGCAAGTTCAAAATTGGGGGATGAAGGCACGCCGGTAAGAAGAACACCCTGCCACTATGCCATAGCGACTAAGGAGATTTCAATCACCATGACTGCAGAGGAAATAGACATGATCAACCTTGGAGAAGAGGTATCATCTTGATTCGGGTAAGTTGAACTTTGAAGCTCTTCAGGCGCACTGATGGACCCGTTTGTCGATTTTAAGGTAGACTTGGATCTATCAATTAGAGGAGAATGAAAAATGGTTTAAAGAAATAGGATTGTGGGACTTTGCATGCTTGCCATGGGAGCAATGGAGGAATAATTTTTTTGCAAAGACACAGATGGAGATAATAAAAAAAATGGATGGGCATGTGTTGTCCAATGTCAAGCTAATGCCACAGTTGGTAGCAGACATATTCTGCTTACATTATGATGAGAACGTAGTGGTGGACAAGTGCTCAAAGCGGATAATGAAGAAAGAGTTTGGGTCCCCCCACAGGGAGCCAAACAGTATAATATGCTGAAGAATTTGCAGAGCAATCGGAGACACCAGCTTAAATGGTATTTAGAAAGAATATGTCAGCTGGTTAAGGTGGACTATATGTCCAAAGAGAACTTTGCGCCGTTGGTATATGCAGAGAAAAAAGGAAAGGTGAGTTGGGCATCAATCTTACATGAAAGAATTATGCAAGAGATAGAGAATAAAGATAAGAGGAAATCACAGGTGAAATCAAGGCTGAGTGCCTTTTTGGAAACCATCTTTGCGAGAGTAATAATCATGATGGATGATGACCCTTCCCTATCAGTAGTGAAAGAAGGCAAGAAGAAGGCAGTGGGTTCTTTAGATGGCCATATCCGTAAGAGGAGAGTGTTGTGGAACGTAGCAGACCGATCTCATTGATAGGGTTTGAGAACCAAAAGGAGAAGATGGAAAAGTATACTCTTCTATTGGAAGCAGGGTACACAAGGGAAGAGGCCAAGAAGGTGCTAATATCACTTGATGTTCTAGATGGCCTTGATATGCGAAAAGGAGCTGTTGATATCTTGGAACCTCTGGAAACACCTAGCAAACTAGGGGTAAAATTTAGGATCAGCAAGAAAAGGAAGGGCATAGTTGAGGAAAAAGACCTGAATAGTGTAAAGAAGAGAATGGAGTTTGAAAAAACAGTTGAAGACAAATGGGTTAGCAGTCCTTGACATTGCCAAGGAAGTGTAGCATAGTGCAAAGCTGATGGAACCATCATGCAAGGATCTTCAAGGTGTTCTCTGGTCTTTAAACAAAGTACATAAATATCTAGTTAGGCAGAATAGCTAGGTGGAAGACCTGAAATCTAAAGTTCAGAACAGGTAGAACCAGATTGAAGCAGAAAGTCAATATAGGTTGTTGACAAGGAAGCAGGAAGAGGAGCTTGTTGCAAGGGTTAGAATAATGCTACAGGATGTTGAGAATGAGTAGGATGTGTTGAAACTGCAGGTGGCTGAGAGCTAGAAGATGTTGGTAAAGAACAAGATGTCCTTGGGGATGTTTAAGGAACGGACATCGGAACTTAAGGAAAGAATGCATGCAGAGCTGACAATATTGTGTGAAAAGAATGTTAATCTATAGGTGGAAAATCAGGTCCTGTTACAAAGAGTTGAGCCCCTTTTAGCAATATAAAAGCATGTCCTTGGGCAAGAGTATGTGGATGTTCAGGGGGTTTTAGTGACAGAGTCAGATGTTACTGTCATGAGACAAAATATGACCCAGGTTGGAGTGAAATTATGGAATGAGATCCGAGAGAGGATTGAGGCTGTTGCATTGAAGCCTTATGATACCTTAAAAGAAGCATTTGTATCTGAGCATGAGAGTGATTTGATATAAAGCAGATAGAAGTGCTGAAAGTAGAGAAAGAGGAGATGTTGAAGATAGCAGCCTTGGAGGAACAGAAGTAGTTGGTTTTATGGGATGATCAATTTCAGTTGGGAAAAGAAGAGGTGAGCCAGGCTGTATGGACTGATGGAATTGGAACTGAACAAGAGAACCAATTGAAGGAAGAAGAAGCCAGGGAGAAGGAACCTGAGAACGAAGGTATAGCAGAAGAAGAAGGTGCACCAGCTGAAGAAGAGGTAGCACAAGGTGAAGTGGCAGGAGATCAAACCCATTTGGGGAGGTGTAAATGCCCTAAGTCTACTATTTTTAGTTTTTTGGTTTTAGTTTTCTTAGGTTTTGTTAGTTCTTATCTTTAAAAGAATAAAAAAATTATAAATTAAAAAAATGGGGAGATTCTGATCAAGCGAACATGTGCTCTTCTCTTGGGTTTGTTAGACAACTGTGTTTGAGGTAGTTTGAACCTTGGTACTGCACCAAGCTCTTCACTCTATTTTCGGCATAGTCTTGACTTGATGTGCTGCATCAAGTTGGGGTTCTATCAGATTCCATGAGAATTGATCAAGGGATATGTGGGTCCGAGTCAGATTTTATGCAAAATCTAGCCACCGGGCTATGCCATGTGTTGAGCCTTAACAGATCAGTCTTTAGGCACTAGGTGGAATACCCAATATTAAGTGGAATATCCGACTAGGTGGAATATCCGATATTGGCATGTTTGACTAGGTGGAATACCCAATATTAAGTGGAATATCCGACTAGGTAGAATATCCGAGTAGGTAGTCCGATATTGGCATGTATGATGTAAAAATGGCTATAACTGATAACTGCAAGTTGTGTGAATGTCATGTGATATGGAAAGACGCCATGCTTAGAGCATATATGGAGGCGTATTCGGATGTACAAGATATATAGATAGATAGAGATCTTTTGGAGTTGCATGTTTGGGTCAAGTACAATGCTATTGAGTATAATTAGAGTATTCCCTCCAGCTCCATTGTTTTGCCTATTTTTTCTTAATGTTCTGTGATGATGTTCATGATATGTTATTAGATTGAATATGATGTGGTGGAATTACTGTGAGTGGTGGATATTCAGATCTGTGTGTGTATTGTCAGAGAAATTAGGGTTAGGTCAAATTCTTGAAAATATGGTCTTTATGTGTTTAGGGTTACAAATATACGGTATTTTACACCCCTGTACACTACATACATCATGCTCACGATGCCAAGTGGCAAGACCATCAGTTTCGTGCTAGCCTACAATAGTTTCCTATTGGTGTAGTTGTCTCTGTGGTTGACTTCACAAAGAATCACACTTTTTCTCCACAATAGGAGATCCAGGCAGAGTACTACTTTTCTGAGCAAGTATTACACGAGACATTGACTCATTTTGACTTTAAGTTCTTCAAGATATTTTATATTAATGTTGTTTATGAATCTAACAATACTCATTCTTGTGTGTTTGACTAGGTTGCCATCATGGTGCATATTAGTTATCAACATGCAGAGGTGATAGTAGATGGCATAGCGAGCACCCCAAAGGAGCCAGTCATCATCATTAGAGAGTTTCACTTTTACATTAGTGATGATCTCTCTCACAATGCCCAGTTTGTGCAGCGTTGCATCCATCGTCATGAGTGATTACTTTTTGAGAGAGCATGGAGTCACATGGACAAGGTAGTGGATATGGTCTGATATATGTGGGGCACAGTTCAAGAGTGCTCGTTAGTTTTATTGGCTATATTCTTGGTATCGCATGACAGGATTCCAAGTGATTTTGAGCTTCTTCGAGACAGGGCATGGAAAGGGGAGCACGATGGTGTGGGTGTGTGTGTCAACGAGCCCTCAGACGTCACCAACTCCGCCATGACAGTGAGCACTTTTGAGATCCACAGTGTGTAGTGGATTGGTGCATTGCACATTTGACCACTAGTGCTACCTCTTCCTTCCTTCAGCGAGATTCTACAATTATCAGGAGGTTCTTTTGGTGTGTTGGTAGTATTTTCCTTGATTTTTCATCTCCAGATTCTGCGACAGTTGCAGGCACACATAGGCTACACTCCATTAGGAGCACATCGTATGATGATTCCACCATCTTCACAAGGCACCATTCATGCTTTTACGGGCCATGCATTGATGGTGGAGAGTACTCATTGTGCAACATGCGAGACTCATTGTGCAACATGCGAGAGTGGGTTGATCCTTGGTTGTAGCAAGTGTTGAGGCCAGAGCGAGGATTTGGTCCCCCCACCACTTTTGACTCTCTCACACTATAGATCATGATTCTTTGTTGAGAGATATTTTGACAGTGATGTTTTTTCAATCATTTCCCAGGAGGGCAATGACAAGGAGGTGGACTACTACATTCTAAGGTGCACTAGGCCTAAGTTTACTCTTGAGTGTGATGTGACTGATGATTATGGATACTCATTTGATGCCCACAACATGATAGTGGCAGGTCACTACTATGCGCAGGGTCAGATGCGCAAGGGTGGCATTGAGCTTGTGTAGTATGACTGGGGCAAGGAGGTGATCATGTACTCTCATCTAGTTCTTGTTGTGAAACGCACGCTTCAATGAGTTAATAGCAAGAAGGCAGGCCTCCCACGATGGACCTTACCCTAGCACAAGCATGTGAGCATTCTGGAGACCCTCAGATCTAGAGAGTCTATGGATTGATATTGTAGCCTCCTCCCTCTTATATTCGTTGTACCTATTGTACTTGATTTTGTATCTTTCTCTCGGTTTGTATCTTCTACGCATATATATTATGAGTTGTCTTTTAAGTTGTGCCCATATATATTATGAGTTGTCTTTTAAGTTGTGCCCATATATTTTGTATCCTTTTGTTCCTAGTTTTGGTGGTGAAACTTTGCAAGCGAGTGGTGTTCAATGGTGATAAAACTTTGCAAGTGGGTGTGTGGGGCTGCTACCCCACCACTTGCAAAGTTTCATCACCATCAGATGCTGGATGCGTGGGACGGTGTGTTGCCATCCGCTACTTTTCACATAGCCCAAAGGGTCCCCTATGTGAAATATAGCTGGTTTGGGTGCACGTGGGACATCATTATCATATGACATCTGATGGTGGTAAAACTTTGCAATCAAGTCCATGGGGCTTTTATCCCACCACTTGCAAAGTTTCACCACCATCCGACGTTGGATGGGTGGGATGGTGTGTTGCCACCCGTTATTTTTGGAGACATAGTACCCAAAGGGTCCCCTATGCAAAAAATAGTGGGTTTGGGTGAGGCATCATTATCATATAATGTCCGATGGTGACGAAACTTTGCAAGTGGGTCCACAGGGCTATTACCCCACCACTTGCAAATTTTCACCACCATCGGATGCTGGATGGTCCGGATGGTGTGCTGCCATCGCTATTTTTTACATAGTGCCCAAAGAGTCCCCTGTGTGAAAAATAGCGGGTTTGGGTGGGGCATCATTATCATCCGATGTCCGATGGTGTTGAAACTTTTTGAGCGGGTCCGTGGGGCAACTATCCCACCAATCGCAAATTTTCATAACCATCGGATTCTAGATGGGCGGGATGGTATGTTGCCATCTACTATTTTTCACATAGTGCCCAACCAAAGGGTTCCCTATGTGAAAAATAGCGAGCATCAGCATCATACGGCGTCCGATGGGGGTGAAACTTTGTAAGAAGGTCTGTGGGGCTACTACCCCACCACTTGCAACATTTCAGCACCATCTGATGTCAGATGGGTGGGATGGTGTGTTGCCACTTGCTATTTTTAGACAGTGCCCAAAGGGTCCCCTATGCGAAAAATAGCAGGTGTGGCTGAGGCATCATTATCATACAATGTGCAATAGTAATGACACTTTGCAAGTGGGTCCATGGGTCTGCTACACCACCACTTGCAAAGTTTCACCACCATCATATGCTGGATGGGCAAGATGGTGTGTTGCCATCCGCTATTTTTCACATAGTGCCCAAAGGGTCTCCTACCTTACCTGTATAAACAACAACATTGACCTGTGCATATTCTTGAGTCTCCTCAACCACAGTTGTAGAAATTTTCCTCTTTCTCCACGAGCATTGTCATTACTTGAAAATCCATGTACATTCTCTTGTACATTTTGCCTTGTTTTTTGATCTCTTGTAATTAATCTCTCATGCACCTCAGATGATGTTGGCTTGTTTTTGCACTCATTTGTTTATTAACCTTTTGTACACAACGAAAATCATGCCACCCCTTTTCTATCATCTATGGGAGCAAATATGTGACCCATTTGCAGTCTCTTATTCTGCATAAAATTTTCCTTCTCATCATAAAATGGATTTGTGAGCCATCTTGTGACTATACAAGAAATGTACAAAAGCTTTTTCAAAGAAAAGATACTTCTAGTTGTATCACAAAAATAGAAAATAATATGTTTCTTCCAAGACCAGCAACATCCAAAATTAAGTGCGGACTGCCCGACCTATGCTCTAATACCAATTGTGACGGTCTCGTATTCTAATCATATCTTAATTATATAACTTAATCTTAAAAAATATTGAGCTCACTTAATCTTGCTATTTCTACATAGTAATACAATCAAATCAACCTTCTCAAATAGCAAACAAGCATGCATGCCATATCCAAGGTTCTTATCACATAAGCAAAGAATCATGTAATCTCAAACAAACATTCACATGAGCAAAGAATCATGTAATCTCAAACAAACATTCGCATGATATAAATCTCTATCAATTACAGCATAGCATCTCAATCAATCAAAATGTATGTGTCTATCTCAAGATTCTATCATTATCACCATGCTCGACAACATGGTTAGTCATAATGACCAAAATCCAACCAATCTAGGGCTTTCTCCAAAGCCCATCCACCCAACCTCCACACTGGACATCGCAGCTATCCCGAGTATGCCTCTTTCTGAATCTCATCCTCTTTAGGTTCTACCACATGGCTCTCAGAGGGCATAAATCTCATTCTCTTTTCGGCGTTCGCTGTCTAGGGGACAGCCGGCCCGAATCTCAAAATCTCATGTCGAGTCTCATCATACACATGCATATCAATCAGTCATATGCGTGCATATCAATCATTCATCTCAAAACAAAGCAATCATAACTCGTACATATCATCTCACACTCATCTCTAGTACATAATCTTTCAAGGCATGCATATTCAAATCAATCACAATCAATTTCAAGTATAAAACAAGCTTTTAATTTAAACAGTCTTTAACTTCTCTTTATCTTTTAAGTCACATGGGAATCCTTGTTTTTAACATAAGCAAATATCATATTCTAATGAGCAAGATCATCTTAGTCACTATAACTAAGTCTGAACTATGCTTATGCGTTAGTCCATCTGGTCTATATAAATAAGATAGTCAATCTTGATAGCAATTTCTAAGGCAAAGCCTAATAACTGGTCTCTTTGGGAGAGTAATATATTCCAATCTATTTGGAATTAGAGAAAAGTAAAAACTACAGAGTTTGAGGACTTCTAATGCTCTATACAGCACGTCTTAGTGATGGTTCTCTAAAAATGAGTTCTAAGGTCTCTTTGAGAGCATTCAAAACAACCAAAAGTTGTGTTTTTAGCATGAAACTATCAAAAACAGCCAAGTGTCCCACTTTGCACTCGAATAACTCAAAAACAAAAGAAAATTTGGCTTTCTAGATAGGCAATCCTCCAAGTCCCAACTACTCCATCTGCGCGACCAGTGCCCTCCTATAAGACAACCGTCAGAAATAGAGGATATTGTGCTCTACTTTGTGGTTGTTCTTCATCAACGAGTCTATGGTGTGGCATCTCACTTGCTTCATGAGGGGCTCCCTTAGATGGGATAACTATGTGGGGTGGCAGGCATACTCTTCGAAGCGGTCCGCCGGGCACTTTCTCTTGTGGCTGGGGTGGTGCTATACCTCTAGGGAGGAGTCTAAGGTATTAGACATGAGGGAAAAAGGGGTGTGGCTACACAAAAAGCTGAAAATGAGGAAATGAGGGGGTGGGACCCATATATATATTTTTCGAGGACACAACTATGGAAACTTGGATGGATGGCATTCCAAGAGAACGGGTGTGGCATCCTTAGCGAAGGAGTGTGGCAACTTGGTTTCGATTTCGTAAAGGTGTGGTTGTTGTTTTCAAACAGGCGACCAAGATTTGGTTGAGAAGGGATGGGTGTGGCACTTCAGTTGTGGGAGTGGTACAACCATGGAGTTTTGGAGAAAATTTTTGGTACGGCCGTGGCATATTCAAAACGAGCGTGGTAGTTGGGTTCGATGATGGAACGGCTGTGGCACTTCATGTTGTGGGAATGGTACGGCCCTTGGCAATTTCAATGAATGTTGATGCGACCGTGGCATATTCGGAATAGCCCCGAGAAATCTAAAGTTCTACTTGGTGCACCCATGGCAAATAGGGGAGGCGAATGGTATGGTCATGGCATATTCAGTACGCCCGTGGCACTTCATCATGCTTTTTTGGGGGGGCACCCTAATTCAGTTTTTGTACTCTTGGGCTATGCTTCCAGTACCTCATTGCGGGTGACTACATGCCCAATTTGCCAAAGTTAGGAGTCGGTTCCAATTGGGTGATAGCAAGTTGGGGACGTCTAATTCCTAGGGGGATGGAGAGGTTGATGACAAGGGAGTACCTGAAACTGAAGAGGTTGATAGTGGCATTGGGGTACTCCGAGGTAGCCTTAGCATAATAGGGAGAAGTTACCGACGTTGAGGGTATATCATTGGTAAGGTTTGTCGACGGGGGAAGATGGGGATTAGAGTGTCATTGTAAAGATTTTGCTTTTCATTGTCCTGGGTAGTCTTTGTGGTGGCAGAGGCCACCTTGGGTTTCCATTAAAAGGTCAACGGCGCGGCTGGTGAGGGGAAACGAGGTGGGTGTTGAGGTTGGGGTGATTTCGGGATCCAAATATGTCTATTACCCTCATAGAAATGTTGGGTTTGTAGAAGAGGTTTGGGGATCCACTTGGATGTTGGTTTTGGGCACGACTTAGGGTTTGATTGGGGATAGGGATGCCATGGAGAGCATTTTTGGTGTCTGTCCTGTACCATGTAGGCTTGCAGCAGTTGACGAATTGGTTACCTATGAGGTGGACGAGGATCTTGGGGTGCCAGTGGATGAGGGTGAGAGTTGGATCGTTGGGGGATCCACAATGTAGATGTGTCCTCAGAATAGCCTTGTGCTATTAGAAGCTGCTTAGGCACCTAAATGGGGAGATAACATGCTTTATATCCGTGAGTTAGTTGGATTAGAAGTATAAGTATGGTTAGTCTTTTGTCGTGGGCTAGCAGCTTGTGTGAGTGTGGATATGTTGGAGTGGACTATTGTTGAGTGCAATGGTGGGGAGGGTGCAAGAGGCAATGGTGTGGTTGGAAGTGTGAGCGGCCTCTTCTTAAGTGGGATGGATTTTTGGGATTTTAAAGAAGAAATGGTGAGGGGGAGTGGGGGGTGACCTCTTGGCATGTGGGATCGGCGGGTACCTGCTCGTCCATGAGCATTATAACTTGGTCGGAGGCCAACTGTAAGGTTGTTGTCCTTGCATCCCAGTTGACGTTGCACCTTTTATGTCCCATCCAACCCCTTCCAAAGAGAATTTCCTCTTGCATTTTTTCTAAAGGCATCCAATGTGGAATAAAATCATGATTGTGCCTAAGCAGTTAACATGTTGTGATGCCACTGTTGTGACTGTGGCACGGGTATCTTTCAATGAAAGTTCCTCGAGGGAACACAATTTCTCATGAGACATCAAATTGTAATCAGCCTCTATATCTACAAGAGCTATTTTTTGGATGAAGCTTGTCACAGTGGTCATTCCTAACCACAACTAGGTAGGTTTCACCTCCCATTCTTCTTCTTTGAGGTTGACACTTGGGCCACATTGATCATGTTGAAGCTTGGCTTGCCTTGCTTTGGCCTCTTGTTGGGCGGCTTGTTTCATACCCTCATGGTACTTTTTACGTTGTTTCTTTTCATGGATGTCTCTTAAGGTGACTTCAATGAGTGGGCCATAGTAGCGTTTTAATTTTCTATTATTCACATCTTGTCATGCAATTGGGTGACTAAATCCAAATCATGAATATTGCAAATGAGGACCCTTTTATAATTCATCTTAACCAACAAAAAATTTCAAATAATTTCAAGTAATTCTTTTTTTATTGTGATTAAAAAACATTTCAAAGTTGGGAATTATCCACTTTGTTGAATATTATCATGGAAAGGTATGTTGAGATAAAATGTTGATTTGTCCATCCCACGATATGAGAAATGATAAGTTATTGTGCACAAGAGTCGTAAAGTGGAGATATTATTAATATGTAAAGAAATTCCCATCACAAGAGATTAAGCACTTAACATTTTGAGAAGTCTCTTATGTTCTCAATATTTATTTGAAGAAATTGAACTTTGAGTGAAAGATTCTAGAGTGTTTGAACCTTTGAAAATGTTAAATCAAGCCTCAAAAAAGAGAAAACCAAGGCCTTACTAGGTTGAGAGCAATTGTGAGTATGTGTGAGTGTGAATGCGAGTTAGAGGGCAGACATGGCATAAGCCCTCTAGAGAGGCCGGCTTCCTATGCAAAAATATATTTAAGAAAATAGCTCACGAGTGGTTGGGCAAATCATGCTTTCAAAAGTGACGTTACCACATAAATATTGTTGCAAGTTAAACGTAGAAATCTTCATCTCCCAATAGTTTTGAGACATGATGAAAGATGTGCTATGAATTTGTGGTTTTTAAGAGTGTGATTTATGCAATTAATCTTAATTTTGGTGTACAAATTCTACAATGTTTAGATTTTGTGATTTGGAGCCTTATGAGATCTCTCTCTCTCTCTCTCTCTCCCCCCCTCTCTCTCTCTCTCTCTCTCTCTCTCTCTCTCACACACACACACACACATGCACACATGCACATGCACAGAGACAGGTATATGCACATGTACATACACACGCACATACACACAAGTGCACATAAACACATACATTTACACACACACATGCACATACACACAAACACATATGTTGTCATGAGATCCGAAGGTGGCAACTAAGATATCACTTCTTCCAAATCATGCCTTGATAGTAGAGCTGCCCTTTGGTGGGCTAAGTAGACTAGGTTTGAACACCTCTTTCAAAAGGTGGTTATATCTTAGGTCATAGTCCCTTCAAAAGTAGTTCTAGCATATTAAAAGACTATTCAACTTATAGATGTAAGCTCATCTCGCCGAGGGGACTAAGGCATCACAATTTGAGGGTTGAAATAACCACACCCATTGAAATAACCACATCAATTTTGCATTTAAAAGGGGAGGAAGAAAGGCTGAAGAAGAGTATGTAATCTTCCAAGAGGGCAAGATCTGATATGGTCAATGTTGGATTGCCAAGAAGATCATTAGTCAATCCCTCTATTTCTCTGCTATTACCCTCATTTTCTAAAAGGGGTATTGGGGGTTAGTGTTTTCAAAACCCTGCTGGTTTCATATTGTTGGAATGCTTGCGTTAGGGGGTCAATCGAACCCAATATGATTTGTGAGGATATGTGAGAGTGTGAATGCGAGTTAGAGGGCGGATATGGCATAAGCCCTCTAGAGAGGCAGGCTTCCTATGCAAAAATATATTTAAGAAAATAGCTCATGGATGGTTGGGTGATTCATGCTTTCAAAAGTGACGTTGCCACATAAATATTTTTGCTTAAACGTCTCTTGAAAAAAATCTCCATCTCTCAATAGTTTGGAGACATGTTGAAAGATGTGCTATGAATTTGTGGTTTTTAAGAGTGTGATTTATGCAACTAATCTTGAATTTCGGTGTACAAATTCTACAATGTTTATATTTGTGATTTGGAGCCTTATGAAATCTCTCTCCCTCTCTCTCTCTCTCTCTCTCTCTCTCACACACACACACACACACATGCACACATGCAAATGCACACAGAGAGGTATATGCACACGTACATACACACGGACATACACACGAGTGCACATAAACACACACATAGACATATATATACACATACATTTACACACACACATGCACACACATGCACATACACACAAACACATATGTTGTCACGAGATCCAAAGGTGGAAGCTAAGATATCGCTTCTTCCAAATCATGCTTTGATAGTAGAGCTGCCCTTTGGTGGGCTAAGCATACTAGGTTTGAACAGCTCTTTCAGAAGATGGTTATATCTAAGGTTATAGTTCTTTCAACACTTTTAGATGTAAGCTTATCCCGCTCCGAGGGGACTAGGGTATCATAAATTGACGGCTGAAATAACCACATCAGTTGTGCATCTAAAAGGGGGAGGAAGAAAGGCCGAAGAAGAGTACGTAATCTAATTCCAGGAGGACAAGATCTGATAGGGTCAACGTTGGATTGCAAGAAGACCATTAGTCAATCCCTCTATTTCTCTGCTATTACCCTCATTGTCTAGAATGGGCAGTTCGGGGTCGGTGTTTTCGAAACTGCACTAGGGGGTCAATCGAACCCAATAGGCCCCGCTCGCCCTTGGGGGGCCCTTGGGGGAACGCGGCTCAGGCACGAACTGCAAAATTTAACAGAACATGTAAATATTCATGCATACCAAGACAATATTTCACTAAGAAAAACACTAAATTGCCCTGTAGACAGTCGTACAGGTAAAAATAACAGACTTCTGTACCTTTCCATACGATATCTCATCATCTGATGGGGTTATGGATTGACGCTTCCACTAACTGCAGAAGAGGGCAAACACAGCCCTATAAAGTGGTTGAGATATGTTATTTTCTAGGGCTGTGCTCTCCCTCTTCTGCAAATCGATAAAGCGGTTGTATAACAACGCTAGGGAAGGCGAAGAAGGTTGCTCAGAAACGAAGCTAGAAGAAAACGTTTTATAAGCATTTAGCTCGATGGCGCTTAAACGAGCCCAGCCACGCTATGATTCAAAGTATCCTGGTGGAGATCACGGTGTGCGCAAAGTTGATGCCAATCTTGTCAAGGTGCCTCCACTGTTGTGGTCGTGATATTCCTTTGTGGACGTGTTCGAAGCTTCTCCGCGCCGAACCGTGATGGGACACTACAAGCTGGGTACGACTGGGAGACTGGAAAGCCTTGTTACCTCATTAGGTTACAGGCGCTCAGCAGGTACTCCTTTGAATTCCTAGTGCCAGACAAGGGGGGGCCAATGTAGAAGGGGGGCAAGAATGTTTGTGTTTGGAAGTGTGCACTACCAATCCCGTCGATCGGAAACCCTGCCATCTGCAAAATCCTGCTCGTTGCCGATTCTCACACAAGTCTCAGCACCTTTGTTACTCATTACTCAGCATAGCAGGCAACTTTTTACAAGGACGCAAATTATGTATGCCAAGTGGCCATGAACTAACATAGTTATCGAGTTTAATAGGGTGTTTATAGACTGCCCCCTTTCTTAGAATGGGCGTTTACAGACTGCCCCAAAGCAATATAATAGGGTAAAGCAATATAATAGGGTGTTTACAGACTTGCCCCCCTTTTGTAGGAAATGTGGTAGCATGGATGGGGAGATCTCCCCATTCTAGGCTATCATCTTCCCATAGCCAAAAGTAAACTTTGGTTAGGTTGGATAGCGGACAAGAAGAGAGAGAGAGAGAGAGAGAGAAAAGATGGGACTTGAACATGAAGAGTAACGTCAATGAAAACTCTTAAGCCGTGTGTAAACAATGTAAAATCATCCTGCATCTTCATAAGTGTAATAGTACATTTGTTGAATAGGCATAGGTGCTTGGACTCATTACACATCTTGTCAATTGGGTAACTAAATTGAAATCATGAATAGTGGAAATGAGGACCCTTTCATAATTCATCTTAACCAGCTCTATTCAAAAAAGCTCAAAGCCTTTTACGTGAGTAATTTTTTTTAAATGTTTTCAAGTTGGGAATCATCCACCCCGCAATATGAGAAATGGTTATGTAGAAGAGTAATGAAGCTGAGATATTAATAATATGTAAAGAAATTCCTACAACAATATAACAGTATAACATGAACATAACTTGAGAAATGTTCCAAAAATGAAGGGTTAAAATTTGGCATCTTTTTAAGACCTATCAATGAGGAAGAAATAATAATACCAAAAGATTCTACTTCACATGGATTTCCTTTAGATGTTTTGTGAATCATATCATAGAACAAGAAAAAGTTTGGTTAGGTTGGTTAGCGACGTTCTCTGAGAGAGAGAGAGAGAGAGACAAAGATAGAGAGAGAGAGAGAGAGAGAGAGAGAGAGAGAGAGAGAAGGCCCCTTTCATATACATTTACTTGAACCTTCGAAGCAATACATCTTGATAGCTTCAAAAGCCATATAAACTTGCAGTTTAAAATAATAAAGTCTCCATAATATAAAGAAAAGTGTGCATAATAAATATGGTACAAGAGAAGTAACATCAATGAAAACCTTAAGTATGTAAACAATGTTAAATCATCTTTCATCTTCATAAGTGTAATAGTGTGTTTGTTGAATAGGCACAGGTCCTTGGACTCATTTCACATGTTGTCAATTGCGTGATGTAAATTGAAATCATGAATAGTGGAAACAAAGATTTTTTAATAATTCATCTTAACCAACTCTAGTCAACAAAGCTTAAGAGATGAAAATCTTTATTTGTCTACCCCACGATATCAGAAATGGCTTAATTTTGTTGAAGAGTCATAAAGTTGAGATATTAATAATATGTAAAGAAATTCCCACCAGAATCTAACAATATAAGATGAGCATAGCTTGAGAAATGCTCCCAAAAAGAAGGGCTGAAATTTGGCATCTTTTTGAGACCTATCAAAAAGGAAGAAATCACATGATGCTTGTTCTTGTGACTAACAAATGAGTAGCTTACAAGAAGAAAGAATCTAGTTCCTTTCATATCTGTTATTCTTCCAATTGGAAGCATGAAGTATAGAGTGTCAAATATTGGCTACAATCTAGAAGTTGCAATAAATGTAAGCGATCTACCTTCTCTCATATATTTACACTTTGAGTTGTATCAACATTTATTTATAGAAATGTGCAATTTTATCAGCTCTTTAAAAAAAGCCCAATACTTCTCTCTCATAACTTCAAAGAAGAATGAACTTTATGAGGCTTTTACAAGAAATTTTTTCAGAGGATCTTGGACTTAAGAAACATCACTAAAAATTAAAAACACAAAATGTGGTATAAAGCTAACATAGCTGGGCTGACATGAAAATTATGTCTTGAAAAATTTAAAAAAAATGAAAGAGGTATTATGGATTAGTGTGTAAAAATCCTAAAGGGTTTACAGAGGGTCATGAGGTCAAAATAGCTAGAAAGGATAGAGCCTCATCATTTGTCCTTCTCACATGGATTTCCTTTAGATGTTTTGTAAATCATAACATAGAACAAGAGAAACTTTGGTTAGGTTTCTTAGCGACGTTCTATGAGAGAGAGAGAGAGAGAGAGAGAGAGATAAAATCACATCATCGCCAATTTGGGGACTTCCTAAATATGCAAAATTGCCCATCATGCTATATATCATTGGAAAGGTCTCGAAGAGTAGATTCCAAATGTCCAAACTCCACTCACTTTTGAGTTTCTTTGCAAACATTTCACCATGAGCCCATTTTTCTAGAGAGAGGAGGTGTGGAAATCCTTAAGGGGCAAAAATGAGAGTCCATATTTTGCCTAATGAACATAAGAAGTAACATCAATGAAAACTCTTAAGCAATATGCAAACAATGTTAAAACATCTTGCATCTTCATAAGTATAATACTGTGTTTGTTGAGTGCATTTGATGAATAGGGATAGGTCCTTGGACTCATTACACATCTTGTCAATTGGGTGATATAAATTGGAATCATAAATAGTGGAAATGAGGATCCTTTAATAATTCATCTTGACCAACTATAGTCAACAAGGCTCAAGAGGTGAAAATATTTATTTGTCCACCCCATGTTATGAAAAATGGCTTAGTTGTGCTTAAGAGTCATAAAGTCGAGATATTAATAATATGTGAAGAAATTCCTACCACAATATAGCAATATAACACGAGCATAATTTGAGAAATGTTCTGAAAATGAAGGGCTGAAATTTGACACAATATAACAATATAACACGAGCATAACATGAGAAATGTTCCAAAAATGAAGGGCTTAAATTTGGCACAATATAACAATATAACACGAGCATGACTTGAGAAATGTTCTAAAAATGAAGGGCTGAAATTTGGCATCTTTCTGAGACCTCTCAAAGAGGAAGAAATAATACCAGAAGATTCTACTTCACATGGATTTTCTTTAGATGTTTTGTGAATCATATCATAGAATAAGAGAAAGTTATCTTTCTTAAAATCAATGTTAATTACATATTTGACAAGTAATCACATAATGCTTCTTCTTTTGGCTAACAAATGAGTAGTTTACAAGAAGAAAAAATCTAGTCCCTTTGATATCTATTTTTCTTCCAATCGGAAGCATCAAGTATAGAATATAAAACATTGGATACCATCTAGAAGTTGCAACAAATGTAAGCGATCTACCTTCTCTTATATATTTACACTTTGAGTTATATCAACATTTATTTCCAGAAATGTACTATTTCATCATTTCTTGAGAAAGCTCAATACTTCTATCTTGTAACGTAAAAGAAGAATGAAATTCATGAGGTTTTCATAAGACAATTCTTGAAAATCTCTTGGACTTGAGAAAAATCAATAAAAACAAAAAGACACAAAATGCGGTATAAAGCTAACATAGCTAAGAGAGCTTACATGAAAATTGTGTCCTATAACATAAATAAATAAAAGAGGTATAAGAATGGATCAGTGTGTACAAATCCTAGGGGGTACAGAGCGTCATGAGCTAAATAAACTGAGCAAGGAAAGAGCCTCATTTTTTGACACAGTGTAGAGCTCATCATCTACATCAATCACTTATATTGGGGGGGTGATTTCCTGAGCTGAAACCCACAAGCTTCCAAGCATGTGAAGGATGGGAAGTTCCATAAAGAAGTGAAAGTGCTAAAAATTTAATACAAGAATCACAATATTCTTCCAAGAAACATATAAAATGATTGAAAACTAATGTGATGCGTTCCCCAAAACTATGGATTCAACTATATTTTAAAAATCTTTCAATGATGAAAAATAAGAAATTGTTAGTAAAATAGAAAATATTGCTCGATGATGGACCTATTGTTTTATATATGGACTCTCTTCCCTCTCTTTCTCTCATTTAGGTAACGCTCTCTCTCTATATCTCTTTTTCTTTGTCTCTTAGATGTCTCCCCCCTCTAGAAAGAGGTGTGTGTGTGTGTGTGTGAGAAAGAGAGAGAGAGAGAGAGAGTTTCTCTATATGATAGTGTGCAAAATAGAGCATGAAAGAGAGACGATGATGATGATGACGAAGGAGAATGAGAAAGATTTCTAACTCATGTGAGTGTGTGTGTGTGTGTGTGTGGGAGAGAGAGAGAGAGAGAGAGAGAGAGAGATTTCTAACTCATGTGTGTGTGGTGTGTGTGTGTGTGTGTGTGTGTGTGAGAGAGAGAGAGAGACCAAAGCTATTATGGGCATAACTTGTAGCAAAATGCAAATCGAGAGCTTGGAAATAGGGAGATAGTATAGCGAAATGCAAATAAAGAGCTTGGAAATAGGGAGATCGTTGGGGATTGGGATTTTAGATGTCATTTACGATCATATTTAGCACTACCAAAAGCAAAAAAAATCTATAATCAGGAATGAAACTTTTCTATCTCAAGGTTTTAGTATGGCAAAGCATCTTCTCATGTGCTATCACATGTGTCATGGTAGATGCAAGAGAGCATCATTTAATTCTTGTTTGGTCAAACAAGCTCCAAAAAACATGTGCTATCACATGTGTCATGGTAGATGCAAGAGAGCATCATTTAATTCTTGTTTGGTCAAACAAGCTCCAAAAAACACATAAATGTCATTTCATTAAGTTTTTAACAACGATAAATATATCTCAAAATCTCTTAAGACATTACATGTCATTACGGTGAGATGCTATTTTGTAGAATTAATCCTTGCTTGCATGTCCTTTGTTATCTGTCTATAAATGACCTTCTGACCATCTCAAATTTGTGGGCACTCTTGGGCTTGTGAGTTGTTGCTACTTGTCATTCTCCTTGGCTGGCGTACTCCATCACTCAATTTTACCATTTCCAGCAAAAGCCACCGCCAATTTGAATTTGTAACTCATGTGGTTGAACTTGAGTACCCTTAGCAACTTGCCAACGTGAGGGGGCTTGTGCTCCCAATCCATGTATTGCAGATGTTGGATTCCAAGTGTGATCAGCACTATCACCACAAAACCATATCATCTAGCTCTTTGGCTCTTTACACCTATTGGTGTGTTTATCCTTCCATATAAGCTTGGTGCTAGCACACCCTCATGTCTTCATCTGCCTTTGATATCAATAATCTTGTTGCATTTAGAACGTGTGGCTTGCAAAAATAACCTTGGCAAAGAATTGTACTCCCTGGCATAGTACGGCCTATTTCCCATTTGGTTTGATGCATATCCTTCTCTTCTATTGTCTCCACTTCACTAGTCGTAACACCACCTTGCTCACGTATTGAAGAAGATGATTTCCTTCTCATTATGTCCTTGTTCACACATTAATATTCTGGCCTATGGGAGTCATCTGCATGGATTGGTGTGGACAAGGATTTTGGCCTTTTCCTCCTTACTATCTCACTATTGCCTATGTAAAATCCTTCTTCAAAAGAGACTCCTATTTCATCTGCCACATCATTTGTAAGGTCAACATAGTCTCTTCTATTATAGCTACTTCTTGTGCACATCAACTCTCATCCTCTCAATTTTTGTATATTGGGCCCATCCCCAATGTGTCTAGCACTAAAATAAGATGCTTGCTTAGGGCTTTGAAGCAATGATGTCATCAAGTCCGTAACACAAGCATCATAGAGAGACATGTACTTGACCCCATTATTGCTATCTAACTAGCTCCCGTGAATAGATTCGGAAAGGTTCATCCTTGGAATAAGATAACGGTCATCATCCTCCCAACCCTACATAAAAACAAACCCCACATAAGATATAATTTACTATCACAGTATACATTTAACATAGAAGGGAGCTAGAGATTATGGAGCAAACCTTCAAGATATACTTACACCAATGAGACATTCAAGCATGCCACCACATTACCCATGTCTGAAGCATCCTTGTTTTCCCCTTCAACACATGATCCTCTTCTAGCCATGCACATAGGGACCTGAGTTCATTTGTAGTTGCATCCCTAGAGGGGGCATTCTTCCATTGATGACACCTAACCTTAAACTCTTCTTGATCATGGGGAGGGACGCACTTCTTTGCATGTTTCTATAAGTTATCCTCCCAATGCCATAAACAACTATGCTCCTTTCCTTCCATGATATTATCAGGGGCACCATTGTAGACTCTCCGTATTGCCCTCCAATTTGCTTGGGCCTCATCACTCATAAATACATTAAAAACAGGAATAGAAAATCCCATCTTTTCCATAATGTGATTGAGAAAAGTCCAAAAGAGTACTTGAGCTGAGGTGTCTTCAGATTTAAACTCACCAGGCAATAGTTTGCAACTCTTGAGTAAATGGATTATAAACATGACAGGCCATAGTATGCCATTCACGAACTCTCTTCACAATCATCCACCAACACTCCGTCTGTGGTTGCATCTTGTTAACCAAACCTACACCCGAACTTGGCCTCCTTGTAGAAATCTTGAAAACATGACATTGATCAAACCCTCTAAAAGTTAGTTGACCTGGGAAAATAAAACTTTGAATGAGATCATATCTTCCTTTGGCTTTTAGCTCTAGTATTTTGTCCAACCCATTATCTTTGTCACTAGTATCTTCCAAGAATTCCGTTTCACCAATGAAACCCTGTAGGAGCAGGAGAGAGGTAGTTAATAGCAGAATGATCAAGGAGGAATTTGGTTAATATTATGATGGTGATAATAAGGGACATTATCATATTGTTATCTCCCAAACAGGTTTCGCTAGTAGCGAAACCAACTTGCAGAGGTGTGCAAGAAAATTTCTCCTTTCAACTAGTCCGTCTTGCCCTTGTGACTACATCATAAAGAAATGTCTCTATAAATAGTTTTACCAACAAAACCACTCAAGGTAAGTCTAATTTGGTCTTGAGGTTGGGTTTAGATCATTAAGTCTATTAATCTTTATTGTCAAATGCTTCAAGGTGACATATAGAGGTGCTCAAGCAACTATGAAGAAACATCCAAATGGGTTCTTTCAAATTGTTTCCACCAAGTTTGGAATGATGAGAAGAAACATACTTTCATACTACCTCAACACTACCAACAATAGGTTAGTAAGCCAACCAATCCCACCGGTAAATCTTAATGTAGTATAACAAAAGTGTAACCCCTTTTCTTTATGATATTAGGTTGCGTTTCACGTCAATTGAGTTGATCCAAAGTGGTGGCATGTTATACAAGTTTCCTCTTGTTCAAAACATATCTTTCAAGATCAAGATCTTGTGGCAAAAGCTTTGGATGAGGTGCAAGTAATATCTCATATCAACTCGTTGAAAGAAGATGATGATGAAAACATTTTAGAAGAGGCCGATCAAGAGCATGAGAAACATCAATCCGAAGAAGATAATGAGTCACCTATCAATCATGATAATTTTTTATTAGATAATGATAGTGATATTGAAATGTAACCCCATCTTTTCATTGATCTTCCATTAGATATAGACATTGATGAAGCAACACATATGGATTTATTATAAGATTGGATAGATTCATGATCTTCACATTGTTTCTCTTCTCAAAAGTTTTCAACTATCTTTACTTTTTGCCTCAAAACATGGATCCAAGGGTTCTGATGGATGTTTTTTTAAAACTACAATCATTTTCTATGTGTATGTGACATGTATAACTTAAATTCCGCACCCAACAACTCTCTGGAATTTTATGCAGCGAGAATAGTAGTGCAATTTTGTTGCTATTTTTGCTACCAATAGTCAAGTTATAGTATAGAAGCAAAATTTTGAGCCTATGCTTGTTGCTCATCAGCAACAACGAGATTTTGTTGTGTTGAGTAGCGATAATTCGCTAGCAGGATAGCGAACGAATTCCTCAACATCCCGACAAAATAAACACTCCTAGAAAATGTTGCTATGACCCCGTCGTGTTGTTGTGAATCTTGTCAAAGCACATCCACTAATGTGGTCATGATATTCCTTTATGGACATTTTCGTTGCTTCTCCACATGGCCAAAGCATGATGGGACACTACAAGCTAGGCAGGACTAGGAGACTCGAAATCCTTTTTACCTGATTGGGTTACACATCCTCAATAGGTCCTCCTTTTAATTCCTAGTACAAGACAAGGGTGGGCCAATGTAGAATCGGGCATTCATGTGTTTAGAACTGTGCACTATAAATCCTGCCAAATCGGAAACCTTGCCATGTCCAAAATTGT
The DNA here is from genome assembly GCF_041138505.1 of Cibotium barometz. Lineage (NCBI taxonomy): Eukaryota > Viridiplantae > Streptophyta > Polypodiopsida > Cyatheales > Cibotiaceae > Cibotium > Cibotium barometz. Next base: position 4,745,527 of record NC_141072.1, on the reverse strand, counting down.
GCTCATTGTTGATTCTCACCTCCATAAATACATCTTGATAGCTTCACAAGCCATATAAACTTGTTTGAAATAGTAAAGTCTCCATGATATTAATAAAATTATGCATAAAAAATATGATGGGACTTGAACATGACGAGTAACAAATATGATGGGACTTGAACATGAGGAGTAACATCAATGAAAACTCTTAAGAGATATGTAAACAATAAAAAATTATCTTGCATATTCGTAAGTGTAATAGCGTGTTTATTGAATAGGCACATGTACTTGGACTCATTTCACATCTTGTCAATTGGGTGAGTAAATTGAAATCATGAATAGTGGAAACGAGGACCCTTTAATAATTCATCTTAATCAGCTCTAGTCATCAACAAAGCTTAAAGCATTTTAAGTAATTCTTTTTTATTATGATTTAAAAATGTTTCCAAGATAGGAATTATCCACTTTGTTCAACATTCTCATTTTTTGTCCACCCCACGATATAAGAGTAATAAAGTTGATATATTAATAATATGTAAAGAAATTATCACCACAATATAGCAATATAACACGAGCATAAGTTAAGAAATGTTCCCAAAATGAAGGGCTAAAATTTGACACAATATAACAATATAACATGAGCATAACTTGAGAAATGTTTCAAAAATGAAGGGCTGAAATTCAGCACAATATAGCAATATATCATGAGCATGACTTGAGAAATGTTCTAAATATGAAATGTTCCGAAAACAAAGGAATGAAATTTGGCATCTTTTTAAGACTTGTCAAAGAGGAAGAAATAATACTAAAAGATTGTAATTCAAGTAGATTTCCTTTAGATGTTTTCTTTCTTAAAATCAATGTTAATTATATATTTTACAAGTAAGCAGTTGATGTTTCACCTTTTTGGCTAATAAATGAGTAGCTTACAGAAGAAAGATTGTATTCCCTTTAATATCTCTTTTTCTTCCAATTGGAAGCATTAAGTATAGAATCTGAAACTTTGGCTACCATCTAGAAGTTGCAAAAAATGTAAACGATCTACCTTTTCTCATATATTTACACTTTGAGTTATATAACCATTTATTTCTAGAAATGTACTTTTTTAGAGTTATTGAGATAACTCAATACTTCTCTCTCATAACTTGAAAGAACAATGACTCGTCTTATCAAGGCTTTTCTCCAAGACATTAAACTCTCCATCAACATATAAATACCATGCTCAAATGTGAGGCATACCAAGAGAATCATCAACCTTTTCTTAACCTTTATGTGATGCACTTGATGAACCTATAGGACTGATTTTCTGACATATCGTGACACTCCATGGTCAATCAATAGACCCAATGCTAAAGGAATACCTCGGTCCACTCATGGATTGTGATTGGTGTCCTATATTCTATGCAACCACTAGCTCCTATGCATCACCCCCAATTGAGTTTTTTATAGCATCATACCAACTTCTCATCTCATCAAAGACAACATACCTACTCACCCTCATCTCACATGTGTGACATAAGGTTGTAACATATATACCCCTTTTACTCAAGGAATTAACCAATGACACACATTTTTTAGCCTTTGGATCCAACTTATTGCATAGGTTGTTAGGATTGTGTACATATGCAATGCATTGAAACACTTTTAAGTGTGACAAATCTAGTTTTTTGCTAGGTAGTATACTTCTCCTCTAGATTCACATTATGAGCTATCACCCATTGTAGGGGTCTTGCTCATAATGTAAACTGTAGTAGTGCCTTTAGCTCAATAATGGTAACACATGCATTTCTAAACCATCAATGCATGAGAAACCTTTGCCATGTGCCTATTCTTCCTCTTAAAAATACCATTTTGTTGCGCAGTGTACCTACATGTGAATTTCCTCTGAATGCCACGTTGTCTCAGTACTCATCACTAAAAGCATTGGAGAAGTTCTCTCCCCCTTCATCCGACCTTAGGCACTTAACTTGCAAACAAGTTTTCTTTTTAACCAATATTCTAAAATTCAAAATTGAGTACACACTTCACTTTTCTCTTTCATGAAATAGACCCACACCTTCCTTGAGTGGTCACACCAATGTAAGATACACAATAATGACATCCTCCCAGTGGATGCGGTCTTTGTCGTCCCCCATACATCTGAGTGCACCAAATCAAGTTCTCTCTTACGTACATTCTTGTCATGTGGAAACACATTCTTTGTTTTCTTTCCAAATTGATATGCTTCACATACTTTATGCATTCCATCAACCTTAGATTTGACAAACCTATAACATTTTTTGAATTCTACATAGACTCTAATTGCTGCTCATGCACATGACCAATATGTTTGTGCCAAAAATCACTACAACATATCAGGTTGGTAGCGATGCAAGAAAAAATCCCTTATGTGAAGCTTTTTACATCGCTACCCACGTCACTGTGGGATGTCACCTAAACGATGTATTTAATGATGCATAAAGTGTCACATAAGCGACATTTTATGTGTTGTATAAACGATTCCAGTCATCGCTTATGCGACGCTCAACGAGAAGTTTTTTTCCCATCGCACACAATGGGGAACACATGAGATTATATTATATAGAGACCTAATTAGGCCAAAATATTATTTCTCTCACTCATACATACATTCGCACACACACACACAGTCTCTATCTATCTGTCTGTCTCTCTCCCTCCCTCATACATACACTCTCTCTCTCCCCATCATACATACACTCTATTAATTCTCCCTCATACATTCTCTCTGTCTCTCTCTCTCCCTCATACATACACTCACACACACACACACACTCTCTCTCTCTCCCTCCCTCCCTCGTACATACACACACTTTCGCTCTATCGATATCTCACACATTGTCTCTTTCCTCATACATCGTCACTTTATATTGATACTTGTGATGATTCAAACCGAGATAGGTACAAATACATCTCAATGCCGCAACGTGGAATAGCATTAAGCGTGTAAATTATTCATCAGGTAAGTCATGATGATCACCATCAAAATTTAAATTCAAAAACATAAATTCACATATAAAGTTTGAATTTTAACAAGAGATGAGACGATAGATGAAATAAAATGTATGTGTATATCTATATATGTCAATATACAAAATGAGGGATATAAAGACTACAAAATCCTAAAGGAAATATATACTTTCTGGAGGGAATATACAAAATATACAAATAATGCGGAGTAGAGAATATACAATATCTAGCCTTGCCTCTCGAGTGTTGACATTGGGATCTCAACTGCTATGGCCTTGACACCGACCATGGCCTCGGTCGCCTCGTCTCCGACCATGAGTGTCCTTTATATCAACAGGGAGGGGGTACTCCTCATCCCCTGCAACACCCCTCTCATGGAGAAGCTCTCTCTGAATCCCCTCCTACATCTAACGGTCCACCTCTACCATATCATGCTCGCCCCATTGCTCCTATAGATCACATGATGAAAACATAAGTAGCGTTAATAAAAAAGTTAATTAAAATTTTTATATTATCTTACTTATTTAAGATACTAAAAAATTCAGTCGGTGGATCGGTAATCTCTGATTTCAATGTCCTATAGCCACGATACGTGGTGGTCTGTATCTCATCTGCACTCGATGTACGGTCATAATCTTTCATCTATTTATTTTTAAAAAAACATTAGCTGATGCCAATTGTGTAAACATGGTGGTCTGTATCTCCTCTACACTCGATGTACGGTCATAATCTTTCATCTATTTATTTTTTAAAAAACATTAGTTGATGCCAATTGTGTATACATATACACGTGCACACAAAATAAATTAAACATAAATATTTAGCTACGTACAAAATGGGCAACAAATCCCCTCCTCCCCATCCTCCCAAGATGGGAGGTATGGCCACTTTGTACCCTTGCTTGTGTAGTCTCCTACATATAAAAAAATAGATGCCAAGAACATATTCACATAAGTATTTATACATTCATTACTTAGTTATGAACTTAAATATGAAAACTATTTCACTTTACCTCCTGTTGCGTCCACCGCACAACTTTAGATGCATCTCTCTCCAAAAGTATCTCCATGACATAGATGCAGGTCGATTGAACAAATGCAAATCGACTACATTGTAAAAAAATATGTTTTAGAATTAGTATTTTTCAAATCATCCGTATATCTATACTATTTATTAAAAGTAAGAAATATATCTTTTAGCTCTAGTATTTTGTCCAACCCATTATCTTTGTCACCAATATCTTCCAAGACTTCCTTCCTCCATCTAGATACCCTGACACATCCAAGAGCACACATCCAAGAGCACAAGGTCCAAAAAATCACAAAAAATGAAGATTGGCGACCTAGTCAATTAGAAAAAAAAGTGGTCATAAATTAAATTTAAAAATTCCAACCTCTTTCGATCCAGTAATGGTACAAGGGTGTCAAAGAGCTTCCCAAGATGTTTGTCATCCATGGATATGGTATCTTTGGAACTAGGTAGAACTTCTTAGAGGACAACCTCCTCTGCTATTTTTTTTTATAATGCTCTAGGCCTTGTAATGCTTTAGGCCTTGTAGTTGGACTTCTTTGAACAAACTCCAAAACCTTGGACTTAACAACATGCAGATTTTTCCTAGACAATCCTTCACCAACCAAATACATATGACATCCAATATGGATCACACACCTACTAATCTTCTCACAATCCACAACATTTGGAAGACAAATATACATTTTAAATTTGCAAGAATCATTACAGATAGGACCTAGTTTGCAATGCAGACATTGTAGGGTCCCTTGGATCCTATTTGCCAAACTCTGGTACTTTTAGGAGTCTTTCCTTCCAATGACTATCATTCTTTATGCGCGTGACCTTATCAGATATGGGCACAACTTATTCTCATAGGAAAGATGGCCCCCAAACTTTCTAATTCTCATCACCCCACCCCATCAAAGCCTGAAATGTTACTAGTAACATCATCTGACCAAACATGGGCATCAAACCTAGCTTCCACACCTTGTTTTCATGGCCCATTTGTTACTCGAGGGAATGCAAATAAGATATTCCCATCATATTGACTATTCATCTCTTCAACATTTTTCATTTCAGTCTCACGACCTTGAATAGGGTTTGAAGTGTACTCCCTGATGCCATGTCCTTTGATAACATCTACTATGCTAATGACATCATTATTTGAATCCCGTTGAACTATTGGCTTTGTTACAATAACCTCTTCATCCCCTAAGACAATGAACTTGTTCCCAAATTGAGTGTCAAGAACATACTCAAACATGTCTGACCTAATCATAGTAGGAACCTTTTTCCTAAAAGATAGATGTGCTTCTTTTCACAGCAGCTAAAACAAGTAAAAATCCTCACATTAAATGCTCCCACATGCAACTTTTAACTAACGAGGACTGAATCAGGGTGGTTGGGCATTGGGCAGTGAGCCTTGGATTTAGGAAATCTCTCTCTCTCTCTCTCTCTCTCTCTCTCTCTCTCTCTCTCTCTCTCTCCCTAGATAGTGTCACCAATGAAACCATGTAGGAATAATAATCTATGTGATTAGGAAATGAAGGCAAAAGATCTACACATGCGGCTTTTATCAATAGTGCGAGGTTTTGATAATAACCCACATGCCAGGTTTTGTTAAACACTGTTCATGAGCATTCGACATGTCAAAACAACAAGGTGAAGGGTGCAATTGGGGTCTAAGAATATTTCAATCAACAAGGGTGTGGCCAGGTTCTCTCTCTCTCTCTCTCTCTCTCTCTCTCTCTCTCTCTCTCTCATGTTTGGCTTTGTCTCCCCAGATGGTTTCGCTAGAAAAACCATGCTAGAACATTACTTGCTTGGCTTTACATAGGTGTATATCATTATTTTGAGTATTCATAAAATGGCTAGATCGCAGACCTATTCTATAGAAAAATAAAGAGTAGAAGGCTTGGATGGCACCACTGCGGATGGTTTTGCTGGCAAAACCATGGTGGGAGTAATTGAAGAGTAAGTATATCAAAGGGTGCCCCTTAGTATTTTGATCCCAATTGATTTAGATGCCATGGTGTTTGGGGAGATTTATAAATAGGATTTTGATCCCAATCAATTCAGATGCCATGGTGTTGCAATGGAGAGGGTGCACTCACATGGAGAAGGTGTTGTGCTGACAGAAGGTAAGCGACTCAATTGGAGAGGGTGAAGTTGTGGGCTTGCATATTGGCCTCCCACGAAGATTTCACTGGCAAAACCTTCCCGGGAGAAGGTGAGCCATGCAAAACCTCCTATTGGCCTCCCAAGAAGGTTTCATTTGGCGAAACCATCCTGGGAGAAGGTGAGCCATGCAAAACCTCCTTGCATTTCTATGCAGTAGAAGGGACCCCCACTCTTTCCCTTTTCCACCTACATTTTTCTGCAGTAGCAGGGCCTCGCCCCCTCCCCTCTTTCCCTTTTCACCTACCTTTTTGTGCAGCAGCAAGGACTCCCCCCCCCTTCCTTGTTTCTCTGTTTGCCTTGTGATTTCACTCCTACGGCTGAAGTTAGGTGTATGTAAGGCTAGAGACCTGCCATGAAAATATGTAGGGGGAAAGAGAGCTTGAGCTCTTGCAACAAGCACACACACACACTCACATAAACCCTAGACGAGAATACACAAGGTGAGAGGCTAAAAATTCTTCTTCTTCTTCACACAACAAAAGAGTTATACAAAGAAGATAAAGTGAGTAACACACATAATAGAGTATATACAAGTGGTCCATAATGTGAACATGCTAAGAGGAGTGGGTAGATGTGGAATAGTCGGTGTAGTCTAGCTGTAGAATCTCTCACAAAGATATGTTGGTGCCAGCTACCAAACCTGCCAATGATATAAATGTCGAATGGTCATGCAAGCGCCTCATGAGTGTCAGCTCATGTTGAGCTTGACATCTCAACACAGGCCCTCAAGCTCAACTCTAGCTCATTAACTCTAAGCGTATTTTGAAATCTGTGAAGCTTCTTAGCTTCGAAGGCCTTCATGAAGATGTCAGCGACCTGATCCTGTGTAGTGCTAACATAGGCCAAGTCGGTGTTGCCTGCTGCTTCTGCCAAGACTCTCTCCCTGATGAAGTAGTAACGTACCTTAATGAGTCTCCTCCATGGATGAAAAAAAGGGTTCCTGGCCACCTGTATACTGTTAAGATTGTCACAATATATGACAACCTTTCTCTCCACATGCAACCCCAAATCAGCAAAGTAGCTTATGAAACCAAGCTACCTCACATTCTTCCATTGTAGATCCTATGTACGTTGCCTCTGTACTCGATAAAGCAACTATGGTCTACTTCTTGCTACTCCATGTCATAGTAGTACTCCCCAATGAAAACATAAATCCACTGGTAGATCTCCTATTTGAGATGCTACCTGCCACCCAATCTACATCTGTATACCCATATAGCTCCAATGGTAGACCTACTGCATAAAACAATGCATAATCAACAGTGATCCTCAAATACCAAAGTGTGCGTCACACACTATCAAGATGTGATTTGCACAAAACCTACATAAACTAGCTCTCTAAGCCAACAGTGTAACTCAAATCTGACCTGCTGATAGTGACATAGATCAAACTCCCCACAATCTTCTTGTACATAGTGGGATCCTCCAACACATAACCTGCATCCGCCACTAATCATTCCATTTTGATCTAATGGCACCGATATTGACTTACAATCAGCCATCCCATACTTGGACAGCATGTCCAATACTACATATTGTCTTGGTTACAACCGAATACCCTCAGGTGCGTGAATGACAACCGAATACCCTCAAGTGACAACCGAATACCCTCAGGTGCGCGAATGACCTCAATTCCCAAAACGTAACATAGATCTCCCAAATCCTTCATCTCAAACTTCTTTTTGAGAAGACTTCTCACATGCTCAATCTCTTCCAAGTTGTCACCCCCAACAATAAGATCATCTACATAAATGGTGATGATCACAATACCCTTATCTACATAAATGGTGATGATCACAATACCCTTACCACGATTGCGCACATACAAGGAGTGACCTGCAGCTACCATATGAAAACCAATAGTGACAAGATACTCATAAATCTTGTCATGCCATGCTCCTGGAGCCTATTTCAACCCATACAAGGCCTTACAATGCTTACATACATACTCTGGGTGACCTGTATCCTCAAAACTTGGGGGTTGATCCATATACACCTCTTCTTGCAAGTCACCATGCAAGAACACATTTTTTACATCCATCTGAGGTAAAATTCAACCTTTAGCTAATCACAACTCTCACAGTTGCCATCTTTGCAATTGTGGTAAATGTCTCCTCATAATAAATCCCATGTGTTTGCGCATATCCTTTGGCTCCCAATCTAGCCTTGTACTTGCTTATGCTACCATCACTATTATGTTTCACCTCATACACCTACTTACAGCGAATAGCTTTCTTGCCTTGAGATGATGGCACCAAATCTCAAGTCTCATTTCTATACAATGCATCCATCTCCTCATCCATAGCTTTCTCCCAATACACATTTCCAATAGCCTCATCAAAACATGTGGGTTCTACAACCTGCACAACTTTTGCCATCATATAAGCATAGTGATATGCCACATAACCATCATAAGTCAACCTCTGCATAGGGTTTTTGACTCTTACATATCTTTGTAACTTTGCATTCATGACTTCCATAGCCTTCTTCACACTAGGTGTCCTCATTGTGCTGGAATCCCAAGCTCCTTTTCAAGGCTCATCTCTGAGCCACTAGAATCTCCATCAACAAGAGAATTCCCTGCATAAATATCAAGTATACCAAGGGTCTCAACCACTTTGTCTTTGTCTTTATGTGATGTACCAACTACATTTTCAGGACTAGTATTATAATGCAGCCTGCCACTCCATGGTCTATCAACAAAACCGCTAGATGAGGACTCTCCTGGTCCACTCAATGACTATGATTGATGACTTGCATTCTGTGTGCAGCCACATTTCCACTTACATCAGCTCCAACAACTTTTTCAACAGCATACTAGCTACTCATCTCATCAAATATAACATCACTGCTTCCCCTCAATTCATGTGTAGCAGGGTTATAACATCTATATCCCTTTTGATCAAGGGAATACCCAATAAACACACATTTTTCTACTTTTGGATCCAGCTTAGTACACAACTCATCTGGCACATGCACATATGTAATACATAAAAAAACTTTCAAGTGAGACAAATCAGGTTTCTTGTTTTGCGAGTAAACTTCTCCTCTGGCATCACATCATGTATGGCTGCAGTAGGAGTCATGTTCATGATATATAGCCTCATTCCAATAGCTATGTGGCATATTCTTCTCTGCCACCCATCAATGCTCATACTATCTCTACAATGTGCCTATCTTTCCACTCAACAACTCTGTTTTGTTGTGGAGTGTATCTACATGTAAATTGTCTTTGAATGCCATTCTTTTGCAATAATTGAGAGAACTCATTGGAGAAGTATTCTCCCCCTCTATCTGACCTTAGGCACTTCACATGTAAATTGTCTTTGAATGCCATTCTTTTGCAGTAATTCAGAGAACTCATTGGAGAAGTATTCTCCCCCTCTATCTGACCATCACTCTAAAATTATGAAAATGAGTGAACACTTCACTCTTCTCCTTCATGAAGTACACCAACACTTTCCTCATGTGCTCATCAATGAATGTTACATAGTACCTATAGCCACCCATAGACATAGTCTTCGCAGCACCCCATACATATAAATGCATAACATCTAGTACATTCCTAGTTACATTCTTGTCATGTGGAAATACATGTTTTGTTTACTTTCCAAATTGACATACTTCACAAACTTTTTGCATGCCTTCAACTTTAAACTTAGGCAGCCCTGTCACAATTTCTTTAGTCTGCATAGACTTTATTATTTGCACATTTACATGTCCAATTCTCTTATGCCAAATATCTGTATCTGCAATAACTCTTGAGCCATTTGCAAACAACCATTGCAACACCACTCACTTCAGGAATACTTACATTCAATGTAAACATTCTACCCACGTTGTTGCTTTTGCAAACAACCTAGACTTTTCTTTAAAGTCTTTCACATAGCAAGCATCAAGGTTAAACCGAACCTGCAAACCCTGCTCAATCATCTAGCGGCCAACTGAAACCAGATTCTTTGTGATGTTTGAAACATGAAGTACATCTGCAAGGTACTTCACCTTACCATCCTGCATAGACAATGGCACATCTCAAACATGGCCAATCGGATGAAGAGTGTCATCCCCTATTTCAACAAAACTTGGTCTTTCAAGACTCTTCATTTCCTTGAACCACTCACCATGACTTGTCATGTGGTTCAAAGCACCTGAATCAACATACCATACATCATCTTTACATGCTGCTACATCATTTATAGACACAACAGTAACCACATGTTGCATAACAAACAACCTCTCATTATCCTCATTATTTTCTGCTAGAGGATACATAGTTGTTTTGCTACACTTTTCCATTTCGTATGCCACTCTACTTCTTATAGAAATCTTCTTGCACATGTCCAAGCTTACCACAATAAAAACAACCTCATATATAACTATGCTTCCTTTGCCAATTACCACGACCTCTTTGACTCCCCCTACCTCTAAATTGGCCTCTTCCACCTATGTGTTATTGTTGTGAATCCTAAGAATGTTGCTCTTGCTGACCATAATTTTGATTACCTCTTCAGCCACCACCTTGGCCACGTCCACGACTTCTACCTCTTCCTCTACCTACACTTATGTAGAAGGCATGTTACTCTGAAGTGTTTTTGTTTTATGAAGACTATTCATAAAACAAGACTATTTATGAAGAGTATTCATCTTCACCCAAGTTCACCCAAGTTCTTTTCTTTTTTTTGTTTTATGAAGACTATTCATCTTCACCCAAGTTCTTTTCTTCAATGATCAGCATTGACACCAAATCTGTGAAGTTGGGAATGTTCTCCCGGGTCTGAATAGACGTCTTGAACGCCTTGTATTGTGGCACGAGACAACGTAAACACACTTCAACCTCATCATCATAATCAACAAAAACACTAATTGATGCACGGGCTTCCACAATGCCCTTGATCTTGGAGGCATAAAAATTCAAAGATATATTTTTCTTCTCCATAGTAGGAAGCTCATTCTTCAATAGAATCTTTTGTGCCTTGGTGTTGGTTTCATACACCTTCACCAATGCCTCCTTAGCTGACTTGGAATCCTGTATATCCCTAATTATAGTGCCCTATATGTTGATAGAAAGCCAATACATGACTTTCTTTGCTCCTTGATTCCAAAATCCTTAAACTCTTTTACATCTGTAGGAGTTGGATTAATCTCTGGTATCTCCGGTGCCTCCTCATGTTCACCTTCAATGTATCCCAGTAACCTTTTTCCATCATGAAATTTGTCAATCTAGACCTTTGAGAATGGAAGTTGTTTTTTTTCAAGCCTCTCTACAATAATTTGGTGTATTCTATGTAGTGGTACTATACTGCACCCAAACTGTCATAACTAGTGACCTCAATTTGCATACATACACCCATTGGAAACTTTAATACCTCTTTCCAGCACACATAGTGTCTCCCTTCCTGCAGTTCTAAAAATAAAGTTTTGCAGAGAGAATCAAAACTTACCCACAGTGCCCGCCCCGTGAATGCATGCGAACTAAAAAACAGAGGTCCAAATGGGCCCAAAATACGTTTTTGCTCCGAAACTTTTTTCCAAAAGATAGTATAGTTGCTCTGTAGCTTTTCTCCCATGAATAAATCTCCTCAATTGGAGTTCATTTTCCAGTGCCTCCTGAAGAGCTCCCGACAAGGGTGTAGTAGCCAACTCAAAGGGGGAAGAGTAGATGAATCTCTTACCCCTCATACTGCTTCATGTGCTTCTCTTGCTTGCCGCTTAGTCCTTAGCATGAACCAGGCTCTGATACCATGAAAATATGCAGGGGGGAAGAGAGCTCGATCTCTTGCAAGCACATACACACTCACACAATTCCTAGAAGAGAACACAAAAGGTGAGAGGCTAAAAATTCTTCTTCTTCTTCACACAACAAAAGAGGTATACAAAGAAGATAAAGTGACTAACACACATAATAGACTATATACAAGCGGTCCATAATGTGAACATACTAGGAGGAGTGGGTAGATGTGGACTAGTCAGTGTAGTCCAGCTCTAGAATCTCTGGAAAAGATATGTCGGTGCCAGCTATACAGAACCTGCTAGTGATATAAATGTCGAACGGTCATGCAGGAGTGTCACCTCATGTTGAGATTGATATCTCAACACGCCATCCATTAGAAGTTGCATATGTCCATAGAGTAGATGCTCAGCCGCCTGAGGGTCTCGGCCCTCTATGCATGCTTAATTGAAGATGATAGTGTGGGGGTAGATTGTAGGAGGCGACGTGTAGGTAGCTAAGGTAGTAAGGGAGCGATGTAAGGGATTCAGGTTACAGAGAGGAGGTAGTGGTGATGGTGAGGTTGCTAGGTATAAGAGGGGGTGATGAATTAGGGTGAGTTGAAGGGGTAACAGTGGTGAAGCTAGAGAGGTAATAGTGATGAAGCTACTGCACTGATTGGAGAGGTGAAAGATACCTCCTATTACACCCGTTACCTGCCATATACAACTGTGAGACAGAGAGGGTTTGCACGAGTCATTTTCTCCAATCCACCAAGGACAAGAGAGGGCATGTGGCTGCCATCTTATGGGAAAAAAAGTGATAGGGTGGACCTCCATTGGGTAGCTTTGTGAGATCTCCATAAGCATAGGAGAGAGAGGGAACCTTGCATACATGTCAGAGAGGAAATAGTCAGACGTTGCTACTCTTGATGGTTTCTACTTTGAGAGAATTAGGTCCCACATGGGTGCTGTGTCCCTTCCCAAAAATATTCCTCTTAACGTTGGACCTATGAACTTAGTATAGAGACCCCTACATAATAGCCACCCTAGTATTATTGGCCTTAAAAATTCTAGGCTTCTGTAAACAAACCAAACTAAATATCCATAGTACTTGTGGGAGTGTATAATACCCAATAGCATTCTAATGCACACCTAAGTAGTATTATTTTTAGAAAACACATGATGTATATATATATATATAGAAGGTTTCGTTGGTGAAACCATCCTCGGATAAATGATGGGCGGTGTCATAAACCCCCCCCTGTGGTTGAAGTTAGGCCTCCCAAGAAGGTTCCGCTGGCGAAACCATCCTGGGAGAAATGATGGGTGGCGACATGAACCCACTCTCCTCAGTGGAGTACTCAGAATTATCACAGAAAGACCCAACCCAAATGTTGATAGTGTTTGCCCCACTTCTAGTACTTTCTAGAATGGCAATGTATACGAGAGATAATGAACATATCACATATGATGTTTCTCGGTATGATGAGTGTAGGGCATGTCTCAATCGTCTGTCTCAATCTTTTGATTAGAGGCCTTACTGCAAATCATCCATAAAAGCATTAGTATCATTGATCACTCTAAAGCATTAGTATCATTGATCACTCTAAAGCTCTTCATCCTACTATCGTTAACAATCCCAAGGACAAATGGGAGATGCATAGATCAACGCAAGTGTGAAGATAGTGTGTTGGATTACCTATTTCGTGCCCAGCTAAACTAGTAAAAGTGACACCCAAGTATACATATGGAGTAACTACGTCCATCCATGTGCCCTAGTATATGTGATGTGTAGTAGTATGAAAAACCATAACCTTGGTTAACCATGAGACCTCTCTGCCTACAAAACTCTTTGGGAGCATCTACATGCTATCATAATCCTTGGCGTGTATCTAAGACCACCACCAAACCTCCAAGCCTCCAAGCCTCCCTCCTTGAGTGTGCCCTATGCCCCTATTATATAGGAGGGCCAGGGATTTAATATTCACGTGATCACAAGATTTTTTGTGATAATAACACATGTGAACAAGTTATTCACATGTTCTCATGTTACCGTTCACAAAATAACAGGTCACTTGCCATTTGGGAACCCCTTAAAAGCTTGGCTACACATGGGAATAAGCTATTCACATGTTCTCATGTTACCATCTTCACATAATAGCAGGTCAGTGGCCACCTAAGAATATTTTTTATGCCCGACAAAGATAATTTTTTTAGGCCCTTGTGAAAGCTTTGTGAATATAACATGTGATCACAAGATTTTTTGTGTTATTAACATATGTTATTAACATGTTCACATGTTTTCGTTTACGTCAGTGAAATCCCTGAGGAGGGCCCTCAAGTGACTCTTGACTCTCCATTTCCCATGTGTGATCCTTGGATGCCTGACCTTAACCTTAACCCTTAAGGTTAGTCCTAACCCATGCTCCACTAGAGCTTGTTCCCATGTTCGCATGCTCACAAGCCTAATGTGGGTTAGCCTCCTAGTATATGCACACATAATGTGCATATAACATACTTCCCCTCTCTCAAAACATTGCACTCTTGCAATGAAAAAAAGGAGACCTGCACTGAACAATATCAATCGACTCCCAAGTCGAAACCTCTATTTTCCTATCTTTCCACCTAATTTTAACCTCAGGGATTAGTCAACTAGAAAGTTTACTTTCCCTGAATTCAAGTACCTTATCAGGTTCATGTGTCGAACATAGGATAAATCTTCAACTTCAATGGGTTCTTGAGGAGTAACTGTGTTATCCTCACCTCTGAGTTTCCCTTTCAATCTACTGATATGAAAGAGTGAATAAACTCTAACATGTGGAGGTAGTTTTAAGTTCAAATGCAACCATGCCAATCCGATGTATAACTCGAAAATGGACCACAATATCTGGGAGATAAATTCAAGCATTTTTCTATTGAGACAAAGTAAGAGAATCTTTAGGAACATTAAAATAAACCAACGCTCCTGGTTCAAAAGACCGAGATAAGTGTTTCCTATCAGTATAAAATCCTACTCTATCCTGAGCACTCCTGATAGAATTCGGAGCTTCGGTCAGCATTTCCTACATATCTCGCAAGCAATCCCTTGATGCATCAAGCTCGATGTCCTTAAGACCGACATCCATAGGTGTCCTGGGTTGATACCCATACATAAGTATGCACGGACTAAATCCAATAGCCAGATATTTAAAACTATTATAGGCAAATTCCATCATTGGAAGATATTTTTTCCAATACGATGATTTTCTAGAGACATATGCATGAAGCATATACTCTACAATCTAATTCATACGCTCTATTTGCCCATCAAATTGCGGATGATCAGAGCAATTCACATTCAAAGTAACTTCCTCGTTATAAACCATTCAGAATAAAGTAGGAAAACATGGCATTATAACAGCAAGAACCAGGGATTCATCGGCGCCCCGATGTACCCACATCTGCACATGGAATAATTGACATCCCGAGTTACCCATATCAATATAGAGAGTCATCAGCATCTCGATGAGTCACATATGTCTATCCATAAACCATCAGGTTGATTGTATAAATCACCTAAAGTATGGAACTAGAGAAAGAAATGCCAACAAAGGAAAAACCTGAATTTCCTTATCCGAACACAACAAGATAAACTCATTGAACTCTAAAGAAAGAGATTTCAACAAGTGAATATGCCAACAAGATTACCCTCATCAAAACATGCAAGCTATAGATATAAGAAGTTTATCTAGAGAATGCCCACACTATAACTTCTAGTGAATTTAGAAAATGAGATTGTCTTTGAATGTTAAGGTCAACATGCTAAGTGATGTAAGAAAAGCAACAATCTTGAGCCCAAATTATCCCATAAGATAATATATGTGAGGGATCACTAGCGTCCCCCCATACCACCATGATACCACCCATACATACCTTAACAATTTGAAACTCCCTACTATGCCATCTAGAAAATATGAATAAAATCTTGTATAAAATGAATAAGATGGCCTTATCCCCCAGACTTTCACATACTAAAACCTGTCTCTATATACCTGAGACTACATCAAGGAATAACTCTTTTCGAGTACATCATTAGAAAAGAAATTGAATTATTGGAGCCTTTCTAATGATAACTACCCAATAAACACAATAACGTTGGGGAAGAAAAAATAACTCACCTAGATATATAAGAAACTAGGTATCGGAGTTGAAATATGTACAAGAGTACAAGGAATATACTCCAAAATTAAGTGCAAAAAACGAAGGCATATGCTACCTTCAAAGCACATGATATTATCCAAAAGATGAAAAGATCCTTATAAAACCATGGATAAAAGCATAGAAGCTCCTCAAATACAAGAAAACCATAGTTGATCATAAAAAGCAATGCATACCATCTAATGGTCATTAATCATGCCAAAAGTACCTTAAAAATTGGTGGCCAACTCATCAATTCGGAGTATATGAATGTAGTGTTGTTGAAACAAAACTCCAAAGTAAGCAAGTGAAACATATGCAACACTCAATAAAAAACCCCTAGACACAAGTGATCTAGGCAAAACCTTATGGGTCATATAAAACTTAGAAAACATCCAATAAAATCCACTAAAACAAACAAATCAACTAACCCATGATAGAATTTGTCTTAAGCTTAAGAAATTAAGCATAGACCACACTTAAATAAGTGTAAAATAAATTATCATGGAAAAGTGTCAAAGGTGAAACACACTTTGAATGCAAATTATAGCCATCTAAAGTATGGAACATGTCCAAAAACAATTGTAAAAAATCATGAAAACATAATTTAGAATTAATCTAAACAGAAATAACTACTAATACTAGGTACAATCGTATTAATAATATGCCAATAATCCGCATCTATCTAATGTCAGCACGAGAAAACGTACTTCAACATTAAATAACCCTCGAAAATATTAAATTCTTGAGAAAAAGAATTATCATGATTTTTTCTTAATTTTTTCTAATTTTCTAGGGCCTCAAAATATGATAATTTTGAATTCCACCAAACCTATCTTATGGCATTCCAAACCTATATTTTTTTAGAAAAAAATTTAGCAAATAATTTTTTTAAAAATTACCAATTTTTAGGATTTCTAAAAATAAATTCTAGAATATTCCTAATTTCTCCTGAGAATCCCATCATTCACGAAATTTCCAATTCCGCCCAACAATTCTCAAATCCAATGAAAATTTATAATTTTAATGGATTTTTTAATTTTGTGGGTCAAAAAATATATTTTTAAAGGAATTTGAATGGTCACGAGCGCCTGAATGGACACACCACATGCCAAACACCAACCCCACATTTTTCCAAAATTTAAAATAACATTTGTATAATTTTCCACTAATTTTTAGGGTTTTTTTGAAAATTTTAATTTACCCTAAACGCATTTAGAATATGAACGGTCAAAAAATTTCAGAATTGCAATGGTTTTCCCGGAATACAAAAAGCCAAAAGTTTTGGGAAAATGAAAAGACAAAAAAAAAATCGGAATGTGAAAGGTCAAAAGTTTCCAGAATATGGAAGGTCAAAAGTTTTTTCGGAATTCAGAAAGCCAAAAGGTTTCGGGAAAGTAGAAAGCCAAGAGGTTTCCCAGAAGATGAAAAGCCAAAAGGCACCAAGAGAAAATTTCCAAACAAAATTTGAGAATTTTTTTTCTTCGATTTCAAAATTTCTCTAGTTTTTAGGCTTTTTCCAAGCTTTTTTGAAATGCTTTTTTTTTAAATTAAAAAAAACTCTTGTTTTATATATTTTTTAAAGTTTTTTTAAAACCTTATCAAAAACATTTTGGGGTGGGGGGGCGATTTCCGCCGTCCGCCTATAGCGATTTCCCCCCCCCGCCCCGCGTGCGCCAAAACTGTGTGAGAGAGAGAGAGTATCAACTCTCCTCTCCATCTCCACTCCTTTTCTCCTCCATCTTCTCCACTCAATTCCCCCTTCTTCTCTCTCTGTTAACAGAGAGATTAACTTTAATCTTTTGATTAAAGTTTTTAAATAAACCTTTACTTAATCATAATTAATATTAATTATGATTAATGTTTAATTAAAAAAATCCTTTTAAGGAGAAATTCACATGGGGGAGAGGGAAAAATAAGAAAAAATCAAAATTAAGAGGCGAAGAGAATCCCATGCACATGGGAGAGCATTTCATGCATCAACATGCCGTCCCCTACTGCACTTCAGCAAAAAATCGATAGAAATTCGATCACAAACCCGCCGAAAAACCCGTAAAAACGTATAAAAAATACATTCTTAACCATAAAAATGCTCAAAAAAATTCTAAAAAATTAGAAAAAAAAACCTAAAAATTATAAAAATTCAGGCAATCCATTCTACTAAAAATATCCACACTAAAATTTGTGGTATTTTGTAAAAAAATCAATTAATGCTTATTTTAAACCACAAAAAGTAGCATTAAACTCACGGAATTTCCTCGCAACGTCGTTTCGTCCATTGAAAAATAGTAACATGCGTTCCAATCGCCATATCGATGATCCACGTGCAAATCATCAACACAAATCAATAAAATAACATTTTTCTTAGTAAATATTAAAATTTACTTTAAAAAATATCAAAAATTACAATAAGAAAGAAAAAAATCACAACAATTAACTAGAGATTGCTCTGATACCACTGTTAAAACCTCCCATCATATTGACTATGCATCTCTTCAACATTTTTCATTTTAGTCACTACCTTGAATAGGGTTTGAAGTATACTCCCTCATGGCATGTCCTTGATAACATCTACTATACTAATGACATCATTGTTTGTTTGAATCCCGTTAAACTATTGGCTTTGTTAGAATAACCTCTTCATCCCCTGAGACATGCAATGAACTTGTTCCCAAATTGAGTGTCAAGAACATACTCAGAGACGTCTGACCTAATCATAGTAAGCACCTCAAACAGGACATCTCGATCCACCCCACCCATACTCTGATTTATCTTGATACTATTAAGTTTAATATTAAAATAAGATGAAAGATATTTACACTCAATCAAACATACTCCATTTTGAGTTTCCTTTCTAAAAGTAATACTCCCACTCTCATTCTAAAGAACTGCAAAAGTGTGCTGCTCCATTGTCAATAGAATAAAAGAAGAGGCATGAGCAATTAAAGGCTTACCACACCAATTAAAAAGCTTGATGAGTTTTCAAGAATATATTATGAAGAAGAATGAATATCGTAAACTTGATATCAATTAGGACAAGTCACTTGAGTACGATCCTTAGTTGTTTATCAATATCATTATGCTCTATAAATAAAATTTAAAATTATAGTTTTATTGATGTCACATATTTTCCTAAAAGATAGATGTGCTTCTTTTCACAGCTAAAACAAGTAAAAATCCTCACATTAAATGCTCCCACATGCAACTTTTAATTTACGAGGACTGAATGAGGGCAGTGAGCCTTGGATTTAGGAAATTTCTCTCTCTCTCTCTCTCTCTCTCTCTCTCTCTCTCTCTCTTTGTCCCCTAGATGGTTTTACCAATGAAACTATGTGATTAGGAAATGAAGGTGAAAGATCTACACATGCGTCTTTTATCAATAGTGTGAGGTTTTTATAATAACCCACATGCCAGGTTTTGTTAAACATTGCTCATGAGAATTCGACATTTCAACAACAACAAGGTGAAGGGTGCAATCAGGGTCCAAGGATATTGCAGTCAACAAGGGTGTGGCAAGGTTCTCTCTCTCTCTCTCTCTTCATTTCTGGCTTTGTCTCCCCATATGGTTTCGCCAACGAAACCTTGCTAGAACATTACTTGCTTGGCTTTACATGGGTGTATATCATTAGTGTGAGTATGACATTACTAGATGAGAGACCTATTGTGTAGAAAAATGAAGAGTAAAAGGCTTGGATGGCACCACTTTAGATGGTTTCATTGGCAAAAACATGGTGGGAGTAGTTGAAGAGTAAGTATATCAAAGGGTGGCCATTAGTATTTTGATCCCCATCGATTCAGATGCCATGGTGTTTGGGGAGATTTATAAACTAGTTTATAAATAAGGTTTTGATTTCAATCGATTTGGATGCCATGGTGTTTGGGGATGGAGAGGATGGGCTCTCATGGAGAAGGTATTGTGCAGACAGAAGGTAAGGGACTCAATCACAGAGGGTGAAGTTGTGGGCTTGCATCCTATTGGCCTCCCAAGAAGGTTTCGCTGGCGAAACCATATTGGGAGAACGTGGGACATGCAAAACCTTCTTGAATTTCTTTGTAGTAGCATGGACCCCCCCTCTTTCCCTTGTCCACCTACCTTTCTCTACAGCAGCAGAGCCTCACCCCCTCCCCTCTTTCCCTTTTCGCCTATGTTTTTGTGTAGTAGGGTGGTTGCAAGATGAGGGTACTCACTTTCGTTCACTCTCTCTAAAATTGGGACATCCATGCATCTCGGGCGGAGTACCTCGATCGTGATAGTGCCGCGAATTAAAAGATGACACGTGCCTCCCGAGCCTAAATCGACATATCTCGATCGAGATGCCAACTAATGCCACGCTAGCAGGTCCGGGTTTCCAGGCGTCATCCATGTCACCAATACATGTCACCGCCACCACAATATCTCGATCGAGATATCTATGCCACTCGGATCCACATCAGGGCCACGCTGTATCCCCGTAGGCATATTTGACTAGCACATCTCCATCGTCCACGTATCTCGAATGAGAAATTTACATCCAATCGCGACCATTCATTGTTCGAGGTAATGGGATACAATCTCCACCGTCCCCATATCTCGATCGAGATACTGAGTTCGAATCTCAGCCGTCCCCATACCTCGATCGAGATACAGAGATTCAATCTGCACCGTCCAAATATCTCGATCGAGATACGTAGATGCAATATACACCGTCCAATTATCTCGATCGAGATACGGAAACGCAATCTATACCGTCCATTCACGTACGTTGGAAGATGCGATCTCGGCCGTTTAAATATCTCGATCGAGGTATATAATGAATCTTGACCGTCGAGATACCTTGTCGTGGTAATGCCTTTAAATCGTGGCCGTCCATGTACCTCGAACGAGATAGTAATATCAAATCTCAGCCGTCGATCCTTCCCCAACCCTAAAATTAGGTGTGTATCTTGGCCGTATGTTGCACTAACCCTAATATCCAGAGCGTTAATCTTGCAAACCCTAAATTGCATGATGTTACCGAACCTCGATCGAGGTTATAAAACCGAAAAACTTTTTTTTTTGGCTCATTTTCACAAGTCGTTTTCACTCTCTTGCTCTCTTGTTTTGGATTAGTATTAGTGAGCCCATTAGCTTTGTTTTTAGCTTCATTAGTGCTACTTAGCACTAAGCATTAGACCCTTCACATTAGACTCTTCACATTGGACCCTTCACATTTGGCTTAGGTTTTAGCATGGAGGGCCACGAGGAGGGCCACGAGGAGGGCCGCTCATCTATTGCGGACCTCATCGCGGAAATAGACCGCGAGTTAGCGGCTATCCGTAGGAGTGCTAGAGACACTCCGTCTACATTACATATCGTGGCAGACTTGGAGGCGATGCTTGCGTCCCTTCGTAGCCTTCACGATATTGTTTATGTAGATGAGTGGATAGCCCACCATCGCGCTGCTCCTGTGTCACATGGCCTGACATATCGTCAGGTCTGTGATCTTGCTCCTATTAGGGATGGAGCTTACCTAGATCTTTTCCTCGATAGTCGTGGGATGAGGCCTGGGGCGGGCAAGCCCCTCACTATTTCGCGGTGTTCGCATCCTCGTATGGCGGCACATATCTATAGTCGATATGTTGCCGCATATGGGAGGATGCCGAACAACCGCCAGATTCCCATATACTTCGCAAAGCAGTTATATGCGGAGTTTGTCTTAGGGGAGGAGGTCGATTACACCAGCCATCGTCCGGGTGGTGGTGCTGGCCGAGGCCGTCTCCAGGACCAGGGTAGGCGGCCTCCACCAGCCCTTCGTATAGCACCTACCACAGATCCTTCATTTGTGCCATTGTCGACAGTAGAGGCTCTTGGCACGCAGGTCGGCATTGACGTACGGAGCACCACGGAGAGCATCCAGCACGTGGTGCGCCTATTCTCACGATCTATACCGACGACAGATGTGGAGGTATTTACATATATATTACGTCTTAAGTTTTTTTGGTCATTTATCTTCATGTTTATATGTACTTTTCTATATTTTTACATGAGCAGCATGGTTGATTGTGTCACGCAGGTTCCCACACCTACCACTGAGAGGCTCACTCAGGAGTTGGTAGAGGCGAGAGCGGAGATTGACCGCCTCCGAGCTGCATTACAGATGGCAGAGGCAGCTACTGCAGAGGCACAGCATCTGAGAGAGTCCGACATCCAGCAGGTAGGTTTCTCTTGCACGTAAAAGAGTTATAATTAAGGTCCTAAGTTATAAATTTCTTTAAGTAATACCTAATGAGAGACTAATCAATTATTTTAATGCTTTACTTTTTTGCGTAGGCTCGGACCGAGGTAGAGAGCTCCAGAGCTGAGGCACAGCATCATCAGATTATGGAGCAGATTGCCCAGCACAGGGCAGAGCAGCTGATGCTGCATGTTCGAGAGTATCGTAGATCCTCGGACGTGACAGTGCCTTACCTACCGTTATATCCACGGCCTGTCATCACAGAGGTTTTTCGATGACCTCTCCCGCAGGATGCACCACCCTTCCTACGAGATGCGTGCTGTTGTTTATGTATCGAGGACATTGATAGTACAGGAGGATATGCCCTGGGATGTGGACATATTTTCCACTTGTCTTGCATCACCCAGGAGCTAGTCCGGTTCTCAGCATGCCCATCCTGCCGTGCACGCGTCGACCTAGCGACGTACAGGGTATTGGGCATCGATGATCTTCACCCAGGCCTTGTTCGAGTAGATGCCAGGACTGGCAGGCCTGTCGACTTTACATCAGCTATGGACTTGGGACTCGACGCCTTCGACGATAGAGCCCAGGAGCCTGAGGTGCCTCCTGAGATAGAGTGGAGCTCACATGAGTTCGACGCTTACCAGAGAGTCCTACATGAGAGCCAGGTCACAGCATATGAGCGCGTGGGTGGTGCTGGCCCTAGTGGCACATCGGGTGATGGTGCTAGCAGCAGTGCTGCTTCTCATGAGCAGCGTGTCCTTACAGCAGAGGAGCTTACACGAGCAGAGTGGCAGACACGCACCATTGCAGATTATAGATTTTAGGTTTACAGACAGAGGCGTCTTGCATTAGCACGACGTAGAGAGAGAGAGAGGGCCATAGCAGCTTTTGGGACTCGTGAGCTCCCGAGTACACCGGCACCAGCTCACGATCCAGCCTTTGAGGCAGACCTCCCCGCAGACATTCGACGACCCCCGCAGCCGACACAGCCTCCTCGACGTGCACAGCAGCCTCGACGCGCACGTCGACCGGCAGTTAGAGATGACGATTTTGATTGGGTTGCTGTTGATAGTGACTAAACTCAGACTAGCTGGGTTAGCTCACTTACATTGTACTTAGATTTTTGGGCAGTGACTAACCTCAGACTAGCTGGGGTAGCTCATTTTCATTCTGATGTACTTATTTGATGTTTATATCATTATGAGTTTTCTCATTATTGAGTATCATTACATTTTAGTTGATGTTCTTGATTTTATTATATTTTTTAACACTTTGGCTATCATATTGTTTGTTGAAAATCTCCATGCCATCGTACCCAAACATGCTCTGATGGGGACCAAACTTGCAAGCATGGGGAGGGGACCCACCCCCACATGCTTGCAAAGTTTGGTCACAATCAGAACATGTTCGGATTGGTAACTGGTGCCCAGTGCGGGTTTTTGAAGTCTCTTGGTGCTTAAGAGGCCATGGAAAATCCGGGCCTTCCCCATACCATCGTACCCAAACATGCTCCGATGGGGACCAAACTTTGCAAGCATGTGGGGGTGGGTCCCCCCCACATGCTTGCAAAGTTTGGTCACAATCAGAGCATGTTTAATTGGGAATTGGCGCCCAGTGCGGGTTTTTCAAGTCTCTTGGTGCTTAAGAGGCCATGGAAAATCCGGGCCTTCCCCATACCATCGTACCCAAACATGCTCTGCTGAGGACCAAACTTTGCAAGCATGGGGAGGGGACCCACCCCCACATGCTTGCAAAGTTTGGTCACAATCAGAACATGTTTGGATTGGTAATTGGCGCCCAGTGCGGGTTTTTGAAGTCTCTTGGTGCTTAAGAGGCCATGGAAAATCCGGGCCTTCCCCATACCATCGTACCCAAACATGCTCCGATGGGGACCAAACTTTGCAAGCATGTGGGGGTGGGTCCCCCCCACATGCTTGCAAAGTTTGGTCACAATCAGAGCATGTTTGGATTGGTAATTGGCGCCCAGTGCGGGTTTTTCAAGTCTCTTGGTGCTTAAGAGGCCATGGAAAATCCGGGCCTTCCCCATACCATCGTACCCAAACATGCTCTGATGGGGACCAAACTTTGCAAGCATGGGGAGGGGACCCACCCCCACATGCTTGCAAAGTTTGGTCACAATCAGAGCATGTTTGGATTGGTAATTGGCACCCAGTGCGGGTTCCTGAAGTCTCTTGGTGCTTAAGAGGCCATGGAAAATCCGGGCCTTCCCCATACCATCGTACCCAAACATGCTCCGATGGGGACCAAACTTTGCAAGCATGTGGGGGTGGGTCCCCCCCACATGCTTGCAAAGTTTGGTCACAATCAGAGCATGTTTGGATTGGTAATTGGCGCCCAGTGCGGGTTTTTCAAGTCTCTTGGTGCTTAAGAGGCCATGGAAAATCCGGGCCTTCCCCATACCATCGTACCCAAACATGCTCCGATGGGGACCAAACTTTGCAAGCATGTGGGGGTGGGTCCCCCCCACATGCTTGCAAAGTTTGGTCACAATCAGAGCATGTTTGGATTGGCAATTAGCGCCCAGTGCGGGTTTTTCAAGTCTCTTGGTGCTTAAGAGGCCATGGAAAATCCGGGCCTTCCCCATACCATCGTACCCAAACATACTCTGATGGGGACCAAACTTTGCAAGCATGGGGAGGGGACCCACCTCCACATGCTTGCAAAGTTTGGTCACAATCAGAACATGTTTGGATTGGTAATTAGCGCCCAGTGCGGGTTTTTGAAGTCTCTTGGTGCTTAAGAGGCCATGAAAAATCCGGGCCTTCCCCATACCATCGTACCCAAACATGCTCCGATGGGGACCAAACTTTGCAAGCATGTGGGGGTGGGTCCCCCCCACATGCTTGCAAAGTTTGGTCACAATCTGAGCATGTTTGGATTGCCAATTAGCGCCCAGTGCGGGTTTTTCAAGTCTCTTGGTGCTTAAGAGGCCATGGAAAATCCGGGCCTTCCCATTACCATCGTACCCAAACATGCTCCGATGGGGACCAAACTTTGCAAGCATGTGGGGGTGGGTCCCCCCCATATGCTTGCAAAGTTTGGTCACAATCAGAGCATGTTTGGATTGGCAATTAGCGCCCAGTGCGGGTTTTTCAAGTCTCTTGGTGCTCAAGAGGCCATGGAAAATCCGGGCCTTCCCCATACCATCGTACCCAAACATGCTCTGATGGGGACCAAACTTTGCAAGCATGGGGAGGGGACCCACCCCCACATGCTTGCAAAGTTTGGTCACAATCAGAACATGTTTGGATTGATAATTGGCGCCCAGTGCGGGTTTTTGAAGTCTCTTGGTGCTTAAGAGGCCATGGAAAATCCGGGCCTTCCGCATACCATCGTACCCAAACATGCTCCGATGGGGACCAAACTTTGCAAGCATGTGGGGGTGGGTCCCCCCCACATGCTTACAAAGTTTGGTCACAATCAGAGCATGTTTGGATTGGTAATTGGCGCCCAATGCGGGTTTTTCAAGTCTCTTGGTGCTTAAGAGGCCATGGAAAATCCGGGCCTTCCCCATACCATCGTACCCAAACATGCTCTGATGGGGACCAAACTTTGCAAGCATGGGGAGGGGACCCACCCCCACATGCTTGCAAAGTTTGGTCACAATCAGAACATGTTTGGATTGGTAATTGGCGCCCAGTGCGGGTTTTTGAAGTCTCTTGGTGCTTAAGAGGCCATGGAAAATCCGGGCCTTCCGCATACCATCGTACCCAAACATGCTCCGATGGGGACCAAACTTTGCAAGCATGTGGGGGTGGGTCCCCCCCACATGCTTGCAAAGTTTGGTCACAATCAGAGCATGTTTGGATTGGTAATTGGCGCCCAATGCGGGTTTTTCAAGTCTCTTGGTGCTTAAGAGGCCATGGAAAATCCGGGCCTTCCCCATACCATCGTACCCAAACATGCTGTGATGGGGACCAAACTTTGCAAGCATGGGGAGGGGACCCACCCCCACATGCTTGCAAAGTTTGGTCACAATCAGAACATGTTTGGATTGGTAATTGGCGCCCAGTGCGGGTTTTTGAAGTCTCTTGGTGCTTAAGAGGCCATGGAAAATCCGGGCCTTCCCCATACCATCGTACCCAAACATGCTCCGATGGGTACCAAACTTTGCAAGCATGTGGGGGTGGGTCCCCCCCACATGCTTGCAAAGTTTGGTCACAATCAGAGCATGTTTGGATTGGTAATTGGCGCCCAGTGCGGGTTTTTCAAGTCTCTTGGTGCTTAAGAGGCCATGGAAAATCCGGGCCTTCCCCATACCATCGTACCCAAACATGCTCTGATGGGGACCAAACTTTGCAAGCATGGGGAGGGGACCCACCCCCACATGCTTGCAAAGTTTGGTCAGAATCAGAGCATGTTTGGATTGGTAATTGGCGCCCAGTGCGGGTTTTTGAAGTCTCTTGGTGCTTAAGAGGCCATGGAAAATCCGGGCCTTCCCCATACCATCGTACCCAAACATGCTCCGATGGGGACCAAACTTTGCAAGCATGTGGGGGTGGGTCCCCCCCACATGCTTGCAAAGTTTGGTCACAAAATCAGAGCATGTTTGGATTGGTAATTGGCGCCCAGTGCGGGTTTTTCAAGTCTCTTGGTGCTTAAGAGGCCATGGAAAATCCGGGCCTTCCCCATACCATCGTACCCAAACATGCTCCGATGGGGACTAAACTTTGCAAGCATGTGGGGGTGGATCCCCCCCACATGCTTGCAAAGTTTGGTCACAATCAGAACATGTTTGGATTGGCAATTAGCGCCCAGTGCGGGTTTTTCAAGTCTCTTGGTGCTTAAGAGGCCATGGAAAATCCGGGCCTTCCCCATACCATCGTACCCAAACATGCTCTGATGGGGACCAAACTTTGCAAGCATGGGGAGGGGACCCACCCCCACATGCTTGCAAAGTTTGGTCACAATCAGAACATGTTTGGATTGGTAATTAGCGCCCAGTGCGGGTTTTTGAAGTCTCTTGGTGCTTAAGAGGCCATGAAAAATCCGGGCCTTCCCCATACCATCATACCCAAACATGCTCCGATGGGGACCAAACTTTGCAAGCATGTGGGGGTGGGTCCCCCCCCACATGCTTGCAAAGTTTGGTCACAGTCAGAGCATGTTTGGATTGGCAATTACCGCCCAGTGCGGGTTTTTCAAGTCTCTTGGTGCTTAAGAGGCCATGGAAAATCCGGGCCTTCCCATTACCATCGTACCCAAACATGCTCCGATGGGGACCAAACTTTGCAAGCATGTGGGGGTGGGTCCCCCCCACATGCTTGCAAAGTTTGGTCACAATCAGAGCATGTTTGGATTGGCAATTAGCGCCCAGTGCGGGTTTTTCAAGTCTCTTGGTGCTTAAGAGGCCATGGAAAATCCGGGCCTTCCCCATACCATCGTACCCAAACATGCTCTGATGGGGACCAAACTTTGCAAGCATGGGGAGGGGACCCACCCCCACATGCTTGCAAAGTTTGGTCACAATCAGAACATGTTTGGATTGGTATTTGGCGCCCAAGGCGGGTTTTTGAAGTCTCTTGGTGCTTAAGAGGCCATGGAAAATCCGGGCCTTCCCCATACCATCGTACCCAAACATGCTCCGATGGGTACCAAACTTTGCAAGCATGTGGGGGTGGGTCCCCCCCACATGCTTGCAAAGTTTGGTCACAATCAGAGCATGTTTGGATTGGTAATTGGCGCCCAGTGCGGGTTTTTCAAGTCTCTTGGTGCTTAAGAGGCCATGGAAAATCCGGGCCTTCCCCATACCATCGTACCCAAACATGCTCTGATGGGGACCAAACTTTGCAAGCATGGGGAGGGGACCCACCCCCACATGCTTGCAAAGTTTGGTCACAATCAGAGCATGTTTGGATTGGTAATTGGCACCCAGTGCGGGTTTCTCAAGTCTCTTGGTGCTTAAGAGGCCATGGAAAATCCGGGCCTTCCCCATACCATCGTACCGAAACATGCTCCGATGGGGACCAAACTTTGCAAGCATGTGGGGGTGGGTCCCCCCCACATGCTTGTGAAGTTTGGTCACAAAATCAGAGCATGTTTGGATTGGTAATTGGCACCCAGTGCGGGTTTTTCAAGTCTCTTGGTGCTTAAGAGGCCATGGAAAATCTGGGCCTTCCCCATACCATCGTACCCAAACATGCTCCGATGGGGACCAAACTTTGCAAGCATGTGGGGGTGGGTCCCCCCCACATGCTTGCAAAGTTTGGTCACAATCAGAGCATGTTTGGATTGGCAATTAGCGCCCAGTGCGGGTTTTTCAAGTCTCTTGGTGCTTAAGAGGCCCAGGAAAATCCGGGCCTTCCCCATACCATCATACCCAAACATGCTCTGATGGGGACCAAACTTTGCAAGCATGGGGAGGGGACCCACCCCCACATGCTTGCAAAGTCTGGTCACAATCAGAACATGTTTGGATTGGTAATTAGCGCCCAGTGCGGGTTTTTGAAGTCTCTTGGTGCTTAAGAGGCCATGAAAAATCCGGGCCTTCCCCATACCATCGTACCCAAACATGCTCTGATGGGGATCAAACTTTGCAAGCATGTGGGGGTGGGTCCCCCCCCACATGCTTGCAAAGTTTGGTCACAATCAGAGCATGTTTGGATTGGCAATTAGCGCCCAGTGCGGGTTTTTCAAGTCTCTTGGTGCTTAAGAGGCCATGGAAAATCCGGGCCTTCCCATTACCATCGTACCCAAACATGCTCCGATGGGGACCAAACTTTGAAAGCATGTGGGGGTGGGTCCCCCCCACATGCTTGCAAAGTTTGGTCACAATCAGAGCATGTTTGGATTGGCAATTAGCGCCCAGTGCGGGTTTTTCAAGTCTCTTGGTGCTTAAGAGGCCATGGAAAATCCGGGCCTTCCCCATACCATCGTACCCAAACATGCTCTGATGGGGACCAAACTTTGCAGGCATGGGGAGGGGACCCACCCCCACATGCTTGCAAAGTTTGGTCACAATCAGAATATGTTTGGATTGGTAATTGGCGCCCAGTGCGGGTTTTTGAAGTCTCTTGGTGCTTAAGAGGCCATGGAAAATCCGAGCCTTCCCCATACCATCGTACCCAAACATGCTCCGATGGGGACCAAACTTTGCAAGCATGTGGGGGTGGGTCCCCCCCACATGCTTGCAAAGTTTGGTCACAATCAGAGCATGTTTGGATTGGTAATTGACGCCCAGTGCGGGTTTTTCAAGTCTCTTGGTGCTTAAGGGGCCATGGAAAATCCGGGCCTTCCCCATACCATCGTACCCAAACGACCAAAGAGCTAAATCCAATTTAACATTCCAATCATCCCTATTCTCTGACACAATCTTCTTCAAAATTCTAACCAAGATCTTATTGGAGCTCTCAGCCTGCTGACCATTAGCCTGAGGATGATACGCAGTGGAATTCTTGTGAAGTATTAAATGTGTTTTTGTTAGCACAGAAATGACCTCATTCAGAAAATGTGTACCTCTATCACTAACTAACTGCACTGGGCATCCAAACCTTGTCATAATATTGTGATACAGAAACTTTGCTACACTACTTGCCTTGTTATCCTTCAAAGCCATGGCTTCTACCCATTTAGTACAATAATCTGTAGCCACCAATATGTACTTGCATCCTGTTCTTTTTGACCTGGGTTTTATTGGTCCTACAAAGTCTAAACCCCACTTTTGAAAAGGCTCTAAGGGCAAAATTGGATTATCCGACATCCTATCCCCTGAATTTGGCTGGCCCATTTGCTGACACACAAAACAGCTCCTTGCATGATTATGAGCATTCTTTAAAATAGTGGGCCACCAAAGCCCTGCCTGCAGTATCTTCTTCCTTGTTATATCACAAGAAAAATGACCACCTAAAATTCCACCATGTGCTTCTTGCAAAACAACAGGTTGTTCAAACTCAGGCACACACCTTCTTATAATTTGATCTATGACCTTCTTATATAGAGCACCTGCAATTACCAAAAATGGTTTGCTTTTTAAAGCCAATTTCCTTCTTTGATCAGTTGTGAACCTTGTGGGCGTTGCTCCATCTGTTAAGAACACCAACATCTAATCATACCAAGAATCTGATACAGACCCTGAAACTACAAACAAAGCTGAATCAGGTAGTTGATCATCTACTCCTGTTTGCTGGTTCTCCACTTTCCAACCTACTCAAATAATCAACTATTGCATGTTCTTGTCCTAGTGTATGAATGATCACAAAATCAAATTCTTGTAACAAAAGCATCCATCTTGCTAATCTCCCTATAAGATGAGGTTTCTTGATCAAATATAACAATGCTTGGTGATCCACATGGAACATCACCCTATTACTCAGCAAATAATGCCTGAATTTGTAAAGTGAATATACCATGCCTAATGCCTCCATCTGTTTGACAGTGTAATTTCTTTCAGCACTTGTCATCATTCTACTTGCATAGTAAACTAGTCTGAACTAGCCCTTCACTTTTTCCTGCATAAGAATAGCTCCAATAGCAATGTTAGAAGCATCAACAAACACATGAAAAGGTAAATCCCAATCTAGGGGCTGCACTATCGGAGCTACCACCAACATTTTCTTCAAAATCTGAAATGACCTATCTTGAACTGCAGACCAGGAAAATTCCACTCCTTTCTTTGTTAAGTGTGTAAGAGGTGCACACACATCTGACAAGTATCTTAAATACCTACTGTGCCATTTAATTTGCCCCACAAATCAACCCACTTCTTTCAAATTGACTGGTTTTGCAGCCTTTTGTATAACTTCTATCTTCTTGGCATCTATGGACATCCCTTCCCGAGACACCACATGGCCCAGCAACACTCCCCTTAATATTGCAATAGCGCACTTAAAAGTGTTGAGTGCTACTTTGAACATCCGACATCTTTCCAAACAGAGCCTAAGATGATGTAAATGGAAATTCTTCTTACCAAATACTGAGAAATCATCCATGAAAACTCTCATGAAGTCTGACAAATATGGTTCAAATGTTTTGCTTGCCAGAAAGGAAAATGATGGTGGACCATTTTTTAGTCCAAATCTCATCACTGTATATGCAAATGCTCCCCATTATGTAATAAAGGCTGTTTTATCCATGTCTTCATGTGCTACATTGATCTCATTATACCCTGAAAAACCATCTAGGAAACTATGCATCTCGTGTCCTGCTACTGCATCAAGGAGTGTGTCACAAAAGGGCATTGGAAATGGATCAGTGATGGTGGCTGCATTTGATTTCCTGTAGTCCACACACACCCTGATCTTTCCATTCTTCTTTAGCACCACAACTATGGGAGATAGCCATGTCACCTCATTAATAGGCTTAATAAACCCTACATACAATAATTTATCCAATTCCTCTTTCACCTGTCTTGCATAGTTTGGATTCATGCAATATCTCTGTTGTATAATAGGTACTGCATCTTTCTTCAAATTTATCTTGTGTGGATGAAGAGCTGGATCTATCCCCTTCATGTCAGAGTATTCCCATGCGAGTACATCCTTGAACTCCATTAGTAGCTTCCTCAAATCTTCTTTAAACTGCCCTTTCACATGGATACTAACCCTTACTATCTTAGGGTCTTCCTCAGTCCCCAAGTTCATATCCTGAAGCTCATCTTCCTGTACCCTATTGGATTTGTTGAAGTTCTTTTCATAATTATGTTCTGCTATAATTATAGCTCCTGCTCATTAGCAGCATCCTCCTGTTTTGCCTTCTTTTCTAGGACTTTTCCAATAATATGGTTCAATGCCTTACCCTCTACTGCTTGTCCCTCTTTTAACTCACCTGTCGGATTTTTCGACTCACTCTCCACATGCTGCTGAATATCCGACTGCACTACGGTCCTCCATTTTCCTGGTATCTCTCCACTATATCTACAACATCGACTTCAAAAACGGGTCACACAGAGGGATTTAATTTCAAGTATTCTTCTTCCTCATCATCCTCCACTTCTTATGCCAAGTTAATCCCTTGAGCCCATAATGGCTTCTGAGCTTGTTTGAGAACCTTCTTTGAGAGCATAGGCAACTTTGCCACTTTCTTGCCCTACCTCATTATAATTGTATTTTCCCCCCAATCCAATTTTAATTTAGCAATTCTAAACCATGGCCTGCCCACTAGCAACATTGTGTAAGAAGAGTCAGTGTCCTGCATACGAATTACCACAAAGTTCACCTGAAATAGCAGTCCTGCAACTTCAATCTCCTGTTGCTTCAATATTCCTAAGGGTTGTAGCCTTCTTTGGTCTGCCATTTTAACCTGAAATGGTGCAGGTTCCAACTCCTGCAAATGCATTCTTAACAACTCACTAGACCCCTTCTCCTTTCCCTCATCTGGTTGTGATTCATAAACTAAATCTACTTGTTGCTGGAACACCTGATCATTCACTTCCTGATCTTCCATCACCTTCTTTTTCTGTAGCTTATCAATCTGATTGGACACCTTCTTCCTTACCACTTCCTGGTCTTCCCACTTTATAGGCCCTTTAGCCTTCGATCTAGTTACTGCTAAAGCTTCTACTGTTTTTCCTTTTTCACAATCTTCAACAACCATACATTTGGAACAATCACATTGTAGATCATACACCTCAAATATTTGACTTACCAGGTTTATTTGTGCCGAATCCTCTTCTTGTTGCTCTTGCTACTGCCCATCTCCTGGAATTAAAACATTACTCCTGCTTTCAGTTTTTGGATTATGTATCATCTCCACCAAGATTGCATTGGCTTGCGCTGGGGGTTGCTGGTTGCTAACCTTGCTCGGGTCCTTGGCCTCTGTTACCTTCATTATATCTAATCACAAGTCTTCCTCTCTCTTCTCTATGTTTGCACCATAACTCACAATCAAGCCCAATTCTGTGGTCCTCCTTGCTACATTAATCACATTGCAGGACTCCCCAAGGTCCCCTTTGATTCCCTTGTTGGCCTTGGCAATTCTGTCTTGGGAAAAATGATCTTCCTAGCCTATTATATGGTGCATTCTGATTTGCAGGTATTATTGGAGTAGCTTCAACAACTAGCTATTGTGGCACCCAATTAACTACATTTGGAGGAACTTTACCCCTATGATTAGAGTTATACCAACATGTTGCTATAAGATGACCTTCCTTTTCACAAATGTGACAATATTGCTTCTCCTTAGATTGGACTGTTGTATACCCCAAACTTTTAAGTTGTTTGAGGATCTTTTTCTCCATTCCTCCTTTTCCTTTCTTTTGCTTCTCTGCTCTTTGCTTTGTCCTACTAGAAGTTCTCTTCTTCTTGCTAGGCTTCTCATCCTCTCAGTCCCCGGATGATTCATCCTCCGACTCTTCCCCCTCACTTTTCTATTCTTCATCTATCATGCTATCCGATTTTGATGCATCCTTTCTCTTTTCTTTCTTCTTTCTTTTGACTATACCCAACCTTTTCTCTACTCTAGATGCAACCGTCACCAGGTCATCAAAACCACCTGCTATGTCCACATTGGCCACGGCACTCTTCAAATTCTCCCTCAGTCCTTTGACAAAATAACTAGCCAACACTTCGTCTGAAGGTTTTTTGTCCCCTTGCAATCTTGCAGTCAACCCTCTAAACTTCTGTGCATAATCCTCAACTAAAATCCCCTTCTGGTCCATGGCCTTTATCTTTTTAAGTATATCAGTAGGATTTTTCTCCTTTCTGAATCTAGCCAAGAAAGCATTCTTTCATGCATTAAAATCTACAAAATGTGCAAGGCCATATTGGGTAAACCAGCTCATAGTTGTCCCCTCCAAAGTTACTGCAAACTGCTCTACAGTTTCATCGGATCTCCATACAAGGCGGGATATCCACTGGCTTGCCATCGGGTCTCAAATTCAGCCACGTGATAGTCTGGATCCTCCCTCAACTTTGCCCTAAATTTGGGAGCCCGTACCTTGGGAGGATTAGGTGGTGCTGCAGCCATAGCGGCTACTTTAAGTGGTTGCCTAACTTTGGGCTTAAGTTTACCATGAAATGGGTCAAATTGTAGTTTTCTCTTGCTTCTTGCAGGTTTTCTTGTCAAGAGCAGAGTTCCTACAAATTGATGCACATGTTTTCTTGCAAGTTCTTGGTTAAGGTTACCTCATCCGATACTTGCCTTTGCACAAAAACTCCGGTGTGACTCGGCCACTTGCTTGCAGATCCAAATCATCATCTTCACCCGATGTCCCTTGCCCCACTGGGGTCGTCAAATCAGCACTCAGACTTCCCTCTTCTTTATCTTCTCCCATTGGAAATAATTGCTCCTCATAGCCAAACGGATCTTTTTTTAATGCTTGCGCCCATGTAAAATAAACTTTTACCTTCTTCTTTTCCCCGTCTAACATTCATACAGCACTCGTGCAACACATCACAATCACTACTCTCCCTATAATAACTACCCATACCCTAATAGTACACAAGGCTTCTCTGGATGTGAAGCCGGCATGATCGCCAATGTGTACAAGGGTGTGAAATACCCTATACTTGTAACCCTAAACACAAAAAGATCATATTTTCAAGAATCTGACGACCTAACCCTAATTTCTCTCACAATACACACACAAATCCGAATATCCACCACTCGTAGTAATTCCACCACATCATAATCAATCTAATAACGTATCATGAACATCATCATAGAACATTAATCAGAAATAGGCAAAACAATGGAGCTAGAGAGAAGACTCTGATTATATTCTAGGCATGGAGTCTTCCCATATCACTCGGACATTCACACGACTTGCAGTTATCAGATATAGCCGTTTTTACATCATACATGCCACTATCAGATATTCCACCTAGTCGGATATTCCACTTAATATCGTGTATTCCACTTAGTGCCTAAAGACTGATCTGTTAAGGTTCAACATGTAGGCATAGATGGAATCTGTAAATGTGCTCATGAACTCGCCACGTGTTGAATGGTGCTTCCCTAGCTGTAATCTCCTAGACTGCCCTTGGTTGACATACTCATACTGACTCCATGTCACTACCTTAGCAACTGAGGAATCCTCCTCGCACAAGTGAAGCATGGCCAAGGTAGGGCACCACGAGGTACAAGTCCCCATGACACAAGACATGCAATGGTAGACGGCATCCTCCACCTGCGGGCATAATAGTGAGTGAACAAAGTCCCTCGGGCTATAAGGCACAACCCCCCGCCGATGGCCAGACAAGCCACAAAAGACATCATACAAAAGCTAAAATCAAACGTGGTACCTACAAAGACATGTGCCACGCTGCTTTGAGTAGCACACAAATGGAGGCTTGCAAGCCTCAAAGGAATGCTAGCTGGTGGTGATCTCAGGCTGTGTAGACCTAAACTCAAAGTACAACTCTATTTGTGTTATCTCAAGAAAGGAAGCCCCATGCTCTATGTACTCCCCACAATGAACCCTATGTCTCAATGCCTTCTTATACTCTGGTGATGCATGACAATGCTCCTCCCAAAATCTCTCTATCATCGCCCTCATCTCAGGGTCTAAAAAATGACTGCATCTAGGTGCACCGCCACTACTAGCCCATACAGCACCTTCAATCCCACTATCCAAGCTTTGTCTCCTCACAAACTCTGCATGAAGTGCCCGGTGACAAATCTAAAGTATGTGAGAAGTGGCACAATGCGTACCTTCCAAAACACTGCTGGAAACAAACACTATAAGGGCACGTCTGCAGCCAATCCATCTGGATGCATCTTATGCTTCAATGTGTTGTAGGACTGCCTCAAGCTCCTTAGCACACTAGCACCGGCCCTTCTCGAATGTGGGCTACAAATCATAGAAGCGGCAGTATACTGCCCCATGCGCAAGTGCCGTAGCAACGCATCTAGCACACTAGAATGTGATGCCACATCAAGGTCAACAAAGTACTTATCGAAGATAGCATTGGCACAATTTTGTGCACCAGACCTAGAAAGGGATTTCCCATGAGAAGATGCCTCATGAGGAACACCCAAGGGTGGAGTTGCAAGCACACGGTCGATGTGTCATCGGCATCACACACCGAAGTGAGGACTGTCGGCAGCGATAGGAAGGGCATGTGCACCACATCGAGGAGCGACATTAAGGTCATGGGATGCACTAGATGGAGGAGTTCTGAGCTCATAGGTGTCACCCAAGAGTGGTGAGGAAAACTCATGGGCTGCACCCGTGGTAGAGGAGTGGCAAGCTAATGGGAGGCGCC
This sequence comes from Cibotium barometz, assembly GCF_041138505.1. NCBI lineage: Eukaryota > Viridiplantae > Streptophyta > Polypodiopsida > Cyatheales > Cibotiaceae > Cibotium > Cibotium barometz. The sequence continues at coordinate 4,709,124 of NC_141072.1, read as the reverse complement.
CGACAACAAAGGAGTGGCAAGCTTGGATGGTGCACCCAGAGATGGAGAGGCACCCAATGGAAGAGTGGCTAGCTCATGGTGGGCAACACCCGAGTGAGAAGTGCCAATCTCAGAGGGCATGCCAAAAGGTGGAGAGCCACTGAAGATAGGAGTGTCCACCTCATGGGAGGTGCCTGAGGGTGGAGTGACAACGATATGGGAAAGGGGTAAGGGAGGAGTGGCAAAGGGCTCAAAATAGTGTGGAGAAAGAATTGTGTGAGAATGAGGTGGAGTGGGGTCATGTGGAATAGATGGAGAATGGGTGGGGGGAGGAGATGATGCCTCACCAATCGAACCCACTATGCGTTGCAATGCTCGAGCCCTTGCTTTGCGCTCATGATCTCTTCTTCTTCTACCTTCCATGTGAACCCTTTCTTGCTCCTCATGAACAAGGTGGATCAGGGGATCCCGTTGCCTATTGCTTTTTCTACTTCTATGACTTTGTGAACCCATGCTAAGAAGTAGGAAAAAAGAGATTAAGCAAAAAATTGAAGATAAGTAAGATTAAACCAATACTAACATATGTTTGGAATGGAGCTATCTCCAAAGTTAATGAAGCTATAAGAATGAGGGAGACTCCAAAAATTGGGCCATATATACCATGCTAGTTAACATTTTATTGGTTAAATAAAATTATGGATAAAATCAGGATTTTTACAAATAATGATAATTTATTATAAAATATTAGAAAATATTAAAGATAATTACAATTATTATAAATGATAAATGAATTAATTATTTTAAGTAACGAATATTATTTTTTATTTTTTAATAAATAAAATTTATTTCTATAGTACGTAAAATTTATTTGATAAATAAATAACATAAAAATTTCTTTAGACATATTTCAAGTTTTTCTTCCAAAAAATATTTTAAAAAAACATGAATTTATATTTGTTTAATTATATTGTAATAATTGATTGCTTGAAAAATAAAATAAATATTTAGTTTTTAAAAATTTAATTTAAATAAATAAATAATATTTATTTTATGAAAAAAATTATATTTATTTCTTCTTTTTTTGGAGGAGAGCTTTAAAATTATATTATATAATTTTATTTTATACTTTTAATTTTAAAAAATATTTTAAAAATGATTTTTTAAAATTTTTTTGTATTTAAAAATCATGAAATATAATGGTGAGGTAGTAGGTGTTTTGCCACGTGGCAAAAATATGCTGATATGGAACCTTCACATGGGCATTCCTCATGCTCAAGTGTGAGGTGGCAATGCCATGTGTGTATATGATGTGTCATGCCATGTAGGCACAGAAAGTCAGCCAAGTTGACTGTGTTGAGGTGGCAAGATGACATGGACATTCTTGATTACGCGGAAATGCCATGTATGCATTTGATGTAGCATGCCATGCAGGCTTTAGGGAGTCAAGCTTGTTGACTAAGTTGAGGTGGCATGATGAGGCATGCTGAGATGGCAAGATGCTTATATGAAGTCTCCCCCATATGATGTGGCATGTACATGTAGGACTAAGACTATGTTACCATAGCTCAATTTCTTGACAAATGGAATAATCTCTAGGCTTGGTGAAACACCAAGCCTTATAGGGTTCCTTTGTATTAGACTTTGGGTGGACAAATAGTGAAATTTTGATTAAGATGATTGGAAAATGGACTTCCCTTACTCAAATTCACTCAAATGTTTTTTGTTAAATTCATCATGAGACAGGTACTTTGATCCACAAGAAATTCAAGTGTAATTAGGGTTGTATAAAATTTATATAATTAAATTATTAAACTTTTACAGTGCCTCTAATACTGAGAGAATTTGCTACAGAAGATCGGAAGATATCCAACCGTTAAAATTACAATTTGACAATATAGCCACATTCTATACATATTTTTCTAACTTCTCACCATTTGATCTTCAATGATGAGGTTCACATTTTGCAAGATCTTCAATAGAAAATCACATATTGCTTTACAATATAAACCAGCGAAAACATATTATAAAAAATAGTTAAATAGCCAAAAAATCCCAATAAATCAAGTTAACCTCTATGCAATGTGTTGCATTTATGTACGAATTGGGATGATCATTGGACTTGGGATGCAAAAGTAATAAGCATTGTATGTGTGACATATACTAAAGTAAAGAAAGGTGGAAAATGCAAATGCCAAAACTTACGTGCAATGAAACAATCACTATAATAAATTGGATTTCCGATTAGGGGGTGCCATTAGAACTCTCACTATATGTATAATGTGCCCCAAACACCATGCCACTAAATTCCAAACATAACAAGAGATTGGGCCTTAAAGTTGTGAAGATGCCTGTTTTCAGGTTACCTTTAGGGTACCCAATTGTCAAAAGTCGTGCCGCTTATCTTGCAGCAACCACCCTTATCATGTCTTGGATCAAGAGAGGATAAATAAAGTTTTTATGTAACCGCTCTCTCAAAATATTGCTTTTTTAGAAACTTACTAGGATTGGATTTTTTTTTTGAAGGTTCATCTTAAAAAAAAACCCTTTCGTTTTTTAGAACCAAAAATTTCTCCATGAGGCTTATATGAAAAATTCTTATCTTTTTCTTTACGATTACCATTACCCATGGGTCTTTCCTTCTTGTACTCCCTTTTCAGGCCTCTAATGAAGCCTCTTATTTTTTGAAAATTGTCTATGTCCTTTAGTTCTGAGACAATTTCTCTATAGCAAGCTATATATTGAGTGAGATTTAAATTCTTTTTCTCCATAGAACAATTATCCCACTCCTCTCCCAATTCCGATCTTCTTCATTTTTAGTAAGATATTCTCTTAAGAACAATTCCTTGAATGAATCCCAAGAATCCGGTACTTGCCTAGCTTTTGCTAAAATCATCACCACTTATAAGATTTTCCTTTGAAGGATAGGCTAGCTTCAATGGGGCGGGTATGATATGGCACATTTCTTAAAAGATGCTAATCTTGCCATTTTTGTAGAAAAAGTATGGACCGCATCTTTATTTCTCTTCTTCTCTTCTCCATAAAATTGGGTGCCTTTAAATATTTGAATGCCATACCCTAGTCTCTAGTTTTGGGACCCTCTTCAACTATGGTTTCATTTAAACCTTTTTCTAGATTTTTTTCCTTTCCCTCAATAATGTTATTTTTAGATATTTCTTTTACTTCCAATCCTTCCCCTCCCATCAAGGACGTAAGAAGACCCATCATTTTCTCAAGTTTATTCTCTATATTAGAGATTTTTTCTTTCATTTTCTTCATTTCTATATCCTTATAGACATTAAGATCTAAATCTTGCATATCTATTTCATTTGTTTTTGTAATATCCTCTTCCATGTGGAAAGAGGATATTGGGTTTTCTCCCCTCTCCCCATTTTCATCCTTCCCATGTTGAGAAGCCATTTACTCTAAAAATAAACAAAATGGAAAGTTTATTACAAAGATAAAAAGATGCAACACAATGACCTTACTTGGTTGGGTAATTATGAATTGTCTCTAATGATGCGAAGAACAATTCTGGTGATTCCTCCTTGTTGATATTTGCTTTAATGATTCTTCAATATTGTCATGTACTCCACTTGCTTCATGTAGAATCTCCAAAGTATGCCCAATTTATTATGCAAGAGGTATGCTCAATCTATTAGGCAAGAGTTATGCCCAATCAATTAAACAATAGGTATTTGTATGGAGAAGACTTGAGAAGTATAAGGATTAGCTTATGGAAATGAGTAGAGAAGAGATTAAGGAGTAGAGACTAGAGTTAGCAACAATGAGTAGCTCAGTGGAAACATCAAAGGGATAGAACTTAGCTATAATACCAATGTAATGCTCCTTGCATCATAAGCTTGAGGACTTGTAAGACTAGAACTTTGATTATCCACCCAACCATATCCCAAATGAACTTTAAACACATGGTTATCTAGGCCTAAGTAATGCATGACCTTCCAACATTAGCCCCTTGACCTTTGATTGCCTAGGGATGGCCCTTTCACTATCTAATGCCTCCTCAACTCACCCTAGAAGGGGGCACCTACTTGGCCTTTGCGATTCCCTTATGCACCATATATATCCCTTTTACTTTAACCTTAATGCCTATTAACCATTTATTTAGGTATTTCCAATTCAAAATCCCCTGAACCTTATTTATATGCAAACATTTTACATATAAATAATATTTTCTAGTATCACCTTATAGTGTTTATTGTCAATCTCATAACACCTCCATGGATTTTTCTATGATAGATCAAATTAGAGACTTTATCAACTCTATATAGAGGAGTCCAATCACTAGGCAGAGGAAGGTATTTTTGATTATTTAAGAGCCAGCTGTTGTGCTGCAGTTGCTAAGATGTCATTAGCTACTATGACACCTTTTAATCATGGGAATTAGGCAGTTGTAGAGGACATGAGAAGACCCAAGAATATGCAACCACGATTCATATAAGTGGATCTGTTATTGAAGTATGGTTTAGGGTGTTTAGGATTAAGTGACAAATGTAAAATCTACTGTTTATATGTTTCATGGTGTGAAGACTTGGTAGACAATATTGTTAAACCCATTTTGAGGTAAACCTAGTATATCTCTGCTATCACATAGGACAAATAGCACAATAAGTCTCATCAAATGATACTATAAAAGGAAATATGATAATGGCTATCAATGCCACAAAAATATGTTTCTTGTAATCATGTAGTTCATCTATCTTTAAGTTTTGGGCACCCAAGTGTGAATATAGACTAGTTGTATATACAACAACATTCTTATAATGAAAGAAACAATCCCCCTTTGTGCCAAATGAGTTTGGTATTATATCTTTGCTTTTTTGTGTCTATGGTGTGAGTAAGAGAGTTCAAAGAAGAAAGGGCTCCATTCTTGGTGCATGTTCCTCTTATGCTTATGATGAGTGTGAGAGTAGGGAGGACTGAGAATCATGTGTATGAAAAGAGGCAACCTCATGGGTGAGAGCTTGAGGAAGAGGCAAGGAGTGGATCTAGCTACCACTAGCATAGCTTCGAGTCTTCAGAGATATCACTACAACACGTCGAGGACATAGCAACAATTTCTAGTAGCGTTCAGGCATTTGGGATGTCAGGGCCTTTTGTGGCTTCTCAGTAGGCAAATTTCACTAAACCAATAGCGATAATGTACATCGCAATTTTAATTATATACTATAATTTTGCTATTGAAGTAGCAAGTATAGCAGCAAAATAGTTTTGCTGCTATACTCTCATTTAAAATTTGAGAGAGTTGTTGAAGATTGAAATTAGGTTATACATGTGGCATATAGAAAATGATGATAGTTATAAAAAAACATTCATCAAAACTTTTAAATCCATGTTTTAAAAAAATAGTTGAAACTTTTGAAGGGAAATAATTATAGAAATAATGTCAAGATGATGAATCTATCCCATATTTTAATAGATCTATTTGTGTTTCTTCATCAATATCTATATCTAATGGAAGCTCAATGAAAAGATGGGGTTCCATATCAATATCACTATCATTATCCAATAAAGCATTGTGATGATCGATGGGTGACTCGTCATCTTCTTTGGATTGATGTTCCTCATGCTCTTGATTGGCCTCCTCTAGTTTTTTTTCTTCATTTTCATCATTGTCTTCTTCCGATGAGTCGATTTTGAGATAGTACTTGCATCTCATCTAGAGATGCCCTCAACATCCTGATCTTGAAAGATATGTTTTGAATGAGGAAAAACTTTGTATAACATACCACCACTTTGGATCAATTCGATCGGTGTGAAAATCTAAAATCACAAAGAGAAGGGGTTACACTTTTATTATATACTACATCAAGATTTACTGGTGAGGATTGGTTAGGTTACTAACGTGTTTGTTGCTAGTATTGAGGTAGTACAAAATTATCTTTCTCATCATTCCAAAACTTGGTGAAATCAATTTGAAAAAAACCCATTTGGATGTTTCTTCATGGTTTCTTGAGCTCCTCTATATATCACCTTGAATCATTTGACATCAAATATGTATAGACTAAATTCTTTAAACCCAACCTCAAGAATATCTTGGATAGTTCCACAATTCTCGAGATTGTTCTCTATGACATTGGTATCATGTCTACTAGTTTGACATTCTTGCTTCAAAGTTTTCATCACTTCTTTTAGTATCCAAACGCTTCGTGCGAAAGTGCTTTCCCTATGACCATAGTGTATTATATAGTTTTTTGTATTAACATTAAACAAAAGCATGATATTTGGTATAGTGCATTAAAGAAGTTATATAGCAATTGAAGCATGAGATAGAATGAAAAATCTCCTTTAACACTATCCACCTATTCAACAAAGGAATAAATTATAAATTAAAGAATAATAGGTAATTTCAAAGCTATATATTATACCAAATGCACAAATATATAGTTTCTATTGGAACTCACCTTGCCAATCCACCTAATTTATAGATGTAATTCCGAGCTTTAACTTATTCGCACCCACCAATTGATGTTTGAAGTATGAACTAGTGCAATCAATTTTTGAAAACAATAAAAGATCAATATAGTCCACATAACATAAACCAAGGAGTGCCCAAAAAATAGATATAGTTATGAATGTACCTACATCATCTTGCACCTATCATGTGATTTGAGACCATACAATTGATGCTTGACCTTCTTTTTTGATATTGTAAATGCACCCTTTAATGAGTGCATTACACCGGTTCATGTACGAAAATATGAAATTTGATTCTTGACATTATTTTCCTCTTGCCTTGTCAACCTCCATGGCACCTTTGGTAAAACCACCTTGTCATTGGCTACCCTTGGCCATGAATTTTCTATGCATTTGATATCCTTTAGGTCATCCCTTATTGCATGGGTGTCTTTTTTTACCGATTAGATGGTCCCAAATCATTGATGCCACATTCTTAAAAATGTGCATTAAATCCAAAAGATGATTTATTCTTAACTTTGTCCAATATGGTAGAAGATAGAAGATTGAGTACCCTTTCATGCCTGCAGGTGTTGTGATGCGAGTCACCCTTCATCTCTCGTCCCACTCTCCATCTCTCCACCCTCCCTCCAATGGCATTGTAGGAGGCGAATGCTACATGGCCTCCCACTCTGCACCTCTCATCATAATCGGAGAAACCTCTAATGGAGCATAATTTAGGGTGTTTGGAGGAAGAAATCGATGATGTTCATCATACACCACTTTCTTTAGTGCATGTTCTTGTTTGGAAACAAGTGATGGACCACAAATTGGATATGCATTATATTCTACAATTGTGAGACCTACAAAATTGCCATGTAAGAATTGGAAGTTAATATACATTACAATACATTAGAGTTATAAAAGAATCATTTGCGTATGCTTAGATAAGAATCAATTTATGAGTACAACATACTTGAGAATTCCGTATAGTGCGAAAAATCATGCATAGTTCACATCAAGATACCCTTGACCATCAGTGCATTGTGGCATGAAATCGGACGAGAAACATCATATGCCCTTTTTCCTCTCCATAATTTCTTGAGCTCATCAATCAAGGGCTCAAGGTATACATCCATATTTTTTACCTTGTGCTTCCCGGGCACAAGAAGTGCAAGCATCACATGACCCTTCTTGATGGACATCCATGGAGGAATATTGTAATTCACAACAACAATGGGCCATGTCGACTATGATGTAGACCTTAATCCAAATGGGCTCACCCCATCCATACCCAATCCAAGCCATAAATTATGGAGCTCATCTTTGAACTCTGGCCATCCATCCTCAATGTGAGCCCAAGCCGGTGAGTCAGCAAGAATATTCATCATGCCATCAATTGAACGATGGTTTACATGCCATGTCATTAACTCAGCGGCGATGGATTGACACACAAGAACATATATTGAATGTGAGGTATAATAGGAAAGTGCCTCAATACCTTTTATAGAATTTTTGCACCATGTGAATTCTCCACAAATTGGACATTTCACGACATTGGCAAAGGCACCCCTAAATAGTATGATAGAAAACAGAAGCAGGATGAAACACACACAAGAGAAGCAAACCCTAATCCATATCCATCAATCATAAAGAAGGAGAGAAGCCATAGTCACCATCTCTCTCACACACACAAAGGGGAACACAACATAGTGTTATGTCCACACTACAAAGTAAACCTAATGTAATGTCCACACCACACATGACCAGCTGGACGCGGTCATAAACACACCACACGATATCTATCTACCATACTGTCACTCTGTCAGCACCCATGTGCTATCCTCCAGCTGTATATGAGCTTGACATTTCAACACTCCCCCTCAAGCTCGACATGTCCATCTCTAGGACTCCCAATCTGGTATGGAAATACTCGAACTTATCCTTACCAAGTGCTTTGGTAAAGATATCTGCAACCTGCTCATCTATCTGTACATATGTCAAATCAACATGCCCATCTAGCACCTTCTCTCTGATGAAATGATAGTGGACCTCAATATGTTTGGTCCTGGCATGATAAACTGGGTTGCTAGCAAGCTGAATACTACTCATGTTGTCACAATGAATGACAACTCTCATATCACTCTGTAACCTGACATCATCTAGCAACTTCTTCAACCACATAGCCTCACATGCAGCTATGGCTGCTCCACGATACTCTGCCTCTGTGGTAGATAAAGCAACTGTAGGTTGCTTTTTATTGCTCCAACTCACAGCTCCACTACCAAGGCTGAAAACATAGCCACTGGTAGACCTCCTGTCATATGCACTACCGGCCCAATCTGCATCTGTATATCCATAGACATGCATGTCTTTTCCTGCCTCATAGAAAAGACCATAATGCACGGTAGTTTTGACATATCTCAGAATCCCTCTCACAGCATCCAAGTGAGGTTTACGAGGACTCTGCATAAACTGACTCACCAAACCAACTGTATAACTGAGATCTGGCCTCGTAATGGTCATGTAGATAAGGCTACCAACCATTTTCCTATACATGGTGATATCATCAAGCTCATCACCCAAATCAGTCCTAAGCTTCATGTTTTGCTCTAATGGTGTCAACATTGGTTTGCATGCTGTCATACCATACTTTGCCAGCATGTCAAGTGCATATTGCCTTTGCACCAACCATATACCCTTGCTTGTTCTAATCACCTCAATGCCAAGAAAGAACCTTAAATCACCAAGGTCTTTCATATCAAACTCTTTGCATAAAGAGGCCTTAACCTCATCAATGCCTTTCCCACAATCACCTGTGATAATCAAATCATCAACATAAATGACTATCATCACGATACCATCATGTGTCTTCTTCACATAAAGTGAAGAGTCTGCATTTCCAACCACAAATCCAATACTGACAAGATATCTGCTGATCTTGTCACTCCAAGCACGAGGTGCTTGCTTCAAACCATAGATTGCTTTCTTTAACCTGCAAACAAAAGTCGGATATTTTGGATGTACATATCCTTCTGGCTGTTCCATGTACACCTCTTCTTGTAGTTCACCATTCAAGAAAGCATTTTTTACATCCATTTGATGTAAAGCCCAACCTTTTTGTGCTGCTAGTACAATGATAGCCCTCACTGTAGCCATCTTAGCCACTGGGCTGAAAGTTTCATCATAATCAAGACCATAAGTTTGTGCATATCCTTTAGCGACCAACCTTGCCTTATGTCTCTCTAGGCTGCCATCTGACTTGCACTTTACCTTATACACCCATTTGCAACCAATTGCATTCTTTCCTTGAGGTAACTCAGCCAATTCCCATGTATCATTTTTGTCCAAAGCATCCATCTCTTCATCCATGGCTTTCTCCCATACATGCTCTCCAATAGCCTCTGTATAGCATGTAGGTTCCACATGCTTTACCATAGATGTCATGTATGCATAGTGCATAGCAAAATCTCTATATGTCAATCTTTCAACTGGATATCTGACTCTCTGGGATCTCCGCAATGCATGCGGGTCACTCTGCACACCTGTAACTCTAGCATGTGGTGGCACATATCTGTCCTGCCTAGCACCAGGTGTGCGTAAAACAGGTATGCCGAGCTCCTCATCCAGACTCTCAGAACTAGATGACTCATAACCTGTGATCCCAATTCCTTCGACTTTCTTCTTGCCTTTATCCATAGCACTACTCCCAGTGCTCACACTCTCATGCCTCAAACGTCCTGACCATGGACGTACACTGCTACTCTCAGCCTCTGCTCTGCTGGCCCAGACATAATAGTAGAACTAGAACTTGCTTGTGATGGCAAGTTCACAGACACATCTGCCTCAAGTGAGTCAATAACTTCCTCATCTTTTGCTTTGTACCAACTAGCAAGCTCATCAAACACCACATCTCGTGAGATGACCACTTGTCTAGTTTGAGGGTTATAACATTTGTAGGCCTTTCGATCCTGTGCATATCCAACAAATACACATTTCTCTGCCTTAGGATCCAACTTCCGTCTTCTTTCATCAGGCACATGGACATAAGCTACGCATCCAAAGACTTTGAGATGTCCAATGTCTGGCCTGTATCCTGTAAGCCGCATCTCTGGCGTGCTTCCATGAATGGCTGCTGTAGGTGTTTTGTTTAGGATATACACTGCAGTAGCACATGCTTCTGCCCAATAGTAATCTGGCATGCTCTTTTCATTGAGCATTGCCCTTGCCACTTCACATATGACTCGATTCTTTCTCTCAGCCACACCATTCTGCTGAGGTGTATACCTGCATGTCAACTGTCTCCTTATCCCATGCTTCCGCAAGAAATGCTCAAAAGCTTTTGAGGTGTATTCACCACCTCCATCTGTTCTCAGACACTTAATCCAACAGCCATATTGTTTTTCTACAAGAGCCTTGAAATCCATGAATTTTTCCAGCACTTCACTCTTCTCTCTCAGAAAATATATCCATGTCATCCTGCTGAAATCATCTATAAACGTCACATAGTATAGACTGCCTTTGATAGATGGGTTTTGTGCTGGGTCCCATACATCACTGTGCACTATCTCAAGTGGCCTGTTACTCATATTTCCTTCTCTAGGAAACCTCAACCTTGCTTGCTTTCCAAACTGACAGGCTTCACACACATGCATATGTCCATCATATTTGAATCGAGGCAATCCACTGACAATGCCTCTTGTTTGCATGTTCTTTAATCTCTGTATATTGACATGTCCAATCCTCTTGTGCCACATGTCAATGTCCTGCACAATCCCATTGCTCTTTGAAAACATGGCTGAGCTCAATTCTGGTATGCCTGCATCCAATTTGAACAACCTTCCTTCCTTCTTGCCCTTGGCAGTCAATCTACAGCCATGCTTAAAGTCTTCCACAAAACAGCCATTCTCATTGAATCTTACTTGTAATCCCTGCTCAACCATTTGGCCTACTGATGCCAAATTCTTTGTGATGGATGGTACATATAACACTTCTGACATATTCTTCACATTTCCATCATGCATCCTCAAAGGCACACTGCCAACATGTGTTATAAGATGCTGAGTATCATCTCCTATGACCACATAACCATTTGTATCCAATGGTTGCATCTTCTCAAACCACTCCCCATGACATGTCATGTGGTTTGAGGCACCTGAATCCATATACCATGACTCATCTCCAGCATTCTGAGAATCCATTGTCCCCATAACATGCTTCATTGCAAAAAGATGATTTGAACAATTTCCATGTTGTGGTCTTCCATTCCTGACATCATTTTGCTTTTTGTAACAATCTTTTGCCATATGTCCAAGTTTGCCACAATAGTGACATTCAATCCCATTCAAATTTTGTTGAGGACCTTGCCATCGTCCTCTACCACGAGCACCTGTTCCAAATCTCCCCCTATGGGATTGAAATCCACGACCTCCACGTGATCCAAATGATGACTGTGAATTCTGAAAATTCTGATTTGATTGTGGTTGAGTAGACCTGTCATTCCAACCACGTCCTCCACGGCCTCGAGGGGTAAATCTCCCCCTGCCTCGAAAGCCTCTAGATGAGTAAAAAGCCTGATTCCTTGCATGCTCATCATTGCTTGACGAGGATGCACCACCTGTAACACTCATACCACCAAGACCAAGCTTCAATTCTTCCACAATGAGCAATGACACAAGCTCATTAAAGTCTGGCATTCCTCCCAACCTTACTGAGATGGAAGTGTCAAAAGATTTGTATTCTTTGCCTAAACCACGCAACGTGAGAGCAACCAAATCATCATCATCCATTGGGGCATGGATGCAAGGAATCTGCATAACCCTTGATTTCCTGAACATATTCATGTATACTCCGATTCCTTCGTGTTACACTGTGAATCTATTGCTTTAGTTGTATCTTCCTTGCACCAGTGTCTGTCTCATACATTCGGCACAATATACCCCATGCTTCTTTCGGTGTATCTGCATCTTGGATGTGAATAAGCAAGGCATCTGTTACACATATGGAAAAATAATGCAACACCTTCGAAGACCGCTCTACCCATTGCTTGTGAGCCAGTAACTGAGCATTATTTGGTTAAGGAGGTAGGTATGGCTCCGGGTCTTCCTCCAAGACGAGACTCCATAAACCTTTGCCTTTCAAAAAACTCTTCATTCGAAACTTCCACACTTGAAAGTTAGTGCGATCAAGCTTCTCTCCAACAATCTGTATCGGACCATCTCCCATTGTTGCAAAAATATAGTAGATGTACCCCTTTGACAAGTTGTATGCCGGACCTGTAAAGCTTCAAATCTCTCCAAATCACATCAAATGCTTGAAAATTGTGTGCATTAACATCCCACAATGATGCATCAACAATGTACACTCGATCAAAGTTGAAACCAAATGATATTCCTTCACAAAAACTTTTCTGGTTTTTTTCTCGCCAGTAATTTCTCGCCAGTAACCAGTCAAGATTATGCTCTAAATCCTTCAAATCTTATCCAAATTCAATGATTCAACTTGCATTGGCTTCCCAACACATTGCTCCAACATATCCTAGAAGGGTTTGATCAAATTCTTCAAGGTGAATGAGAACCACCAATTTTTGTAGCTCCCTGGTTTGCTTTTTTCTGCATCTGTCAGGTACCACCTCTCACTAAAAGTGCTCTATCTCCTTCAAATCTCATCCAAATTCAAAACTTTTTGAATCAAAAGTTTAGCAACACCTTTCTCCTTGCTTGTACCAAAGGAATTAGTCCAATTCTCAACAGGTAGAGATTAATGCTTGCATTAGTGAAGCTCTGTTTCTGCAACACAGTTCTATACTTTTGCTAATGATTGGTTATTGAGTTGAATGAGCTCCAAATCCTTCAAGTAAGCTTCCCAAATGTTAATTTCAGCTCCAAACAAGTATTTGCTAAGCTCCAAGTGATTTCAACCTCTTGTAAAGACCTTGTAATGATCAAATATGAGTGTAGATGATGAAAACTGTCCAAAATCTGCTAGAAAACACGCCGCCTGCTCCTGGAGCTCTAGGAGAGAGGGGAAATCACCAATGAGTTGATAAAATTCTTAGCAATGACCTAATGCATCATGGGTATGAAGGGTTTGGATCAATTTTGCTTCAATCTTCCGCATTCGATCCTCCATCGAGCATATGTTCTCTGTTTTTGTAGGGTCCAGAAAACCAGAGTTTTTTTCTTCACAAATTACTTGTAAAGCATCAATTTTCCATGCAATGATTTGCCCCAAAGTTGCTAATACATGTGTTCATTCACAATACATGAGAGCCTCTGTGTTTCCTTTGTATTTTCCCCAATACATTTGACAAAATACATTCCTTCACAAGCTTTCCATGAAAGCTTCAAAACCAGAAATTTTCTGCTTGCTTTTGCACATTTAATCTTCTCTTACACTTGCTCTTGATACCTGCAATCCGCAGAGGGGGTCTTGCTACACTTACCAATGGTCCTTAGCTCTCAGATCTGATGCCAGTGTGTGCTCCACAGCTTCTCCTTTGCTCCAAGCTCCAATGGCTTCCTTCACAGCTTTTTCTTCTTCTTTCCTCTTCTCTCACTCACTCTCACAACACAGCTAATGAGCTCTTGGCTCTGATACCATGATAAAAAACAGAAGCAGGATGAAACACACACAAGAGAAGAAAACCCTAATCCATATCCATCAATCATAAAGAAGGAGAGAAGCCATAGTCACCATCTCTCTCACACACACAAAGGGGAACACAACATAGTGTTATGTCCACACTACAAAGTAAACCTAATGTAATGTCCACACCACACATGACCAGCTGGACGCGGTCATAAACACACCACACGATATCTATCTACCATACTATCACTCTGTCAGCACCCATGTGCTATCCTCCAGCTGTATACGAGCTTGACATTTCAACATAGTACACAATCATTATGGCATGCATGAATTCGAGTGTAATCCATACAAAGCTTAGAAAGTCTTCTTTGAGCATCACTTCTTCTTGCGGGAATCAAATTGTTTGTTGGGAGCATCTTCTTTACTGAAATCCCTATCCACATCTCATACACACATAAGAGCTTAAGATTAAGCCAAAACAACCTTCCTCACACGGAACAACCTCCACTCCTAGAGACATTGGTGGTCTTTCTTCCTTCCTTTTCTCTTAGATCTAGATCCTTATCGGTACCTTGTTTCAAGGTAGCCCAAGCTTATGGAAAGATCTAAAGGATTGGATGGAGGGACGTCTAGGGGCAAGTATGCAAGAATACATGGAACTAGATATCTCTAATGAGTCCAAGGAAGACAAACTTGTCATACCCCAAGAAATCACTGGCACCCCCACTGTTTGCGTAAATAAGCTTGGACAATAATTTGAAGGTGAATGCGGCTTTGCTGATAACCTTCGCTGGCCTCCAGGTTTCACAGCAATCCTAGATGGGGGGAGAACGAGTGAGCATTGTTACAAAACAATTCTAGGAAAGATGGGGACTACCCACCATGGATGACACCACATTTCTAGTCAAATGCGCTGACAGAGCCACAGCTAGACGCATTGTTCTACTGAAGGATTTGAAAATAAATATCCTTGGAACTACTTACCGCCACACCTTGGTGGTGATGAACTTTGGACGTCAGCCTGTTTCTTATGACTGCATCCTTGGAAGACCATTCATGAGAGAATCTAAGATAATCCATGACTAAGATATCAACCGCATTTACATTCAAAGAAAAGATATCAACCGCATTTACATTCGAAGAAAAGATCAAACCATAAAGATCAACCTATGCATGTGGAAGGTACACCCCATGAGTGGCAGACCCTTTGTATAGGACTCAATAACAACAACTAGATCCACTGTAGTCCATCTGTGTCAAACGTGCCACAAGACACTAGATGATGAAAAGGATAGTGAGGAATGTGCACCTCTTCTGGAGCTAGAAGACTGTGAGAATTAGATGCATATCCTGCCACCTTGGATATTCTTCCTAAATGCACTAGCACGAGGTTTGCTATGGTAGACAGAAGGAGATCACATCTCTATATATGCTTAGCTCAGCATACCTTCCTAATGTTGCCACTTAAGAACTTGAACATGCCATTCAAGTAGAACCATCAAGGGGAACACACTCCCATAGGATTCGCAAGCCCAATGGATTTTGAGAGCCAAAACAATGTCTTTCTAGATGATTTAGACACCTAGTGGCTAAAGTATGTTGGAGAAGTTAAAGCACATGACCACATCAACAAAATATAGCAAAAGGAGTTCACCACCAATAGCTCCCTTCTAGTCCACACAACCACCCCAAAGCCAATGGAACTTGTCGATCCCAAACTAGAACCAGAAAAGCTTTACCGCTCTACACGTAGAGCACGCAATAAAAAGTTAGCACTAGCAGAAGAAGAAGCCAAACCGCTAGTAGAAGAATAAAGTTCTAGGGCAGAAGAGACCAAAAAAGTGCCTAAAATTTTTAAAACTTTCAGATGGATGATAGATTTGTCGAATATGACTCGGTCCAAAGGTCTCACAATGGATAACTAGGGACCTCATATGATGATCTAGCCAAGGTAAAAGAAATTAACCTGGTAGGCTCTGGCGAAGATCTGAGGAGAGTATACATTGGAGAAGACCTCTGTATAGAGGAAGAGACTGAGATCATCACTCTTCTTACTGAATTCCAGGATTTCTTTACCTAGTAGTATAGAGATATGAATGGTATACCTCCTGAAGTAGTCAAGCACACCATCTTGATGGTTGATGGAGCAAGGCTGATCAAAAAAAGGGCTTATCCCATGAACCCAAAATATTCTAAGATGGTCTGAGAAGAGATCTACAGAATCATTGATGCTAGATTCATCTATGAGATAGAGCATATTGAATGGGTATCAAGGATATATGCAAAGTTTGTGGACATAATCATATTAGTTTGTCCTCATGTTTAGCATCAACCAGAACAAAATATTCATCTTAGAAGAAGATGTTAAAGCCAACCTCATTGTTATAAGGGTAACATAAAGTTCAACACCGTGGCAAGTTTGTATGGTGTAATGACACGTGCATGGATAGTAGGTGTTTCTAAAGGAAAAAGATACTCTCTCGGAGAAAGGGAGTTTAAGAACACATGAATGAGGAAGTAAATTTCATCTACTAAAGGAAGTGTTTCTATAATTGAAATACTTATAAAAGAGAAAGTTTATTCCAAGTTAAGTGGCTACACTGAAGAAAAGGTTTCATGAGTTTATTTTTGAGAATGAAAACATTTCTTTCAAGGGGGAGGAAATGCTATGAGACTGACAGGAAACACCATAAGGCAAGGCTAGAGAAGATTATTTATATGTAAAAGCTTTGCATATAAATAAGGTTCAGGGGATTTCAAATTGGAAATACCTCAAGCAATTGAGGTCAATGTAAAAGGGATGTAGATGGTGCATAAGGGAAGCCCAAAGGCCACATAAGTAGGCACCCCCTTCTAGGGCAAGTTGACGAGGTATTGGATAGCTAAAGGGCCATGCCTAGCCATTGAAAGGTAAAGGGGCTGAAGTTGGAAGGTCATGAATCACCAAGGCCTATATAGCCATGTGTTTAGGGTCTATTTGGGATATGGTTGGGTGGAGAATCAAAGTTCTAGTCTTACAAGTCCTCAAGCTATTGATGCAAGTAACATTACATGGCCACACATTAAATTCCCTCGTGAAGAACAACCACAAAGTAGAGCACAAGTCCTCAAGCTATTGATGCAAGTAACATTACACGGCCACACATTAAATTCCCTCATGAAGAACAACCACAAAGTATAGCACAAGATCCTCTATTTTATTGGGCCATGTTACAGGAGGGTAGTGGCAGTAGACCCTGCAGTAGTCACCTGTCTATAGCAGTTAGGGCTTGGAAGCCTGCCAACACTGGAGCCATGTGGGCTGAATTTGTATGAGTGCCTCTACTTCATATAAACTTATGATGAAAACCTCCATACAGGTGAAGTGCTCGACAATGAGAGCCATCCACAGAGAGTGCCACTAAGTGTGGATGTCATAAGAGATGCCCTACAATGCCCATGCATGGAACAACCTTATGTGTGGCTAACAAATGCCCCCAAGCTTTCCAAGGGCACTTACAGGGGCACAACCAACAAAGATGGGGTCAAATGGGCCAATATTTCTCAGGAGGATCTGGTCATGCTAGCCATGGCCTTAAAGTTTCTTTACAACCCAGTGGACAGATAGGTTCAACCAATGCTGCATGTCCACCTTGGCCAAGGTGTACTAGGGGCAGATGGTGAATTGGGCAAAGTACCTACATAAGGATCTTCATGTAGTCTGCTCAAATCCGGTAGGGGAAGCTCACAACAGCTACACTCCTCACACGAAAGTACTTTACCATGCTTCCCAGTGGTGGGAGGAGCTACCTCGAGCCGTCCAACTTAGTGGCCCAAACGTGGTGCCCATGTCCATGCCCTCGCTGCCATCCTCTCCCCCAACCACCACCCTCACAAAGCCAACACCCATAACCTAAGGGCAAGGAGCAAGTACCCCAACCACTAAATCAAGGCCCTACATAGGAGGAACTAGAGGTTGAGGAAGCTAGACAAAAGGCTAAGGAGGAGGAGAGGTAGAAGTAGGATTTTTTTCATCAGAATCTTTATGAAACCCCACCCCTAAAAAGCTTTGTAGATTTCCCCCTCACTTCAAAGAAGTAGGCCCCTCCTGCCCTCACTCTTCTCATCTCAACACACTAGATATCCTTCGCTCTTGGGAAAGGTCAGGGAGCTTTAGATCAAGTTAATCATATGCTGAGAGTGTGCATGCGGCCCATGGAGCAATGCCCAGCTTTGCACTTGGATTTTCTCATATGGCCTAGGAGTTGATTACCCAGATGAAAGATTGTATATACTGCCACGGTAGGGCCGTGGCAGGAGGTGGCCACCGTTTCGCAAAGAGAAATGTTGTTGGCAAAGGCTCAGGAGTGGAAGATCTTTGAAGATTTATGTACAGCCAATCTGAAAAACCCTTAGCTACTATAGAACATTATTGATGAGAAGGAGCATCGGGCAGGCAATCACAATGATCACAAAGCTCCAACAACATCTCCAGCCCCCCCAACGGAACCCCTTCCAACTCCTCGACCTCCACTACACGAGTGTCCGGCTCAACCTACTCCAGCACAACATTTTTTGGGATGAGCCCATATCCCACCAAACTTATACCTATATCCTCACAAAGCTCCCCCTCACCAGCATTGCCCTCATTCCCCATTGTTTCTTCCAAGTGCTCATCTCTTTCGCCCACCCCCACAACTTCTATGAGTTGCCTCCCCACCCTCTCCAAGCCACTCTAATCAGGTGGTGTCATCTACTCAGATTTGGCCAGCTAGCGGACCCATCTAATCTTATCGACCTTTCAGTTCCCGAAGGCATGTGTCCATACCCCTACTCCTCTCAAAGAACAGCTGACACTCTAGAACATCTCCATAGTAGGGGTTGGCACATGGTCGATCCCCATACCACTCCCTCCACAACAACGAACTTCCTCCATACTTCACGGCTCGGCAACTTATCCTCTACCATAGATGCCACTTATAGATGGAAGTCATGGAAGCCACGGGCATCTGCCAGTTTGATGACTCGCACCTGGCCTTCCCGATGATTTTCACCACTGAGGAAGCTGTAGAGGCGGAGGCATTTTTTAGATCACATGGCCTAACAGACTCTGAAGGCAAAGCTCATGACCAAGATGGGCAGGACGGAGGCAATGAAAGCCAAGGCGAACTCCCATATCCACCCCCAGGACTTTCATCTACCCCACATCAGCCTCCACCCCCAACCCCTCTCACCCAACCACTAGCACCAGCACCCCCACCCCCATGTGGTTCCTCAACACTACCCCTCTTCCCTCCCCAATCCTCTTCCCCCAATCATTTTCCTACCCCACCTCTCTCACCAACCCCACACTCACCCCCCTCTTTGTCCTTGAATTTGGGCATGCATACGCCCTTCCAAGATATCCCTTCCACCTCAGCAAAGCCCCCAACACTCCTTGGTCCCAACCTCGCCCCCAGCTTCTTCATCGACTACCCCTCCACGACTACCCCTCCACCCTCATCACTCAATCATCATCCCTCTCCCCTAACCCTAGAAGAAGGTGAAACTCCACAACAGCCACCACTGGAGCGCGAGGAGGTCGAACCTCTCCTTAATCCTCTCAACTAGAGGGACCCCTTCAACCGAACGGAGTTCAAGAAAGTGATGCAAATCCTGCTCGATTGAAAGCTCTAGGCCATGACATTTACACACATCATGGATCGCATGGAAATCGATGTCCTGCATCCATACATTGAGGCCAAACATCGAACATGGCAGCGAGAGCACACCCCCCCCGGTGACAGCGTGGAGGATACCATCGGCCACCCACTGCTACTAGCCCCATCACTTTCGAGCTCATGGGCGAGCAGACGACCTAGAGGCTCCCTTTTCTACTGAAGCCGTTCATCTGGGAAACATATTGAAGGGCACCACGACCACTCCACATCAACCTCGAGTACCTGCCCAATGAGAAGATGGTGGTTGTGGAACCTCTTCCGCGAGGAGCAGCAAAAGAGCCCGAAGCTATAGTCTAACTTTCCATGGTTTGCTCCTCCAACGGCATAGCACCTTTGCACGGAAGAGACAATGCTCAAGAGCTTCCACAAGTTGATCCGCCTATATGATC
This sequence comes from Cibotium barometz, assembly GCF_041138505.1. NCBI lineage: Eukaryota > Viridiplantae > Streptophyta > Polypodiopsida > Cyatheales > Cibotiaceae > Cibotium > Cibotium barometz. The sequence goes on along the minus strand of NC_141072.1, from coordinate 4,689,050 downwards.
AAGTGCTAGACACACAGCTCTGATGGCGACAATCAGATTCTACAACTTGATCATCACGTTGCTCGAGGCCTTCTCTGACTAAGACCACTACCATGAAGGCGCACAGGTCTTGACCTTGACATCAACAAAGGGCCAATGCTCAAACAGATTTTTGGATAATATGAGTGCATCATGTGGATGCCTGCCTGGCGCCTGCAGACTTTTGAAGATATGATGGAGACAACATTTTGGACCAGCTATAGAGTCTTCCATCGATCACCCCCTACTCTCCTACCTCATTCCGCAACTTTACCAGCACTTATTCTATCTACTACCGCAGCTTTGAGGATAGAACTGAATTAGGGAGGGGTGGTATGTTAACCACTATGGTTAGCATTACTTTTCAAGTGTGGTTATGCTTAATGTAACCCACCTTTTGTAACCGCACAAAGCGCTTAATGTAAAAGAGACATGGGATGACTGAGCTTATGGCTTGTGTGATGCTGGTCATAAGGAATAGTTGTACATAGAGCTAGGAAGACTAGATTTGGGCCCCCAATTGTAAATGGACAGCCGGCCATTGTAAACTATGAGCTCTTGTATATAAGATATTTGATGAAATATGAAAAGGTACAATCTCATTAGTCTCATTTGAGTCTTGCCTCTCTTTCTCACTCTCACTCTCATGAGCTTTGTGGTTGTATGCTTGCTTGTTGTGCTTGCATTCTTGATTGTTCAAGTGTGCGCATGTAGGGATGGTGATGCTCTAGCTTCTGTCCTTCTCTCCCCTCTCTTTGCTCTCTACCGAGTCCCTCTTGCATGCATGTGGCGTGAAGTGAAGGTTGAGCTTTCCATAGCTCCCTCCTTCTCTACTTGGGTGACACAAGTAGAGGTGGAGTGAGCCCCTAGTGGCTTCTCATCGAGGAGTTAACCCTCATTAGGGTTCGCTAAGTGCATCTCTCCAGAATAAACCCTTGCATGTTGTTTCTCTTCTTCTCTCTCTCTCTCTCTCTCTCTCTCTCTCTCTCTCTTGTGTGCAAGGTAGAATGTTAGGTTTAACAGTGGGGAAGGTGGGACACCTCCCTGGGAGCAAAGAGCATCCAGTAGTTCTTCTAAATAAGGACATGTTTATTCTGTGTGTCTATGTAGACTTGAGGGAGGAGGTGGAACTAAAGGGGTCAGGGACTTTTGAAGAAGACTTGAGGATTGCCAAGGAGAAAGAATGGAAGTTGCATAGGATGGCTCAGAAGCAAAGAGATGTCCAAGATGAAGGAAGACCTGTCATGCCCGGGGAAAGAAGAGCAGAATAAGGGAGAGTTGTTCTAGTGGTTCTAGTAGTCACAGACCAGCTCATGCATGGAATCACCCATCAAACTCAGCAGATGGAGAACTTGAATTTTAATCTTATGCAAGGGGGTAGGAATGCTCCCAGGGTAGGAGACAAGGATGGTCCAAGAGGCAGGGGAAGAGGAGGACCTAATACGAATGTTCAGTGCTTCAACTACATCAAGAGAGGCCATATTTCTCCTCACTACCCTTATCCTAGGAGGATGGGAGGTGAAATTTACTTTTGCCGCCCAAGAGAGAGGATTGGTGGGATGCTAGGAGTGAATTAGAGGAGATGCCAAACCAGCAGGTACTAGAGGCTTCACAACAACCATGGAATGGTCCTACACAAGGAGAGATGAACTTGGTTGGGATGGATGAACAGGCAGACATCGTAGCTAATAAGAGGACTAGAGAGACAAAGGTTGAGGATTGATGAAGAGGAAGACATCTTAGCTGATAAGAGGACTAGAGATACAAAGGTTGAGGATGAGCCAGGACCTTTCATAAGGAATAAGGGAAAACATGTGAAAGAGCATCCAAAGGAGGGTAAGGAAAAGACTAGATCCAAGAGACATATTGGCATGCAGGACTTCCCCTAGGTGTTCATGAGGAGGCTTATGATCTGATAAGAGATCTTTAGCAAAATGGACCTACTTTGACCTGGCCCCCCCAGCTCTTACAGTTATGTAAGGGGGTAGGAATGCTCCCAGGGTAGGAGACAAGGATGGTCCAAGAGGCAGGGGAAGAGGAGGACCTAATACGAATGTTCAGTGCTTCAACTACATCAAGAGAGGCCATATTTCTCCTCACTACCCTTATCCTACGAGGATGGGAGGTGAAATTTACTTTTGCCGCCCAGGAGAGAAGATTGGTGGGATGCTGGGAGTGAATTAGAGGAGATGCCAAACCAGCAGGTACCACAGGCTCCACAACAACCATGGAATGGTCCTACACAAGGAGAGATGAACTTGGTTGGGATGGATGAAGAGGCAGACATCTTAGCTAATAAGAGGACTAGAGAGACAAAGGTTGAGGATTGATGAAGAGGCAAACATCTTAGCTAATAAGAGGACTAGAGAGACAAAGGTTGAGGATGAGCCAGGACCTTTCATAAGGAATAAGGGAAAACATGTGAAAGAGCATCCAAAGGAGGGTAAGGAAAAGACTAGATCCAAGAGACATATTGGCATGCAGGACTTCCCCTAGGTGTTCATGAGGAGGCTTATGATCTGATAAGAGATCTTTAGCACAATGGACCTACTTTGACCTGGCCCCCCCAGCTCTTACAGTTATGGAGAATGTGGAGTAAATTGGTCAGCACGAGAACCTCTAGGAAAGAGAAGAAGGGAGGAATCGAGATTAATGTGGCGAGATTGGAAGAGCATAAAGACTATTTGCCAATCATGGATGCTTGGGTGGATAACCACATAGTCCCGAAAGTGTATATAGATGGTGGTGCACATGTATGTGTGATGGCACAATAGAAAATGGAGGCCTTGATATTGAAGGTAGGTGCACCTTCTGAATTCAGAGTCAGAATGTCTACTAACAGTGCAAAGGTCAGATGTGTAGGCATTGTGCAGAAGCTATAGGTGAATGTACTAGGAGAAGATGCTGAACTGGATGTACATGTGATGCCAGCCAAGTTAGAAGCTTACCCACTTATCCTTGGGAGGCCATTGCTGATTTCTATGAGGGAAGGACAAGACTGGTGAAGAGGACATTTGATTTTGGGGCTGGTTCAGCCTGTAAGGAGGCATATTAGGTATGATATGGCCAAGGGAAGGGAGCTAATTCAGCACAACAGTACATCAAAGGAAGAGGATGAAGAAACAAACTTTGCAAAAGACTCAAAACTTGAGGAAATTAGATCAGAAGATGATTGGGAAGAGGTCCAGTTACTGCAGCCAATTTCAGACTTTTTGTGCATGACCCTACAGCTATGTGCAAAGGTAGGTCCAGAGGAACTTTGTGTGTGTCTGTAGGAAGAGATTCCCATGGAAATGGGAAGCCAAATGATGTTGTCAGATTGTTTATCAAGGAGTTGTTACCATGAGATGAGTGAGAAAGATATTTAGGAGATGCATCTTAAAGCTATGTACATGGATTTGTACACATGCTATGAGGATGTTGATACAGGTGTTCCAAGTGATCGAGACACAGATGAGGAGTTAAACATACTTTTGGATGATGTAGTGTTAGAAGATTCTCCTAGGATTATGAGCCATAAGTCTTCATAGGTTGATGTTGTTTGTATGCCGTTGGACATAATTATGTGTGACAAAAAGTATGGTGGGGACAGGTGCAAAGTGTGGTGATGTGAGTGATGTTAAGCTTGATGCAATCTTGGATGATGCTCTGATGGATTTTGTATGTGTTGATATGGATGTCAAGCAGTTCTATGCTTCTTATGTATGTGAGGAAGGTGATATTGATGATGTTCATGAGGGGTTGGGTCTTGATGAGGTAGAGCAAGATATGTTTGTGGGGTCTCATATGCATGGAAATGGGCCAGAGGTTGACGAAGAATTGATGGAAATTCTAGATGATGCCTTGGAGGGGTTTGTGAGCCGTAGTTTTTACATCATGTTCTTGCAAAGTGCTGAGTATGCAGTGGTGGAGGATGCACCTGAAGAGCTTGTGGAGAGTGATGTACAAGATAATCTTGTTTTTGGCTTCTTAGACGATGTGGTTGTAAGTATGCCTAATGACTGTGTGTCAGACAGGCTTAGCTAAGTATCAGAAGCCATTAGCTGAGGGTATAAAAGGGTAGATATGATCTTTTTGGGTTGAAGAGAAGTGGTTTAAGGCTTGGTCTAACTAACAAATTTCAGTTAGCAATAGTCATTTTGGCATAGTAGAAGGGGAAGGTACTCCAGGGTTAGCAGACAGTCAAGCTAATGTGAGTTTTGTGTTTGTGGAGTTGAATCTTGGTGGGATTTGAGGTATTTGAGGGGGTGGAAGGGTTAGAGGCCACTTGAGTGGTGAGATCTGATTCAGAACTAAGTGGGGTAGATAGGTCAGATTTTAGTCAGCAGGAAGTCAATAGGGGGGGCATTGGCATGTTCAATGAGGTTCTGAGGCAAGGGTTTTGAAGGTAGCTGAGGCTGGAGGATAATTTAGGAGGCCGAAGGACAAATATCTGACTGGAGTCAGCAAAACAAGTATCTAATTCATATTATGGTCATCAACTAATCAACTGAGTGTCAACTAAGAGCTTTTTTGTTCAGTTGGGTGTCGGAGGGGGTCAACTGAAGAGCTAAGAGTGAATATCAGAGTTGTGGGAGGTCGGGTCTAACCTAGGAGGACATCTGGAGGAGTCAGTTGAATCAGTTTGAGGGGTTTTAAGTTGTCCAACTGTGTCAGGTGAAGGATAGAGCATATCAGCTGAGGAGATTAGTACTTTGGATTTGTGTTTTGCTGGTATTGAGGTGCTAGTCGATAGTGTTCCCCCTACGGTGATGTGTATGAAGGAACTATAGAGGCAGACTCCCCCGACGCATCAATGTGGTGCTAGTTGATAGTGTTCCCCCTACGATGGATTTGTGTTTTGCTGGTGTTGTGGTGCTAGTTGATAGTGTTTCCCCTATGCTTCTCATCAACCCATCCAATTCTCAACAATTTAGTAAACAAAATTAACTCACAAAAGCTCAGCTAAATTATAAAGTCCCCCTTCACCTTCCATCTTTTGAAGCCAAATAAAGTATTAATATCCCAACCACTGTCTGTAGAGCGATTATTATTCAAATCTACCGAAATTTGTAATAAGTCTTTCATAGACTTTGTTTTTTTTTTTTCTAATACAACTCTTTAAAGTTTCTCTAAAAGAAAATCTACCGAAATTTAGGTTAGCTTTTTTTTTTTCCCCGTGTTGTACTACAACAGAGGCTAGCAAAAAGAAAAGTTGAAGTGTCCGCATGCAGCAAGACATAAAGCGACTAGGGCAAAAGCAATAAGAAAGACTGTTTTTTACTGATTACAGGTTGAGAGCCTTGCTCACGTCGTGCTTTACGACCCACTTTGAAATACAGTGTCCATCCGCTTTTGGAGATTCTCAGCGCACTCAGCACTATGCAACTGCTCGTGTTCCTACAACGTCCAAAGCTTGTTAATCTTCAATGGTTAATTTATCAATGACTTTACTCACTAGATACCTTGCCAGTCATCCTGCACCTTTCTTCCAAGTTATTCCCTTGCCTTTATATTCTCAAAGTATTCGTACTCTTCCTGCATCAATATTTTACTTGTGGATATGCAGATAATTAAGGACCTTTACACACATCCTCCACAAATTCCGCACCTTTTCCCTGTCTACAGGGTTGGGCGGGGAAGATCTCCTCAGTTTTTCAGGATTAGATGCTCTTTTCTCCAAAAAAAAGCTTGCTGGTGGGGATAGGCACGCTCGGTCTTAAATTGCCAACTTTCCAAGAGTATTATTGGGCTTTAAGATAGTGAGGTTTGGTAAGCTTGGTCACCAAATCATAGGATTAAGCGAGCATGTAATAAGCTTGTTAGAGCTTATTACAACTAGGACTAAGCTTATAATGTGCCAAGTGATGGAGCATTAAGAAAGAGAGTGGGGTTTGTTGGTGCAGGCGAAGACAACTCATGAGTTTGCCAATCGCCTAAGCTTTGAGCTTAAGAGAGTATATGCCGTAAGGTTTATGGTTGAGGATAACCACACTTGGTGTGTGTACATAGCTTGGTTAAGTAGAGGAGAAGGCTAAGTGTATGTACTTGACTAAGAAGTGTATGCAGTATAGGAAGGCAAGCATACAGATTCATTTTGGTGAATTAGTGATGGGCGTTTGGGAGGAGTCGAGATTAAGCTTGGAACTCACTCAAAACAAAAGGATTAACCTCTCATTAACCTAAAGCTTACCAAGCATACGTTAGTCATGGGTGCTTGGGAGAGGATAAGCTTAGAACTCACTCAAAACAAAAGGATTAACGTCTCATAAACCTGAAGGATACCAAGCATACAGCTTCACTTTTGAGGTGAAAAGTGAAACGTAAGGTTAACTAGTGTGAGCAAGAAGGGATTAGGAGAGGATTGCATAACTGTATTATGTTTTAACTTCAAGTGTTGGCAAAGCTAGGGATATTGATCAAGGGATGGCTGGGAAGGGGGTTAGGTTACAGGCTGGTGTTGGTGCTGGAGGGCGCGGTGTAACGGAGAGTCACGCGCTATTGTTGCTGCAAGTGGCGCCGTATGTGACGGGCCATTACGTGTGCCATGTGTGTTGGGAGAGGGGCAGCGGCCCGCTTTACCATTGCCCGGACTGCCAGTTCGACGTGTACACAACGTGCGCCGGCGTTGGGAGACAGCAAGCGCACTTCTCCCACTTCGAGCATCCGCTGCTGCTCAAGTCCGTCGGCGGCGCAGGCGGGGTGGTGTGCGACGGCTGCGGCGACAGCGGCAATCTCTTCAGCGCCAACAAAAATAATTGGTTGTATAACCGATGCAGCCGCTGTGACTTCGACCTCTGCCCCCTTTGCGTGAGAGCCCCCCGGTACCTCCTCCACATCAGCCACCCCCACGTACTTGTCCTCTGTACGCTCCTCTCTACTCTCTCTCTCTCTCTCTCTCTCGTATAATTTTCTCTTATGGATGGTTAGACTAGTGTTAAATTTATTCAAAATTATTTCCTTGGTTGTTTGGGTCAATCATCAGGATAATTTCAAGGGTGGTGGAGGCTTATTTTACAAATTTTTGGCTTCCAAAGTTTTGAATTTGATTTAAATATAATCTCACCGGTCACTCACCCAATTACAAAAAGTGCATGAACTCATGCCCTTATATTTGTAGACATCTAATGTACCACTAGGTTACATAACCATAACTAATTTATGTTGCTTTATTTATTCCTTTTTTTGTTGCTTTTCATTTGCTATGCGTTAAAGTTGATTCTCTGTAGAATATCCAAAAAATTGTATGACTAAGGTTATTTTTTTAATTGAATTGCCCTCTTAAACAATCAACCTAACTGTAGCACACATAATTGAATGTTTTTTTGAACAAAAATCAATGCTGTGCTAAATTGAGTCGAGAGTTGTCTCCCCTATTGCATTTTTTAAAAAGAAAATGCAAGTCTCCCTTATTTCATTTTCGAAAAAAATCAAAAGCTACACTCAAAATTCCTCTCTCTCTCTCTCTCAAAATAATGTCACAAGGCATTCAATTATATTTCTTGTTATTTCTTTGCAACTTGTAAAGAAAACTCTAAAACATGTTGATGTCTTTGATCTAATTAGTTATTGATGGTGGCTGTTGGGTTTTATATCTGTGATTGGTCTTTCCTAATGTATCTCCCTCTCTCTCTCTCAACATACATGTGCACCTATGCACACACACATGTCTAATGTAATGTAAATCCACATTTTTCATTTTGGTTTTCAATCATTCTCAAAAAAATGTACATATGTGCATGCACACATAGTACATATAGATCTTCATATTTATACATATATATGTGAACCTAGTCTAGCTTCTATATAAGATACACATTTATGACAACCCTCTTAGGTGTAGTCATCTTATTATCTATCCCTAGGGTAAATAGGCAAGGCTTCTCTCTTACACACACACATGAAAAGGCCCCTTACCCTCGGACGAAACCATGAGGCACCTAGTTGTAGGGTGTGTGTTTGTTGTGTGTGTTCAATTCAAGTTCTCTTGAAAAAAAAAAGAAGATAAACGTTTATATTGGGTACTTTAGGCTTCTCCTCCCTCTTTTAGGTGCACATTTAAAATCTCGAATATATATTGCCTTTAAAAAAATAGGAGAAGTATAACCAAACTCGTGTGTTTCGAATCCTCAAATGTATAACTAGCAAATCCACTGAGCTCTCTTACCGTATCAACGAAGTTTTTGAAAAGGAGAGTGTTTTTTTGCAATCTGAAATACAAGTGTGGAATATATGGATGCCTGCAGATGAACTGGCCAGTTCATGCCAATGCGATGGATGTGGGCAGCCAGCCCGAGGCATGATGTACAGGTGCACCTCGTGCAATTTCGATCTCACCAGTCCTGTGTAAGTTTGCCGCTCAGGCCCATACATCCTAAGCACCCAGAGCACCCTTTAACCCTGCTGTGCCGTGAAGAAGACAGGCGGACCTCCTACACATGCAACTCGTGTGGCCAAGAAGGGCGAGGATGGGCATACACGTGCTCCATCTGCATGTTCTATTTACATCCGAGCTGTGGCAAAATCCACCATGAGCTTCCTGCTGGCAGCTCTTCTAATGGGCATGGCGGCGGCGCCCAATACAGGCATACTAGTGAACCAGCTATGGTGGTACACCGTGCAAATCTACAAGATGGTTTTTGGCCTGAACGAAATTTCGATACCCGCAACAACACACAAGCATTAATCAGCTCTCCATCAACGCTTAATGGGAATTTTAATTACAGCTATGCCAGAGATTATACATCGACTTGCTGCAGCCCATCTCTCCATACCCTTATAGTAACTCGCTGGAAAGGTCAAATTATAACTACTCTCCTCTCAACACTTTATCTTATAGCACTCACGGCGGGGAGCTTTGGAATGGAAATAGCGTCTCCTCGACTACTGCAATTGCAAGAGCTGTCGCTAGCAGGTTAACTCCTCGCAGCCCTCGAGATGCAGATGCTGTCGACAGAGTGATGGGTATGCTGAGACAAAGTGGGTCAGCTCCATACATGTAGATAACTGATCCAGTACTGCATATTCTATTAAGATGTACTTCCAACTTTTAAATACATAAATACATACTACCAGCATCAACATACATTTAAAGGATGGTTTTGGCATTCAGCCCATATAAATATACCGATCGGCACCTTTGTACATACCAGTTTACAACCTTGAAGCTATACACTTTATCCTTTTCAATTGGCACTAGGGAGAGTCACTGCATTTCAATTTCTTGCTTGTTTATCGATGGTGCTCATACTTGCACTACAAAAGAATTTTAAGTTGAATGGAAATCTATAGCATATTCTTGTTTAGCATCTTTGTCATAAAGTATACAGGATCATAATTAAGGTTTTTTGTTCATCCCTACGGGGTGTTTGACTAAAAGTCACTGCAACAAAAACCTCTTTGTATAATTCCACATCCCGTAAACATATGATTGTTGTGGGTATTATGTTGATCAACCTGATCTCTCCAAGGTCGGGGGTGGGCGTGTGGTTGTTTTAGACATGTGGCTCTCCCATGGATATGGATAATTATCTAGGAGCCTTTCTCCATGAATGGGCATGATGGGTGGTTCAAGCGGTTCTTCATCTCTGAGGATGGCCAACTCTAGAACTACTTGATGGTTGATCACATGCTTTGACAATAACGATCATAAAGCCACTACAAATGCACTTGACATGCATGTTCTTAAAGAGGAAAATTGGGAGTGTTCAATGCATATAAACTCAAGTAGTGCTAAGTAAGAAGAAGTTGTCCTTTTAGGGTTTGATTTTAGAACTTTCTTGACCATTTTCAAAATGCTTCAATCAGGATTCATTGGGAATCCTAAACTTACTTACCTCAATTAAGACTCATTGGGAATCCTACTTATTCATGAATGCTTTCTAGTCATGAGAGAATTTCTCTTGTTGGGATAGTTTCCTATGACATTTTAAAAAAATACTTCTTTCTTCTTCTTTTTCTTCTTCTTCTTCTTCTTTTTCAAATCCTTTGGTCTATCTAGCTTGCCAAGTTGGTCACCAACCTATGAGTTTCTCTTCACATGTGATGTCTCTCAAGCTTTCACAAATTTTCTCTTGCACCACACTCAATTAGGAATAATGGGAGGAAAGGGAAGGATGACCTCTATTTCTCATGCCCCATCATTTCGAAATGATGGCCCTTCAAATACAGGTTTCACTCTATCAAATATAAAAAATAGAGCCAATTCTATCAATATCAAACTTCCTCAATGAACGACGTCACCCTTGTAGAAGGGCCTTGTCTTCAGTCGTGCTTCATGGCAATAATTCTTATCTACTTTTATTTATGCAAACTTAGGATTGAACAAAAACGACATGTAAATCTCTATACCTAGCCCCATGTGAAATCGATCCAACAAAAAGACCTACCTATGTGTAGAAGCACACAAACTTCAACATCTTGCTCAGATCAATGGCTAAGCAAGACTTGTTACATGCTTCATTAATAGACTAATAACGTAAAACTAGGGACAAATAAAACATTGACATCAACTTCATTCAAATATAAAATTGAGCAAGACATAAATTAGTGAATTCATAAGTCACCTTTCAATATAGAAAAAAGGGGAAAAAAAGGAAAAAGTAACATTCCATTTAAGAGAACTTGACCTTGGATTATAGTGATACATTAGGGGGATGTACTTGAGCCTCAGGTTGTAAGGTTCCCCCCTTCTAAAAATAGGGGAAACACATAAGATAGTCCACTAATCTTAGCTTGGAGAAAATTTCCTACTTATCGACACCTTGACCATGTAGAGATTCAAGGATACGATTCATAGGTAAGACCTAGTCCTATCCCGCAGGGGGAGTATGGTCTTCTAAAAATCAAATCACCCATAGGGTAAGTGATCATAATTTTGGCAACTACTAGTCTTGATGCCTAGAGACAACGCTTTTTTCCTCATCCATGCAAGCTGGCCTAGTTTTCTAGAATAGAATTGCCCGAGAACCTATTTATCTAGCGTAGGGCTTTCACTTAATCTGTTGGAAAGCTACCCGACTAATCAGGTCCACCCATCCGCAGGATGGTGCCATTGGGGCATTCCATCCTCCCACTTTCCACCCTACTCACGCATCAATTTATTTTCTAATTAATCCTACCACACTGTTTGACATAAATAAACATGATACTTAATTAAGGCCCTTTCACAAGGTTCGTTAAAACAGCCTCTTTCCACAGTACAATAATGCCAAAGACAAGATTTATAAAAAAAAACTTTATACAAGAATCAATTCATACAAGCCAAACCGACTGTCTTATTCTTTTCCTTTATACTAACGATGATCTAGAATTCGGCCTTCCAACCTCCTCTACATGCTGGGCAAAACCCTACGGGACCATACACCTCATCATCGGTCACTGGTTGGCGAGGACTCAAGCTAGCCTGTCTCGCTGCCTCTCAGGCTCTCTCTCGCTCGATCCTCCCGCCCCTCAGAGGGATGTCTACGCACTAGGATGGGCTAATTCAATGTACTAGCCTGGGCCCTCAGAAGTAGGCAGCATCATAATTACACGCCTCAATCAGTGGACCTCATTCTCCCAATGGTATGAGGGATACCATGGGTGGACTTCGGGCCTTACTAACGTCTCTGTCACGTCCGGCTACACAAGCACAAGAACGGGGCAACGTTAAGGCAGGGAGAAGTTGTACCTGTACCTTAATTTAACCAAGATAACAATCCATTTACTCAATTAACCCATAGGACTAGAATCCATGTTATCTTCTTAAGAAAACACTGCTTTTCACAAAGATTTTAGCATTTTAGCTCGAGATTGCGACGATAAGACATTCTTTATTAAGGCATATGCTGTTGTTTAAAAGAATACAAACTTTAACTAGTGAATCAATCAAATAGATCACTATTAATAATTAATAGAGAAGCCGAGGCCATATCTCAACGCCTAAGAATGATATATAATTAAAAAATAATATATATATACCTTATAGAAATTTATCGTTTATCGTTGTCTTTGCTCATTAATAAGAGTTTCAGAACTTCATATATGAGAATAGAGAGTCTTCTAATACCTTCTCTTACGATTGAAATCATCCAATCATCCCCAAGCTTTATCTCCTTTTACTCGTACTCAGACTTTTGTCTCTTTCGAAGGTCTATGGCAAAGTAGCCTTCTCTTACAAGGCTACGCCATACTATTCTTTCTTTAAAAGACAAGCTATGGAGTAGTAGTATCTTCCTCATAAAGGTCATAGCAATCTAGCTTTGTTTTCCAGGAGATTAGATAAGAATGAAGGGATATATGCATCTCAAGGTCTAGAATCACCTTATAGCTACTAGCTGCATTCTTACAGTTTCTCTGTGTAGAGACCTTGACAGAACCAACGAATTGTTTCAACCATAACTCTTTGATAAAAACTCAAAATATGGTTGTATAATCAATCAAAATAACTGGAAGGTATCTGGTCTACAAGCTAACGTGGGTAGAATAGGCAAAAACGTATGTATATAGCCACAAACGCGCCATCTTTAGAAACGCGTTGCTTTTTCACATTTTTAGTATGCATGGACTCTAAATATGTAAAAGTACTCTAAATATGACCTCCTATCACCTAAATTTTAATTTCTATTTTTGGAGATACTTATCTCTTAATAGAACTATTCTTATCTTCTTATTTCTTTTAGGATTGTTGGAGCTAATATTTTTATTCTAACACTTTCCTAATGTTTCTAGCCTTATTGTCTCACTCTTCTCTAAGTGCACTCTCTTTCCTTCTTGAAATCTATATTAAAAGAGACACATACATGGCTTAGGAGGGACCTTGCACATGTAAAGGGTGAGACCTCAATGTCATGCTTCAATGTTATCATGGGTTCATGCACTCACAAAAATTGTTTGTATGAACACCCTAGACTTTAGGAGAAGGGCTTCAGTGCTCACATCGGCTATCCACTATGTGATAACCACCAACGTAATGCTAGTGGTGCCACCGTAGGTCAAGCATTGCCTCTTTGATACATGCTACCAGAGTGTATCTAGGATAGATAATGGGCCTTGGTAAATCCAAAAGGAGCTTTAGAACAATACCTGAACATTGGGGAATCCCTATGAAAATAGAAAATTGAAAGGAATTTCCTATTTCTAAAGCCAACTTTTCCCTCCTATATCTAGTGATTTGCATTCTCTATATAGCTCTTTCTTTTCAATCTATGACTTTGATCAAGGAAGGTTTTTAATTCTTATATGGAGACTTCTTTTTCAACCTAGGAAATGTGCTTGTGATCTAGGAATTTTTGAGAAGTAATATAATTCCTATTATAGATAATTACTCTTAATCTAGGAAATGTGCTCATGATTGAGGAAATGTTGAGAAGTAATATAATTCTTATATAGATACGTACTCTTAATCTAGAAAGTGTTTTAATCCCCATATGGAGAATCCTTTCTAAGTCTAGGAAATGTTATTGTGATCTGGGAAATTTCAAGAAGCAGTATAAATCTTTACCACTCGAGCGTAGCATAGTCAATAAGGTGTTTGAATGATCTAGCCAACACATAAGGTTACAAAGGGCCCTAGTGTTAATGGAAGCGACACTACGGGCCCCCTAACACAAAGGCGCTAAGAATGTTGAATTTGGTAAGTTGTTGAATGAATGTTTTGTGACATAAATACTGTAGATAAGGGATTTTTTAAAAAATAGAGTAAAGTGTCCCTTAGTGACATAATTGTTGCTACAAAAATACCTTGCATAACACCATGACATTCTAAACATTGTAGGCCTTCTTCTTCTCACAATTCTCTCTCTCTCTCTCTCTCTCTCTCTCTCTCTCACACACACACACACACACACACACACACACACACATCTACCTCCCACAATCTATCTTTGATCTACCATTGCTACAATTGTGTGTGAGATGTGTACCATCATGTACAGGACGTATGCAGGATACGATGTATGTTGGACATAGTTCGATGCTCTATACTTGACTTCCATGGACGATGCTTCTCAATGGAGGTTGCCAAATTATAGTTCTTAAAAATTCCATGCATTTAATTAATTGGTTATAAGATCAAAAAAATTTTATTAAATTACATGCAAATATACATGTTTCTTTTATAACGGTTTGTAGACACAAATCATTTAGAATATTATGTACTAAATTTATAAATTTTATTAAGTTATAAACCAAAGAACACATATTTCTTTTATAAGGGTTTGTAGATACAAATGATTTAGAATATTATGTACTTAATTTAACAAATTTTTTAAGTTATAAACTAAATAACACAGTGAATAGTGAATGAATGTATTTATCAAAATGATAAAAAGTATGCAATACACATCCATGCATGACCAATCCTCTGTGAAAAAATGCTCATGGCATGAATCCATGGCCATATATGTGCAAAAAAAATATTGAATATATATTGTCATGAAAATTCCAAGCTAAAAATTATCCAGATCAAAAGAAGGTACCTGTGTAGCCTTCTATGCTCTTGGGTGTTTGCACGCCTATGGAGGACATATAGGATGCTTGGGCCCCAAAGGCTTGTCTCTCACACAAGCTCTTGGGGAGAGGAATAAAAAGAGAGAGAGAGGGTTGGAGAAAACCTAATCTACCTAACACCCTAATGAATATATAATGCAAAAGAAAGCAAACTTAAACATAATCTCACACCCTCAACTCTGCATTCTCATAAAAAACACAAAGGACAAGGTTAAGGGCTCTCACACATAGGATGCTCTAGTCACCATCCCAAATTCAAGGACCCAATGAGTAGAAGGACTCACTCTCCACTTCAACTCTAGTAAGATGTAAACCCTCAAGCACACAAATGTCTCTCTTACGATGCTCTCACACACTCTCACTAGCAAAACATATCAAGAGTTGGAGGGAAAGAGATCTCTCACTTTCACGCACACCAACAGTCTCACACAAGGACTACCAAAAGGGAAATAGGGCAAGAGAGAACATGGCACAAGAGAAGAGGTCCTAAGCTCACCCGTGGAAGTAGAGAGGAGAATCTAGCAAATCCTAGTCTATGTACACACTTCCCACCTCAAAGATGGAACCACCATGAGACTAGCTCCCTCTAGCTCTCACTCACGCTAGAGATGTCAGAATGGATTCCAAATCTAGAGTAGAGGGGAATGAGATCTCCCTCACCCATGCTCTTATTATATAGAAAAAACAAGACTATCCATATGCCACATTGCAAGCATAGGAGAGACACAAAATATAACCAGTGAGGTGTGGACAAGCCCATCATCCCCATTACCTTAGGCTATGTACACCAAATAAGTAGTACAATGTCTGTAATATGTAGCACACCAAATAAATAATACAATGTGTGCAATGTGCATATACACCTAGAGTGGTCAATGAAGCTCACTGTCAGCCTAGGTGTTAACCCCAATAGTAGGGTTAACATTCCCCCCACCTCTGATGCACATCTGAACTCGTCAAATGTTGGAAAGGATGTCTAAGGTTGAAGTACAAGGAGGGAAGTACAAAAGAGAGATAAAATGATGAAGCATAAATAGGCTCAAGATGCAAAACATGTGTCAATGAAGTTCATGTTAAAGAAGGAGGCATAGGAAGTTTCCCCACCTCTAATGTGAAGCACATGTTGATGAAGAGAGATGAGAGGTTCTCCCTCACCTTTAATGTGTGTAGTCCATACACTAGAATCCCAAATAAATATAGGAAACTCAATGGGGCACCCATGAGTGTATGCCTGGATCCCAAACATATTATGCTAAGGTGGGTGCCCTAGCAAACTGCAATGTAAAAGGGGTGGTTCATGAAGCTTATGTCGCTGGGGGCGATGTGACTAATGAAGTGGAGGTGAGACCTAATCCTAGATCCCCTATGCTCAATGCTGGTGCTTGAGAGCAAAGATTGATGAAGAATGGTATCCCAATGGAATAGGGTCTATGGTAGAAGAGGCACAATGTGGAGCTAACATCTCCAGAGGTGCCAACAAATTACACATAAATACATGAGAATACTTGCTCTCGATAGACCGATCCATGGTGAGGGAAAGGCTCTTCCCATCAAGAGAAGGAGATGAAAAAGATACAATTCTTGATGGCAAGGATAAGGGGTGGCCAGGAGGCTTCATTAAATGCGACCTTAACAAATAAATCAAGTGGAGGGATTATGTGATGTAAAAGAGGTTGCATGTGCAAAAAGAAAAGTTTAGAATAGCTTAAACTTTTTTGCAAGTGAAAGATGTGATTTGTGTGTGTCTTTTTTATTCTTAATAATAAAGAATGAAAGAAAATAAAAAATAGTTGTGAAATTGGGGGGGGGGGTAAAGGTGTGTTAAAGAAAAGGGTTAGTTGTCTTAAGTTTAGGGTTAAAAATAATAGTCACTTTTCCCGCTTTATCTCTCTTTACTGTTAAGAGTAGCACAGAGGAGCAAAGCAACCCTGCTACTCTTTAATTCGTAGCCGAAACCCTAAGAGACAGCCACATTATCATCTGACATTCCTACTGCAGCACGTTTGCGTGGCGTGCGTATGGAGATAGTCTTGTTGATGCAGATCATATCCTATATACGGAGCGCTTCTACCACGTAGCACCCATTTGCTACAGATAGAGTTCTCAAGTCTTGCATTAACAAGTGTGATTGTGCCTGAGTGCTAGCCCACCCCCTCCACATGCTGGTGTGTGGCGCTTAAGGTTATGCATGTGGTTTCATGCCTAAGCGCTGCCCAGCTGCTTACTCTTTGCTCATTTTGCCAGTCAGCACTATGCCTGTAGCCCAATAAGAGCTTCGGTCTCCTGCCCATGCCTACATCTCTGCAAGAAAAACCCGCTTCTATCTATTGCCCCTGCCCACAGCCCTATGCCTACAATCTTGCCAAAAAAAACCACGAAATTGCCATCTATTCTTTCATGCCCTTTGACTGATATTTGAGTTGTTGTTAATTTGTGCCTGCTAGGCCAGCCCTTCTTTGGTCAAGCCATCCCTTTGATGTTGCACAATTCTTTGATGCACAAGCCAACCCTTCTTGCACGTGGCTAACATGGGGTTGTAGTTGGTTTTTTTGCTACGTGTGCCCTCTTGAGCCTGGTTGGCTAGCCTGATGCACTGCTACAGGCACCCTTGTGAGCACTGTGTGCCTTCTTGGCTATAAGCTCTTTTGTTAGTGCATGGGTGGAGAGCTAGCCAAGTACGATCCCTTGGATATGGAGTTTTAAGCTCCGTTGTGCATTTACACTCACACTTGCTATTACTCTCTTCAGATGAACTTTGGCAATGATGAACAAGAAGCTGAAAATTTAAATTTTGATACGTTTGTTTTGATTGCCTCTGCTTGGTAGGACTCAAAAGTAGATTAGCTTTGTCTCAAGCCAAGAGTGGTTGGTGGAGTTTTGTTTGTAAATATGGTTTCCTCCTTGTGAACATGTCCCGGCGGTAATGGAACCAATGTGTAGCCTTTTGTGCTCCTGGGTGTTTGCACATGGATGGAAGACGTATAGGAGGCTTGGGCCCCAAAAGGCTTGTCTCTTACATAAGCTCTTGGGGAGAGGATTGAAGAGAGAGAGTGGGTTGGAGAAAACCTACTGTACTTAACACCCTAATGAATATGTAGAACGCAACCTAATCTCACACCCTGAACTCTCCATTCTCATGAACAACAGAAAGGACACAAGGTTAAGGGCTCTCACACATAGGATGCTCTCACCATCCCAAATGAAAGGACCCAATGAGTAGAAGGCCTAACTCTCCACTTCAACTCTAGTAAGATGCATACCCTCAAGCACACAAATGTCTCTATCACTATTCTCTCACACACTCTCACTAGCAAAATATGGAAAGAGTTGGAGGGCAAGTGATCTCTCACTATCACACACACCAACACTCTGACACAAACACTACCAAAAGGGCAAGAGAGCAAGAGATAACATGGCACAAGAGCAGAGCTCATAAGCTCACCTAATGAAGTAGAGAGGAGAAGAGCAAAGCCTAGTATATGTACATGCTTCCCACTTCAAAGATGGAACCACTAGAAGACTAACTCCCTCTAGCTCTCATTAGCTCACGCTAAAGATAGAAGAATGGATTCGAACTCGAGGGTAGAGGGGAATGAGCTCTCACTCACACTCGTTCTCTTACTATATAACAAAAAGGAGGCTCTCCATACGACACATGGCAAGCATAAGAGAGTCACAAAAAATACAGCCAATGAGGTCTAGACAAGCCCATAATCCCCGTTACCTGAGGCAAATACCTTAGGCTATGTGCACCAAATAACCAATACAATGTGTGCAATGTGCAGCACCAAATAAACAATAGAATGTGTGCAATGTGCAGTACCAACCAAGTAGATAATATACACTCTAACTACTACTAATCTAATGAACATCCTTGATTGAGTTAGTCCAGTGCTTGCAATCCTCCCTCTCATCATTATTTTTGGTTCCATCATGTCCATGCACTCGGGCGAAGGTGATAGTCCACTGCAATTAATCATAAACAAAATACAAATTATTATACACAACTTATTACTATGTATGTACCACATTACTAGATTAAAACTGCATTGTAAACAATAATATGTTATTTGACCACATACCTCACTACAAGGGAATAGAGACCAATCAGCCAAAATTACTAGCATTTCATCAACATGTTTTGCTAAATGATGATCATTGGTACAGTCACTAGATACTAGTGAAACAATCGCTAGTACTTAATCATATTTTTTTGTTAGCATAACTACTAGATTTACCAATGATCCTACTAGTGATCTAGAAAATAACCGCATGCAAATCTGGGTTTCCGATGATTCGACAGTACTCTCCAAAATATTTATGTCCTTTCTTGTACTTTTTTTGACTACAACAACCTTGACTGTATGTGTCTATCTCAAGATTCTATCATTATCACAATGCTCGACAACATGGTTAGTCATAATGACCAAAATTCAGTCAATCTAGCACTTTCTCCGATATTGCCCGTCCACCCAATCTCCACACTAGACATCGCGGCTATCCCGAGTATGCCTCTTTTTGAATCTTGTCCTCTCTGGGTTGTTCTACCACATGGCTCCCCAAGGGCATAAATCTCGTTCTATTTCCGGCGTTCCGTGTCTAAGGACGGCCGGCCTGAATCTCAAAATCTCATGTCGAGTCTCATCATACACATGCATATCAATCAGTCATATGCATGCATATCAATCATTCATCTCAAAGCAAAGCAATCATAACTCATACATATCATCTCACACTCATCTCTAGTCCATAATCTTTCAAGGAATGCATATTTAAATCAATCACAATCAATTTCAAGTGTAAAACAAGCTTTTAATTTAAATAGTCTTTAACTTCTCTTTATCTTTTAAGTCACATGGGAATCCTTGTTTTTCACATAATCAATTATCATATTCTAACAAGCAAGGTCATCTCTAGTCACTAAAACTAAGTCTTAACTATGCTTATGCATTAGTCCATCCAGTCTATATAGATAAGATAGTCAATCTTGATAGCAATTTCTAAGGCAAAGCCTAATAACTAGTCTCTTTGGAGCAGTAATATCTTCCAATCTATTTGGAATTAGAGAAAAGTCAAAACTACAGAGTTTTAGGACATCTAATTCTCTATAAAGCACGTCTCAATGATGGTTCTCTAAAAATGAGTTTTGAGGTCTCTTTGAGAGCATTCAAAATAGCCAAAATTGTGTTTTCAGCATGAAACTATCAAAAACAGCCAAGTGTTCCACTTTGCACTCGAATAACTCAAAAACGAAAGAAATTTTGGCTTTCTAGAGTCTCATACACTCTTGTAGAGTTTCTTTCCATCTAAAACTTTCATGTTTACATCAAAATTTTATTCTAAACGTAGGGAAAGATAAACTCTTCACAAAATAGCCCCTCATGAAGGTTTTACCT
The DNA here is from genome assembly GCF_041138505.1 of Cibotium barometz. NCBI lineage: Eukaryota > Viridiplantae > Streptophyta > Polypodiopsida > Cyatheales > Cibotiaceae > Cibotium > Cibotium barometz. The sequence goes on along the minus strand of NC_141072.1, from coordinate 4,669,167 downwards.
AGAATCTAGTCATAAACTAGTCAAATATTCTATTTTCTGATGCTCTATCTCCCAAAAGTGTTTATTCTATGAGTCTTTAGACTAACGCGATCATTTTTAATTAATAAATTCAACCGTTAAGCGTTCCATACCTCAACTCAGATTCTCTCATATACATGCTTCTCAATTTATTTATTTAATCTCAAAAGAATTTAAAGCAAAATAATAAAAAGAGTGTGTGTACTTCCCCAATATATTTTATGATGTCTTGATTGATTAGGAATCCATGTCTACTCTCTAGAAGTTGTGGAAGAGCTGCTTGTAGATTTGGCAAGCTTCTTAGATCTGCTGTTAGGGCCGCAATCTGCACCAACAGGTATAACTTCGTACTGCACAGTTATCAGATACTAGTTGTCTGGATACTTAAAATTACCAGAACGCATGCGCTCTACAACCTAATGCGGAACCTAATGCGGGCAGAATCGCCAAAATCAAATGTTGATTCCAAAATTAGGTCACGTGTTACTTTTTTTTATCAAATTTCAATTTGCATGTCCATCTACACAGTTAAAGACTTCCTTTGAGTATACTAACTAGTTGAAACTCAATATTAAATTTTCACTTCATTTTAACACTTAGAATCTTTACTGTTGAAAAATCATTGAAAACATTAGGAATTTTTTGGATCCAAAGAGGGCCTCTTGGATTAACTTTTGATTAGGAATGGAGCAATAGGAAGAGGGTTGGGTGCACATTTTTGACTTCTTTGACCCTAGGGGGCCTAGGCTTTGGTTTGCTAATGGGGCCTAATTACTACTCTTGTCCCCCTACCTCCTAGGCCCAAACTTTGAGGTCCCCCTACCTAGAATCACGTAGATTAAAAACCCTAAAAAATAAAAAAATTTAATTTTTTCCCAAAAGCGTGTTTTCCCTCTCAAACTTCCCCCCAATATACTCTAGGTTTGGAAAGCTCATTTTGAACCTCTTTCTTCCTCTTCTAAGCTCGCCATTGAAACTCCATACCTCTCAAGCTCTCCCTCCTTCTCAAGCTCCCTCTTTCTTCCTTTTCTAAGCTCTCCATTGCTGCAGAAACTCCATCCCTCTCAAGCTCTCCCTCCTTCTCAAGATCCCTCCCTCTCTCAATCTCCCTCTCTTTCTCTCTCTCAAGCTCCCTCCCTCTCCATTGCTGTAGAAACTCTATCCCTCTTTAGTCTACTCTAGGTTCAGGAAGCCTATTCTCAAACTCTAACCCTCTTTTAAGCTTTCCATTGCTGCACTGAAAACCCTGAACTTTCTCTCCTCTCCACTCCTCTGTTGTAAAACAAGCTTTTCTTTTCCCTTCTTCTCTTTTCTTACCACCATGGCCTCTTCGAGTAATGTGAGAAGACCTAGGGAGAAGGTGGAAGAGCTTGTGCTGCAAAACACAAGAGATGAGAGTGGAGTTTGGGCTCCATCAAGATCTAAGGTTGGGGCTTGGGTCTACATGCAGCCAAGCTCTAAGGGACCACATCAAATGCATCAACTGGGGAATATGCTACATCATTGGAAGTGGCGGTGGCTACAAGGCTTCAAGAATACTAAGAAGGAAGGACTGGTTGGCCATAGTGCACATACCCTTGGAGACCTGTACATTCAAGGCCAATGACCAAGGTTTCCTTCAAATTGTCAATGTAATATAAACATAGTTTTAACAACATGCTAATATTGGATTTTGTTTCAAATTTTCTTATGATTATCCATTTTCTCATGTCTCTCTGCATATATTTTCCCCTCTAATTATGTTGAGGAACAACCACTCCAAAGCCTCCTGGAGTTTTCTATGCTATGTGCATGCATCCATTGGAGAGGCAATGTTTGTATCTCAAAGCCCAAGTGATCTTGTATAGAACAATATCTTTTTCTTTTCTCACTCATATTTTGTAGATAAAAAAACCAGGTTTATTTGGCAAGCTAGAAGAGATCCCCAACCCCCCTGTTACCAATCGTGAATGGCCCAAACCTGATGCTTGGACCATCTTATGCTTAAAGTTTAAGACGGTAAGTGATATCAGGATATCACTCAAGTTTTGAAAGGCATCTAGGTCAGTAGGGCTAAATTGGTTTTGTCCTTTTTACATGTTTTTGTGCATATGTTCAATTCCATGCCAATGCACCAAACAAAAACAATGTATATTTGTAAGGAGGTACGGTCTGACCTCATTCAAGGATTACTAGGAGAGGGTTGGGAGGTTAATGAGGGGTCACATCAAGGTGATATGTACAAGTGCAATGTAGTAGATTCTACAGTGTCTTTCAGATTCTTGAAGGCATGCTCTATTTTGTACATGCGTTTGCACTACCAAAGATGGATGCAAAAGCACAGGACATGGATCCCACTTCAAGCCTCAGAAGAAGAAATTGTGCCTATTGAGGTAGCTGTGATGATGCAAAATGGATGGATTGAGCGAGTGGTAGCAAGCAAGCATTGGAGACTAGCAGATCTGCATCAACACTTTAGAATCATGGGCTTTGACAATGTGGAAGAGTCAAGTTTCAAGTTGATGAGAAGAAAGGTATATCTGATTCCACTACATGTCTAGAATTAACCCTTACACTTTCTGGTTATTGTGCCACTTTCTATATTTTTACAGATTGGGAAGCGTAAGGAGGGGACAACCATGGTCTTAGAATTATGGCAAATGGGGGACCTTGAATTTTCAGCAGTAAGGTGCATAGCCCTACCAACACATAGTAGACATGTGGAAGAGCTTGAAGATGAACTGGGTATATGGGACAATAGCCTCTGTTCTGATGCACATGAGGGGCAAGAGTTTCAAGAAGGCAATGACGAGCTTTCAAGTCAACAAGGAGATGGAGATCAACATGAAGTAAATGTGACAAGAGAAGCAAAAAATGAAGATATTATAACAATTTTAGATTAGATGACATGCTTGTAATTTTGTAGCAGGCTCTTTTTTAACCAATCTTTATTTAATTAAAATCTTTATATTTTTGCAAACTGTGATTTTTTTGTCTAGTGGTCTAGTGTGAAAAGGCCAAACTTTAAATTTTAACTATAAATAGCCAAAGGTGCCTTTTTTCTCATTTTCACGTGATAGAAACCAAGCACGAGCTCACACTATCTCTTTGCATTCACATGGCTACCCACTTTGACAACTTCTGTGAGTTCCTCTCCACCACCCCGTGGGCAAGCAAGAGCGAGCTCTTTGTCATGTTTGCTCGTGAAGTCGACTTTGAAAAGTCGCTCGCCCTTGCGTCCTAACATTATGAGACACAGATTGCATACATGGAGCAATACTTGTCTCCCCACTCTATCTCCTTTTCCCATTGCCCCAATGATTGATGGGTGCCTGTTGAGTTGCTTAAGTACATTCAACAATATGCCCGTCCTACATCGAGCGCCTTGAACACTTAATCGACATCTGCATTCTCAGAGGAGCTTATTGTACCTTTATTAACCAGGAGGTGAAGAGGTTGGGGAAGGGCAATTTAGGAACTAGGATCCTCTCGTGGCTCGTCGCCACTTTTGCGTTCCTCATCAACCATGAGGATTCGGATGAGGAGGTAGAGATGTGTGCATTGCAGTTGGCAGGGTATTTAAGGGATGACAAGGAAGTGAAGGCAGTAGGAAGAATTAGTGCTGGTGTGGCAGAGCAGCTTGCATCAGAGCACTTTCCATAAGGTGCACAATCTGCAGCTGAACAGCCCGTTGTAGTAGAAGATGCAGGGCCATCTTCCCCACACAAGGAGAGCAAGGTGCTGCCAGATCTTGAGATCAATCTCTTGAGAACCATTGTGGTGGAAGGTGAAGAATACTTATTTCTTCATGACCTTGAAAAGACAGCTAGCTTGAGAATGGATGAATGCTTGGGCATTATATGCATGTGATGTGAGGTGGACCTTGATACGTCCACCCACCGTCCTCACCTAGATAGTGTTATATTACCCCTTGGAGAATCTATCGCAGAGACAGTTGCTTTGTAGTAGAAGATGCAGGGCCATCTTCCCCACACAAGGAGAGCAAGGTGCTGCCAGAGCTTGAGATCAATCTCTTGAGCACCATTGTGGTGGAAGGTGAAGAATACTTATTTCTTCATGACCTTGAAAAGGGAGCTAGCTTGAGAATGGATGAATTCTTGGGCATTATATTCATGTGATGTGAGGTGGACCTTGATACATCCAACCTCGGTCCTCACCTAGATAGTGTTATATTACCCCTTGGAGAATCTATCGCAAAGACAGTTGCTTTGGTCAAGAAAACTGTGGTTGAGACCGCGGAGCAAGCCCTAGTTCTAGAGGAGGAATTCACAACCTTACAAGACAAGCTAGAGGCTAAAAAGGATACCCTTGCTGCTGGAGTGATGGAGGAGACCAAAGCACCTAAAAAGGATGAGGCTTATTCCTTGTTTGACCTCGCCGCCCCCACCAGCACTTTGGCAAAAGAAGACATTGAGCAAGAGGTAATAATTTACCTTTTACAACTTAGAAACATTTGTAATTATGTATAGAAAAATATTTTGATTTTTCCTTTGATTGCAAAGGGTGGTTGAAAATGACGCATTTCCTGGGAGAGGCGGCAGCAGCATAGACTAGGCCAAGGTCCATGGACATGATGCTGCATTGGCGCACCCTTGGTCGGCTTCCTGTGGATAGCATCACCATTATCCACAGGGACTACACCCCTCAATCTGCCTTCACTCTCTTCTTTTTGAAAGCCCTCTCTAAGGTGCTCTGTGTAGCCTCTATGGCGTAGAGCACCAAATGTATAGTTCTGATTAAAAAGTCCCTTGCCTTCGATGTTTTTGGTTCTGGATTTAGGGGTAAGTTTCTTGCTCGTATAGGTATAGCCGAAATCATAGGCATAGAGGATCCTCAAGAAATAGCCAATCACTCCTTGAGCACACTCTACCCAATAACAAGAGAAGGAAGCTCAACATTGTAAGAAAGCTTTTGTAAAGATGATGTATCGCTTCTTATTTATGAATACAATACAGTTTTTGCAAACTTATTTTTATCAAGTATATCATTGTTTTTTCTAGTTTGTACCATCAATTTTTTTGTAAATGCATCAGAAATGACCCTGGGAGCCTAGGGAGCAGTGCCACAACAGTGTGAAATTTGAGCCTGCACCACTGCTGTAGAGCCCAAATTCACACTGTTCTGGCATAGCTTCCCCAGCCCTTCAGGAGAAATTCTGATGCATTGGATGACAAATAATGTATTTTACACATGATGAGATCCTCAGAGGGAGAGAGAGAGAGAGAGAGTGAGAGAGACTGTTAAAACTTTGTTGTTGGATGTTTAACACAAATCCGTTTTTGTAAGTAGAAAATGATATTTTTGATATACAAATATACTAGCATGGAGTTTTTCATCAATAAATTACATTTATGAGAAAAAATTAAAAAAAAATTTGGGGGTCCCCATAATTTCAGGATCTCGTGGATGTAGTGGTTCGTGCTCTGCTGACAGTTAGTTATGTTTATGGGGTTGTGGGGACATGACAGTTAGTTATGGATGTATTGGCTCCTAACAAGCTTCTGACGTGACCCTTGAATTACAAGCTTTTTGAAGGGAAAATTTTATTTTCATACATATTGGTTGGGTGGTATTTTTTCCACCTCAAAATGTAAAAAATTTAAAAATTAAATTTTTTTACTTTTTGGACCCACCTAAATACGAGAATGTTTTGCTGGTGTGGAAGAGAGAAATGGTGGGAGTTAATGAGAAAGGAGATTTCAAACTGACAAGAAAGATTCAATTTGTAGAGAGTGAAGATAAAAAATTCATACATATTGGTTGGGTGGTGTTTTTTCCACCTCAAAATGTAAAAATTAAAAATTAAAAATTTTCACTTTTTGGGATTCACCTAAATACGAGAATGTTTTACTGATGTGGAAGGGAGATATGGGGGGAGTTAATGAGAAAGGAGATTTCAAACTGACAAGAAAGATTCAATTTGTAGAGAGTGAAGATAAAAAATTCAAAAAGTAAGAGAGAAAGTATGAGAAAAGTCAAAAAGTAAGAGAGAGAGAGTATGAGAATATTCCCTTCAAAAAGTGAAACTAGGGGGGTATGACTGATGTGGCAAGGCAAAAAATAGGGGTCATCATAGCCTTTGTCTCCCTTAAGCCCAGCTTTTTAAGCTCTAATCCCTTAAAATTAGGAATCCTTAGGAGGCCCTTTTTGGGTCCAAAAATTTCCTAATGACCTGCTGGAATTCATTACTGAAATCTATAGCATCCAAAACTTAGGATTATCTTTAATCATAACTTAGTTAATCTCAGAGGTATGTTACATTCTCTCCCCCTTAAGAAATCGTCGTCCTCGAAAATTAAAACATCTTATCCTCAATCATTAGACCTTGAGAAATAGTTTTTCTTATTCAACTGTTATACTTGATGTAGTACTTGAGAAGTCATATGCTATTGAATTTCAAGAAAACTATAAATATCCATATGTCTTCATCTTAAGATTTCTTCAAGTAGCCTTGGAAAGAATGACTTAACGACTAACTTGATTCTTCATTTCTTACCTATCTCTTGGATAAAATCAACATACTCCGTAATCACTTTATCTATTAGAATCTCAATACTATAGCATTCTTTTCTCTTAGTATTATGTTCTCTTCCATTCATATCTCCAATAGATCTTATCTTAGATAAACGATTTATATGTTAAGCTAGTCATGTATACACTAGAATTTAGTATGTCTCGTAAACTCGTCTTAATTCCATAAAGTTTATCTCCAAATAAAAAACTAGATATATCTTGAGGCATTACACAAGGCATCTTGATCTTGTAAATTAGTCACTAGCCATGTCATAAAAAAGCCTTCTTGGAATCACAACTTAATAAACAATAATAATCTAATGAAGAACATTATCACCGTATTGCCTTAAACTTCAAGGTAATCAATCAATTTGCAAACTCTTATTTTCACTTTGCTTACAGCTTTAGACTTAGTCAAATTTCTTCAATAAGAGAGCGATCCTCTATTCTTTCTTCAACTACTAATGAGCTTAGAAAGTGAAATACTTTCAAATTTTACGAACAAATGTGGTTACATAATCTTTCTATTGATGGAATTGCAACCTCCACAATAGATATAGATTTTTCACCCTACACTTATTTACTTCATGATGATAGTTTACTACTTAATAAGAAAACAATATACTACATGAAATACTTTTCTTGCTTTGCTGCAAAGTAAACATCATTCTAAATTCTACATCACATCTTTGACCCTATAAGTAATAATCTTTACTATCATTTCCAATCATTCAAACTCGCTTCTATATCTTGGCCTTTCTAGGCACTAACCAATCTATCCCTAATATGGCATCATATCTTTCCAAATCCAACACATGGAAAATCAGCTTTTGACTTGAGGTGGCCTATGAACAAAAAGCATATTCCTAACATACTCATTACATGTCTATTGTAGTTAATCTCTCACGCACCTCATGTGATGCTGGCTTGTTTTTGCACTCATTAGTTTATGAACCTTTTGTACACAACGAAAATCACGCCGCACCTTTTCTATCATCTATGGGAACAAATATGTGACCCATCTGCAGTCTCCTATTCTGCATAAAATTTCCCTTCTCATCATAAAATGGAGTTGTGAGCCATCTTGTGACTATACAAGAAATTTGCAAAAGCTTTTTCAAAGAAAAGATACTTCTGGTTGTATCAGAAAAATAGAAAATAATATGTATTACCCAAGACCTGCAACATCCAAAATTAAGTGCAGACTGCCCAACCTATGCTTTGATACCAATTGTGACAGCCCCGTACTCTAATCATATCTTAATTATATAACTTAATCTAAAAAATAATTAAACTCACTTAGTCCCGCTATTTCTACATAGAAATACAATCAAATCAACCTTCTCAAATAGTAAACAAGCATGCATGCCATATCCAAGCTTCTTATCACATAAGCAAAGAATCCTATAATCTCAAATAAACATTCACATGATATAAATCTCTATCAATTACAGCATAGAATCTCAATAAATCACAATGTATGTGTCTATCTCAAAATTCTATCATTATCACCATGCTCAATAACAAGGTTAGTCATAATGACTAAAATCCAGCCAATCTAGGGCTTTCTCTGATGCCCGTCCACCCAACCTCTACATTGGACATCGCAGCTATCTCGGGTATGACTCTTTCTCAATCTCATCCTCTCTGGGTTCTACCACATGGCTCTCAGAGGGCATAAATGTCGTTCTCTTTCCGGCATTCCCTGTCTAAGGACGGCCGGCCCGAATCTCAAAATCTCATCTGGAGTCTCATCATACACATGCATATCAAACAGTCATATGTGTGCATATCAATCATTCATCTCAAAACAAAGCAATCATAACTCATACATATCATCTCACACTCATCTCTAGTACATAATCTTTCAAGGCATGCATATTCAAATCAATCACAATCAATTTCAAGTATATAACAAGCTTTTAATTTAAACAGTCTTTAACTTCTCTTTATCTTTTAAGTCACATGGGAATCTTTGTTTTTAACATAAGCAAATATCATATTCTAACGAGCAAGGTCATCTGTAGTCACTATAACTAAGTCTTAACTATGCTTATGCGTTAGTCCATCCGGTCTATATAAATAAGATAGTCAATCTTGATAGCAACTTCTAAGGCAAAGCCTAATAATTGGTCTCTTTGGGAGAATAATATCTTCCAATCTATTTGGAATTAGAGAAAAGTCAAAACTACAGAGTTTGAGGACTTCTAATGCTCTATAAAGCACGTCTCAGTGATGGTTCTCTAAAAATGAGTTCTAAGGTCTCTTTGAGAGCATTCAAAACAACCAACAAAAGTTGTGTTTTCAACATGAAACTATCAAAAACAGCCAAGTGTCCCACTTTGCACTCGAATAACTCAAAAACAAAAGAAAATTTGGCTTTCTAGAGTCTCATACACTCTTGTAGAGTTTCTTGCCATCTAAAACTTTCATGTTTACATCAAAATCTGATTCTAAATGTAGGGAAAGATAAATTCTATAGCCCCTCATGAAGGTTTTACCTAGAATCTTGTCATAAACTAGTCAAATATTCTATTTTCTAATTCTCTATCTCCGAAAGTGTTTATTCTATGAGTCTTTAGACTAAGGCGATCATTTTTAATTAATAAATTTAATTGTTAAGCATTCCATACCTCAACTCAGATTCTCTCATTTACATGCCTATCGATTTATTTATTTAATCTCAAAAGAATTTAAAGAAAAATAATAAAAAGAGTGTTTGTGTACTTCCGTGATATATTTTCTGATGTCTTGATTGATTGTTGGGAATCGATGTCTACTCTCCAAAAGTTGTGGAAGAGCCGCTTGTAGATTTGGCAAGCCTCTCAGATCTACTGTCTCACATGGCTGCAATCTGCAAACAGGTATAACTTCGCGCACTGTTATCAGATACTAGTTCTATGGGTACTTAAAATTACGAGAACGCATGCGATCTATAACCTATTATGGGCGAAATTGCCAAAATCAGCTGTTGATTCCAAAAATAGGTCACGTTTAACTTTTTTTATCAAATTTCAATTTGCATGTCCATCTACACACTTAAAGACTTCCTTTGAGTATACTAACTAATTCAAAACTCAATCTTGAATTTTCACTTAATTTTAACACTTAGAATCTTTACTGTTGAAAAATCATTGAAAACCTGCTGGAATTCATACACTGAAATCTGTAGCATCCAAAACTTAGGATTATCTTTAATCATAACTTGGTTAATCATAACTTAGTTCACTAGCCATGTCATATAAAATCCTTCTTGGAAACACAAATTAATAAACAATAATAATCTGATGAAGAACATTATCATCATATTGTCTTAAACTTCAAGGTAATCAATCAATTTGCAAACTCTTATTTTCACTTTGCTTAGAGCTTTAGACTTAGTCAAATTTCTTCAACAAGAGAGCGATCATCTATTCGTTGTTCAATAAAGGAGCTTAGAAAGTGAAACACTATCAAATTTTACGAAAAAATGTGGTTACATAATCTTTCTATTGATGGACTTGAAACCTGCACAATAGATATATATTCTCCAACCTACACTTATTTACTTCATGAAAATTTAATACTTAATAAGAAAACACTATACTACATGAAATACTTTTCTTACTTTACTGCAAAGTAGAGATCATTCTAAATTCTACATCACATCTTTGCACTATAAGTAATAATCTTTACTATCATCTCTAATCATGCAAACCCGCTTCTATATCTTGGCCTTTCTAGGCACTAACAATTCTATCCCTAATATGGCATCATATCTTTCCAAAGCCAGCACATGGAAAATCAGCTTTTGACTTAAGGTCGCCTATGAAAGAAAAGCACATTCCTGACATACTCATTACATGTCTATTGCTTTCTCGAAGCAAACTCTACCGTAAGATTCTTTTGGTAAAATGCAGTTATTCTTAACTATTTTACCACGTGGGGTGATTGAAAACTATGTGTGATTCTTGAGTTAATCAACCCTTGAAATACATTATATCACAATTTTGATAGGAATATTAATAATTGAATCTTGGTTTTCGACCTTACCTGTATAAACAACAACATTGACCTGTGCATATTCTTCAATCTCCTTGGCGAGAGTTGTAGAACTTTTCCTCTTGCTCCACGAGCATTGTCATTGCTTGAAAATCCATGTACATTTTGCCTTGTTTTTTGATCTCTTGTAGTTAATCTCTTATGCACCTCAGATGATGTTGGCTTGTTTTTGCACTCATTTGTTTATTAACCTTTTGTACACAATGGAAATCATGCCGCCCCTTTTCTATCATCTATGGGAACAAATATGTGACCCATTTGCAGTCACCTATTCTGTATAAAATTTCCCTTCTCATCATAAAATGGATTTGTGAGCCATCTTGTGACTATACAACAAATTTACAAAAGTTTTTTCAAAGAAAAAATACTTCTGGTTGTATCACAAAAATAGAAAATAATATGTATCACCCAAGACCTGCAACATCCAAAATTAAGTGCGGACTGCCCAACCTATACTCTGATACCAATTGTGATGGTCTCGTATTCCAATCATATCTTAATTATATAACTTAATCTAAAAAAATATTGAGCTCACTTAATCTTGCTATTTCTACATAGCAATACAATCAAATCGACCTTCTCAAATAGCAAACAAGCATGCATGCCATATCCAAGGTTCTTATCACATAAGCAAAGAATCGTGTAATCTCAAACAAACATTCACATGATATAAATCTCTATCAATTACAGCATAGCATCTCAATCAATCAAAATGTATGTGTCTATCTCAAGATTCTATCATTATCACCATGCTCTCGACAACATGGTTAGTCATAATGACCAAAATCCAACCAATCTAGGGCTTTCTCCAAAGCCCATCCACCCAACCTCCACACTAGACATCGCAGCTATCCCGAGAATGCCTCTTTCTGAATCTCGTCCTCTCTGGGTTCTACCACATGGCTCTAAGAGGGCATAAATCTCATTCTCTTTCCGGCATTCCCTGTCTAGGACGGCCGGCCTGAATCTCAAAATCTCATGTCGAGTCTCATCATACACATGAATATTAATCAGTCATACATGTGCATATCAATCATTCATCTGGGAGGAGTAGGGGTATGGACACAGACCTTTAGGGACAAAGAGGTTAATCAGATCAGCTGGGTCTGCTAGTTGGCCAAATCGAAGGAGATGACACCAGCTAATCAATGCTGCTTGGAGAGAATGGGGAGGCATCTCATAGAACTCGTGGGGATGGGTGAAAGAGATGAGGCCCTGGAAGTAAAAGTGGGGGATGAGGGCGATGCTAGCGAGAGGAAGTTTGGTGAGGATATATGTATAAGTTTGGCGGGAGAGTGGCTCATCCAAAAAGGCAATGTGTTGGAGTAAGTTGAGCCGAAAACTCCTCTAATGGAGGTCGAGGAGGTGGAAGGGATTCTATGGGGGGAGGGCGAGAAGGGGAAGCTCTTTGGCTATATCCATAAGTGCATCCACCTTTTGATCTCTATGGCATAGCAGAGGGAGTCGGTGGCACGACTATGTGGCTTTGGCTTCTACTTCACCCATTTGTTCCTCCATCTCGGGCGGATGGTGTCCTCCGAGACCACCTTGTATCTTTGGAAATCTATCTATGTCTTTGTAAGGGCCTCTTCCGCAACGTGAGCTCTATTCTGGGAGTCTTAAGAAATGGTCTTTGCTAAAGAGAGTTCTTGGTGGGCCCTCTTGGCGGCTTTGTGAGCATGCTGGAGCTATTGTTGAAGTTATTTTATCCTTGTGATGGCTTGCCTGAGCTACTGCTCCTTCTCATCGAGCATGTTCTGTTGTTGGAGCTTGTTTAGATTGGCCGTGTATAGATCTTCTGATACTTCTCGCTCTCCTGTGCCTTCTCTAGAAACATCTTTGTTTGTGAAACAGTGGCCACCTCCTGTTGGTGATATATACACTCAGTCATTTGGGTAGTCAACTCACTGGCCATATGAGAAAATCCAAGTGTAAAATTGGCCATATGAGAAAATCCAAGTGTAAAATTGGGCACTACGCCATGGGCCGCATGCACACTCTCAGTATATGCATGACTTGACCTAAAACTTCTCGACCTCGCCTAGTGGAGGGTCTCGAGTGTGTTAAGATGAGAAGAATGAGGGGAGGAGGGTCCTGCCTCTATGAAATGATGGGGGAAATTTGTCAGCTCTTTGGGGGCAGGATTTCATAATAAAGATTCTTTTAAAAAAGTATTGTTTTTCCCTCTCCTCATCCTCGGCCTTTCTTCTGGCCTCCTCAGCTTCCAGCTCCTCCTGTTGTGGAGGGCCTTGATTAGGTAATGGGGGTACTTGCTCCTTGCCCTTAGGTTCTGGTGGGCGGTGGTGCTTTGCATGTGATGACTTTGGAGAGGATTGCGGCGAGGGCATGGATATTGGAACTGTGTTTGCCCCAATGAGTTGGATGGCACGAGGTAGCTCCCCTCACCCTGGCAGCATGATAAGGGGCCTTCGTCAAGAGAGTGATCCCATTGCAAGCTTCCCCTATGGATTAGAGCACACTATGTGGATCTCTTTGTGAAGATATTCCGCCCATCTGCCCCTGTTGCACCCTGGCTAGAGTTCACATACTGCATCTATTGAATCAGTATGTCCAACGGGTGGTCAAAATAAATTGGAGGGTTCTTGCTGGAATGACCTAAATTTCTTTAGTAATGCTTGCCCTTTCCTCCCGGTCCTTGCTTGTGGCACCCTTATAAGTTCCCTTGGTCATCTTGGGGGCATTTCTGAGTCTAACATATGGTTGTTCCATGTGGGCGAGCTGTAATGCATCTCTAATTAGATCCACGCTTAGCTCCACTCTTTGAGGATGGACCTCCTTGTCCAATGCTTCCCCTGTATATACAAGATTGCATCATATGTCTCCATGAAATAAAGGTAATTATATAGGTCTGGCCCCCATTTATCCAAAGTAGGCAATCCTCCAAGTCCTAACTGCTCCATCTTTGTGATGACTATAGGGTCTACGACTTGAAAAGATGCAGGGGAGAAGAGAGCTTGAGCTCTTGCAAGCACACACACACTCACAAAACCCTAATAGAGAACACACAAGGTGAGAGGTTGAAAATCTTCTTCTTCTTCATACAACAGTCAACAATCCATATATAAAGATAAGAGTACACACAATGAAAAGGTACTCAACCAAATACATAATAGGGTTCTCTATAGTGTGAACCCCACAAAATGAGATGGCGCTTTAACTATTCCAGTCTCTAGAATGGCTGTCACACAGCCTGTCATCCCACTGGCCGCATATCACCCATGATCTCACCAACCATGCCAGTGGTGTAAGTGTGGGGCCTATCCCCCAGGTAGGTCATCAGTGTCCACCGCCTCACTAGATGAGCTCGATACCTCAACACTCCCCCTCGAGCTCAACTCCATCTCATGTACACCAAGCAAAGCCCTGAATCTATGGAGCTTCTCTGTACCCAATGATTTGGTAAAGATGTCAGCTACCTAATCCTATGTGCTGACATAAACAAGGTCAATGTCTCCTGCCAAGACCTTCTCTCTGACAAAATGGTAGTGGACCTCTATATGCTTTGTGCGAGCATGAAAAACTAGGTTCCTAGCCAGCTGTATACTGCTAATGTTGTCACAGAAAATGACAACTTGTCTATCCACTAATAGACCCAAATCTGCAAGTAGCTTTCTAAACCAAGCTACCTCACATGCTGCCATAGCAGCACCTCTGTACTCGGCCTCTTTATTGGATAGAGCAACCGTAGGCTACTTCTTGCTGCTCCAAGTCATAGCAGCACTTTCCAAAGAAAACATGAAGCCACTAGTAGATCTTCTATCTGAGATACTACCAGCCCAATCAGCATCTGTGTACCCATGTACACATATCTCTGTCCCAGTTTCATAAAATAGTCCACAATGCAAAGTAGGCCTCACATACCTCAGTATGCATCTCAATTCATTCAAATGTGGCTTCCGAGGAACCTGCATATACTTACTCACCAACCCAACAACATAGCTCAAATCTAGTTTGGTGATTGTCATGTAGATCAAGCTTCCTACTATGTGCCTATACATAGTAGGATCCTCCAAAATCTCTCATGAATCTGCACTCAACTTGCCATTCTCATCCAATGGCACTGAGATAGGCTTACAGCCTTTCATACCATACTTGGACACCATGTCCAAGCCATACTGTCTTTGTAGTAATCCAATACCATGTGTGGTGACCTAATCACCTCAATGCCCAAGAAATATCTGAGCTCCCCTAGATCCTTCATCTCAAACTTCTGTCTAAGCAAGATCTTTACATCAAAGATATCTGCATCATGGTCCCCCGTAATGATCAAGTCATCTACATAGATGACAACAAGCACAACCCCTCTAGCACTGTGTCTCACATACAGCGAGAAATTTGCCTTGGCTACATGAAAGCCAATAGTGACAAGATATTCAGAAATCTTGTCAGACCATGCTCTTGGTGCTTGTTTTAAGCCATACAAGGCTTTCTTCAACCTACAAACATGCTCGGGGTGATTCACATCCTCATAACAAGGTGGCTGCAACATATACACCTCTTCTTCCTGCAAATCCCCATGCAAGAATGCATTCTTTACATCCATCTGATGTAAAGAAATTGCTTTGATGCAGCCACTGCTATCACAACTCTCACTGTTGCCATCTTGGCAACTGGGCTGAAAGTTTCCTCATAATCAATGCCATATGTCTACGCATATCCTTTGGCTACCAATCTAGCCTTGTACCTGCTTATGCTTCCATCACTGTTATGTTTTACTTTGTACACCCACTTGCATCCAATGGCTTTCTTGCTTTAAGGCAATTGCACTAAATCCCAAGTCTCATTTCCATGCATCCATCTCCTCATCCATAGCTTTCTCCCAACACACATTTCCAACAGCCTCATCAATGCATGTGGGCTCTACAACCTGCACAACCTTTGCCATGTATGCATAGTGATGTGCCACATAACCATCATAGGTAAACCTCTACATAGGATTCTTCACTCTCCCAGATCTTCATAGCTTTGCATTCATGGCTTCCATAGCCTTCTTTACACCAGGTGTTCTCATAGCTGGGATCCCAAGCTCCTCATGAAGGCTCATCTCTGAGCCACTAGACTCTCCATCAACATGAGAATGCCTTGCAGAAATGTCAGGCATACTAAGGGGCTCAACCACTTTCTCTTTGTGTGATGTACTAATCACATTTGCAGAACTGGTATTATGACGCAGCCTGCCACTCCATGGTCTATCAACTGAACCACTAGATGAGGACTCTCCTGGTCCACTCAAAGGCTGTGATTGCTGACTTGTATTCTGTGCAACCACATTTCCACTCACATCATCCCCAATAGCTTCTTTTTCAGCAGCATACCAGCTGCTCATCTCATCAAAAACATCCCTGCTTACCCTGAGCTCACGTGTAGCAGGGTTATAACACCTATATTCCTTTTGCTCAAGGGAATATCCAATAAACACACATTTTTTAGCTTTTGGATCCAGCTTAGTTCTCAGCTCATCTGGCACATGCACATATGCAATGCATCCAAAAACTTTTAGATGAGACAAATCAGGTTTTCTGACAGTACACCTCTCCTCTGGAGTTACATCATGTATGGCTGTAGTTGGAGTCCTGTTCATAATGTAAACTGCTATAGAAAATAGCCTCAGCTCAATAGCTATGCGGCATATTCTTCTCTTCCATCAAAGCTCGCGCAATCTCAGCAATGTGCTTGTTTTTCTCCTCAGCAACTCCATTTTACTGTGGAGTGTATATACATGTAAACTGTCTACGAATACCATTTTTCTTCAAAAATTCAGAGAACTCATTGGAGAAGTACTCTCCCTCTCCATCTGACCTTAGGCACTTTACATATTGTCACATAATACCTGCAGCCTCCCATAGACATGGTCTTTGTCAGACCCCATACACTTGAATGCACAACATCTAGTGCATTTTTGCTCACATTTCTGTTACGTGGAAATACATGCTTTGTTTGCTTTCAAAATTGGCATGCTTCATATATATTTTGTATACCTTCAACTTAAACTTTGGCAGCCCTGTCACAATTCCTTTTGTCTACATAGACTTCATTCTCTGCACATTTACATGTCCAATTCTTTTATGCCAAATGTCTGTGTCTGCAACAATTCCTGAACCATTTGCAAACATTGCAGCACTCACTTCAGGCATGTTTACATTCAACGTAAACATTTTGTACACTCTGTTGCCTTTTGCAACCAACCTGCACTTGTCTTTAAAGTCTTCAATATAACAACCATCAGGGTTAAACCAAACCTGCAAACCGTGCTCAATCATCTGGCCGACTGAAACCAGATTCTTTGTTATATTCGGAACAACATGAAGTACATCTACAAGGTACTTCACTTTGCCATCCTGTATAGACAATGGCACATCTCCAACATGGGCAATTGGATGAGCAGTGTCATCCCCTGTTTCCACAAAACCTGGTCTTTCAAGGTTTTTCATCTCCTTGAACCACTCCCCATGACTTGTCATGTGGTTCGAAGCACTTGAATCATCTTTATGTGTTGCTTCTACATTTTCAGACATGGCATTAATGACATGCTGCATAACAAATAACCTTTCATTATCCTCATTGTTTTTGCTCGAGGATGCATAGTTGTTTTGCTAAAATTTTCCATTTTGCATGTGAGCCTGCTTCTCATAGCAATTTGCCTGCACATGTCCAGGCTTACCACAATAAAAGCATCCACGTGTATCATTATACTGCCTTTGCCAATTTCCATGACCTCTTTGACTCCCCCTGCCTCTGAATTGGCCTCTTCCACTTGCGTGTTGTTGTTGTGCACGACCTCTTTGACTCCCCCCGCCTCTGAATTGGTCTCTTCCACCTGCGTGTTATTGTTGTGCACGACCTCTTTGACTCCCCCTGCCTCTGAATTGGTCTCTTCCACCTGCGTGTTGTTGTTGTTGTTCTGAATTCTGGGATTGTTGTTGTTGCTGCTGCTGGCCATAATTTTGATTACCTATTCGGCCACCTCCTTGACCGCGTCCACGGCCTCCTCTACCTCGTCGTCTTCCTGAACTTGTGTAGAAGGCCTATTGCTCTGAACTGTTTTTGTTTTGTGAAGACTGCTGGTCTTCACCCAAGCTCTTCTCTTCTATAATCAACATAGACACAAAATCTGTGAAATTGGGAATGTTTTTTCGAGTCTAAATAGACGTCGTGAACGCCTTGTATTGTGGCCCGAGACCACGTAGATAGACTTCCACCTTGTCATCACCATCTACTGAAACGCCAATAGATGCAAGGGATTCCACAATACCCTTGATCTTCAATGCATAGTCATTCATAGACATACTCTTTTTCTCCACAGTATGAAGTTCATTCTTCAACTGTATCTTTCGTGCCTTGGTATTTGTTTCATAGAGTTTTACCAAGGTGTCCCACGGCTCCTTGGGGGACTTGGCATCCTGAATGAGCCCAATCATGGTGTCCTGTACTGATAGAGAGCCAATACATAACTTTTCTCGTTCCTTGGTTCTAGTCGAACTCTTTCACGTTTGCAGCAGTCGGATTGATCTCCACCAGTATCTCCGGTGCCTCTTCATGCTCACCTTCTATGTAGTCCCAATAACCCTTTCCCATCAAGAAATTCGTCAACCTGAACCTCCAAGCATGGAAGTTATTCTTATCAAGCTTCTCAGTAACAATCTGGTTTATGCCATCATTTGACATCTTGCCAGACACACAAATTTACCAGAAATAGCACTCTAGTTTGTCCTGCACAAACTGCTGTATTTTCTACAGCGGTACTGTAGTACACTCAAATGTCACAACCAGTGACCTCAATGTGCATACATACACCCAATGGCAACTGTTGACCTCCTTGCAGCACACATAGTGTCTGCACAGCCAATCCACTTGGATGTTGGTTTTGGGCACAACTTAGGGTTTGATTGGGGATAAGGATGCCATGGAGAGAATTGTTGGCGTCTGTCCTATACCATGTAGGCTTGCAGTTTGACGAATTGGTTGCTTATGAGGTGGACGAGGAGCTCGGGGTGCCGGTGGATGAGGGTGAGAGTTGGATCATTGGGGGATCCACAATGTAGATGTGTCCTCATAATAGCCTTGTGCTGTTGAAAGCTTCTTGGGAACCTAATGGGGAGATAGCATGCTTTGTATCCATGAGTTAGTTGGATTAGAAGTATAAGTATGGTTAGTCTTTTATCGTGGGCTAGCAGCTTGTGTGAGTGTGGATATGTTGGAGTGGACTATTGTTGAGTGCAATGGTGTGGTTGGAAGTGTGAGCGGCCTCTTCTTAAGTGGGATGGATTTTTGGGATTTTGAAGAAGAAATGATGAGGGGGAGTGGGGGGTGACCTTTTGGCATGTGGGATCAGCGGGTACGGGCTCGTCATCATGAGGATTGTAACTTGGTCGAAGGCCAACTCTAAGGTTGTTGTCCTTGCATCCCAGTTAACGTTGCACCTATTACGTCCCATCCAACCCCTTCCAAAGAGCATTTCCTCTTGCATTTTTTCTAAAGGCATCACATAGAACTTCCCTTCTAAGGTGTTATTTCCAATGTGGAATAAAATCATGATTGTGCCTAAGCAGTTAACATGCTGTGATGCCACTGTTGTGACTGTGGCATGGGTATCTTTCAATGAAAGCTCCTCGAGGGAACACCATATTTCATGAGACATCAAATTGTAATCAGCCTATATCTACAAGAGCTATTTTTTGGATGAAGCTTGTCACCGTGGTCATTCCTAACCACAACTGGGAAGGTTTCACCTCCCATTCTTCTTCTTTGAGGTTGACCACTTGGGCCATATTGATCATGTTGAAGCTTGGCTTGCCTTGCTTTGGCCTCTTGTTGGGCGGCTTGTTGCATACCCTCATGGTACTTTTTACGTTGTTTCTTTTCATGGATGTCTCTTAAGGTGGCTTCAGTGAGTGGGCCATAGTAGCACTTTAATTTTCTATTATTCACATCTTGTCATGCAATTATGTGACTGAATCTAAATCATGAATAGTGCAAATGAGGACCCTTTTATAATTCATCTTAACCAACAAATTTTTTTAAAGAATTTCAAGTAATTCTTTTTTATTGTGATTAAAAAACATTTCCAAGTTGGGAATTATCCACTTTGTTGAATGTTATCATGGAAAGGTATGTTGAGATAAAATGTTGATTTGTCCATCCCACGATATGAGAAATGATTAAGTTGTTGTGCACAAGAGTCGTAAAGTGTAGATATTATTAATATGTAAAGAAATTCCCATCACAAGAGATTAAGCACTTAACATTCTGAGAAGTCTCTTATGTTCTCAATATTTATTTGAAGAGTTTGAACTTTGAGTGAAAGATTCTAGAGTGTTTGAACCTTTGAAAATGTTAAATCAAGCCTCAAAAAAGAGAAAACCAAGGCCTTACTAGGTTGAGAGCAATTGTGAGTATGTGTGAGTGTGAATGCGATTTAGAGGGCGGACATGGCATAAGCCCTCTAGAGAGGCCGGCTTCCTATGCAAAAATATATTTAAGAAAATAGCTCACGAGTGGTTGGGCGATTCATGCTTTCAAAAAAGACGTTACCACATAAATATTTTTGCAAGTTAAACGTCTCTTGAAAGAAATCTTCATCTCCCAATAGTTTGGAGACATGATGAAAGATATGGTGCTATGAATTTGTGGTTTTTAAGAGTGTGATTTATGCAATTAATCTTGAATTTTGGTGTACAAATTCTACAATGTTTAGATTTTGTGATTTGGAGCCTTATGAGATCTCTCTCTCTCTCTCTCTCTCTCACACACACACACACACATGCACACATGCACATGCACAGAGATAGGTATATGCACATGTACATACACAGAGATAGGTATATGCACATGTACAGAGATAGGTATATGCACATGTACATACACACACACATACACACAAGTGCACATAAACACATACATTTACACACACACATGCACAAGCATGCACATACACACAAACACATATGTTGTCATGAGATCCAAAGGTGGCACCTAAGATATCACTTCTTCCAAATCATGCCTTGATAGTAGAGCTGCCCTTTGGTGGGCTAAGCAGACTAGGTTTGAACACCTCTTTCAAAAGGTGGTTATATCTTAGGTCATAGTCCCTTTTAAAAGTAGTTCTAGCCTATTAAAAGACTATTCAACTTATAGATGTAAGCTCATCTCACCGAGGGGACTAAGGCATCATAAATTGAGGGTTGTAATAACCACACCCGTTGAAATAATCACATCAATTTTGCATTTAAAAGGGGAGGAAGAAAGGATGAAGAAGACTATGTAATCTTCCAGGAGGACAAGATCTGATATGGTCAATGTTGGATTGCCAAGAAGATCATTAGTCAATCCCTCTATTTCTTTGCTATTACCCTCATTTTCTAAAAGGGGTAGTCGGGGGTTAGTGTTTTCAAAACCCTGGTTTCATCTTGGTGGAATGCTTGCGTTAGGGGGTCAATCGAACCCAATATGATTTGTGAGGATATGTGAGAGTGTGAATGCGAGTTAGAGGGCGGACATGGCATAAGCCCTCTAGAGAGGCAGGCTTCCTATGCAAAAATATATTTAAGAAAATAGCTCATGGATGGTTGGGTGATTCATGCTTTCAAAAGTGACTTTGCCACATAAATATTTTTGCTTAACCGTCTCTTGAAAGAAATCTCCATCTCTCAATAGTTTGTAGATATGATGAAAGATGTGCTATGAATTTGTGGTTTTTAAGAGTGTGATTTATGCAACTAATCTTGAATTTTGGTGTACAAATTCTACAATGTTTAGATTTGTGATTTGGAGCTTATGAAATCTCTCTCTCTCTCTCTCTCTCTCTCTCTCACACACACACACACGCACACACGCACACATGCACACAGAGAGGTATATGCACACGTACATACACACAAACACACACACGAGTGCACATAAACACACACATAGACATATATATACACATACATTTACACACACATGCACAGACATGCACATACACGCAAACACACAAACACATATGTTGTCACGAGATCCAAAGGTGGAAGCTAAGATATCGCTTCTTCCAAATCATGCTTTGATAGTAGAGCTGCCCTTTGGTGGGCTAAGCATACTAGGTTTGAACACCTCTTTCAGAAGATGCTTATATCTAAGGTCATAGTTCTTTCAACACTTTTAGATGTATGCTTATCCCGCTCCGAGGGGACTAGGGTATCACAAATTCACAAGATCTGATAGGGTCAACGTTGGATTGCAAGAAGACCATTAGTCAATCCCTTATTTCTCTGCTATTACCCTCATTGTCTAGAATGGGCAGTTCGGGGTCGGTGTTTTCGAAACCCTGGTTTCAGCTTGGTGGAAGGCTTGCATTAGGGGGTCAATCTAGCCCAATAGGCCCCGCTCGCCCTTGGGGGAACGCGGCTCAGGCACGAACTGCAAAATTTAACAGAACATGTAAATATTCATGCATACCAAGACAATATTTCACTAAGAAAAACACTAAATTGCACTGTAGACAGTCGTACAGGTGAAAATAACAGACTTCTGTACCTTTCCATACGATATCTCATCATCTGATGGGGTTATGGATTAACGCTTCCACTAACTGCAGAAGAGGGCAAACACAGCCCTAATATAAAGTGGTTGATATATGTTATTTTCTAGGGCTGTGCTCTCCCTCTTCTGCAAATTGATAAAGCGGTTGTATAACAACGCTAGGGAAGGCGAAGAAGGTTGCTCAGAAACGAAGCTAGAAGAAAACGTTTTATAAGCATTTAGCTCGGTAGCGCTTAAACGAGCCCAGCCACGCTACGATTCAAAGTATCCTGGTGGAGATCACCGTGTGCGCAAAGTTGATGCCAATGTTGTCAAGGTGCCTCCACTGTTGTGGTCGTGATATTCCTTTGTGGACGTGTTCGAAGCTTCTCCGCGCCGAACCGTGATGGGACACTACAAGCTGGGTACGACTGGGAGACTGGAAAGCCTTGTTACCTCATTAGGTTACAGGCGCTCAGCAGGTACTCCTTTGAATTCCTAGTGCCAGACAAGGGGGGGCCAATGTAGAAGGGGGGCAAGAATGTTTGTGTTTAGAAGTGTGCAGTACCAATCCCGTCGATCGGAAACCCTGCCATCTGCAAAATCCTGCTCGTTGCCGATTCTCACATGTCAAGTCTCAGCACCTTTGTTACTCATTACTCAGCATAGCAGTAACCTTTTTACAAGGACGCAAATTATGTATGCCAAGTGGCCATGAACTAACATAGTTATCGAGTATAATAGGGTGTTTATAGACTGCCCCCTTTCTTAGAATGGGCGTTTACAGACTGCCCCAAAGCAATATAATAGGGTAAAGCAATATAATAGGGTGTTTACAGACTGCCATGAAATAACATAGTTATCGAGTATAATAGGGTGTTTACAGACTTGCCCCCCTTTTGTAGGAAATGTGGTAGAATGGATGGGGAGATCTCCCCATTCTAGGCTATCATCTTCCCATAGCCAAAAGTAAACTTTGGTTAGGTTGGATAGGGGACGGGAAGAGAGAGAGAGAGAGAGAGAGAGAGAGAGAGAAGATGGGACTTGAACATGAAGAGTAGGCTATCATCTTCCCATAGCCAAAAGTAAACTTTGGTTAGGTTGGATAGGGGACGGGAAGAGAGAGAGAGAGAGAGAGAGAGAGAGAGAGAGAGAAGATGGGACTTGAACATGAAGAGTAACGTCAATGAAAACTCTTAAGCCGTGTGTAAACAATGTAAAATCATCCTGCATCTTCATAAGTGTAGTAGTACATTTGTTGAATAGGCATAGGTGCTTGGACTCATTACACATCTTGTCAATTGGGTAACTAAATTGAAATCATAAATAGTGGAAATGAGGACCCTTTCATAATTCATCTTAAACAGCTCTATTCAAAAAAGCTCAAAGCCTTTTACGTGAGTATTTTTTTTAAATGTTTCCAAGTTGGGAATCATCCACCCCGCAATATGAGAAATGGTTAAGTTATGTAGAAGAGTAATGAAGTTGAGATATTAATAATATGGAAAGAAATTCCTACAACAATATAACAATATAACACGAACATAACTTGAGAAATGTTTCAAAAATGAAGGGTTAAAATTTGGCATCTTTTTAAGACCTAACAATGAGGAAGAAATAATAATACCAAAAGATTCTACTTCACATGGATTTCCTTTAGATGTTTTGTGAATCATATCATAGAACAAGAAAAAGTTTGGTTAGGTTGGTTAGCGACGTTCTTTGAGAGAGAGAGAGAGAGAGAGAGAGAGAGAAAGATAGATAGATAGATAGAGAGAGAGAGAGAGAGAGAGAGAGAGAGAGAGAGAGAAGGCCCCTTTCATATACATTTACTTGAACCTTCGAAGCAATACATTTTGATAGCTTCAAAAGCCATATAAACTTGCAGTTTAAAATAATAAAGTCTCCATAATATAAAGAAAAGTGTGCATAATAAATATGGTACAAGAGAAGTAACATCAATGAAAACTCTTAAGTGGTATGTAAACAATGTTAAATCATCTTTCATCTTCATAAGTGTAATAGTGTGTTTGTTGAATAGGCACAGGTCCTTGGACTCATTACACATGTTGTCAATTGCGTGATATAAATTGAAATCATGAATAGTGGAAACAAAGATTTTTTCATAATTCATCTTAACCAACTCTAGTCAACAAAGCTTAAGAGATGAAAATGTTTATTTGTCCACCCCACGATATGAGAAATGGCCTAATTATGCTGAATAGTCATAAAGTTGAGATATTAATAATATGTAAAGAAATTCCCACCAGAATCTAACAATATAAGATGAGCATAACTTGAGAAATGTTCCCAAAATGAAGGGCTAAAATTTGGCATCTCTTTGAGACCTATCAAAAAGGAAGAAATCACATGATGCTTCTTCTTGTGACTAACAAATGAGTAGCTTACAAGAAGAAAGAATCTAGTTCCTTTCATATCTGTTATTCTTCCAATTAGAAGCATGAAGTATAGAGTGTAAAATATAGGCTACAATCTAGAAGTTGCAATAAATGTAAGCAATCTATCTTCTCTCATATATTTACACTTTGAGTTGTATCAATATTTATTTATAGAAATGTACAATTTTATCAGCTCTTTTAAAAAAGCCCAATACTTCTCTCTCATAACTTCAAAGAAGAATGAACTTTATGAGGCTTTTACAAGAAAATGTTCTAGAGGATCTTGGACTTAAGAAACATCACTAAAAATTAAAAACACAAAACGTGGTATAAAGCTAACATAGCTAAGGGCTGACATGAAAATTATGTCTTGAAAAATAAAAAAATTTGAAAGAGATATTATGGATTAGTGTGTAAAAATCCTATAGGGTTTACAGAGGGTCATGAGGTCAAAATAGCTAATCATAGCATAGAACAAGAGAAACTTTGGTTAGGTTGCTTAGCGACGTTCTATGAGAGAGAGAGAGAGAGAGAGAGAGAGAGAGAGAGAGAGAGAGAGAGAGAGAGAGAGAAAATCACGTCATCGCCAATTTGGGGACTTCTTAAATATGCAAAATTGCCCATCATGCTATATATCATTGGAAAGGTCTCGAAAAGTAGATTCCAAATGTCCAAACTCCACTCACTTCTGAGTTTCTTTGCAAACATTTCACCATGAGCCCATTTTTCTAGAGAGAGGAGGTGTGGAAATCCATAAGGGGCAAAAATGAGAGTCCATATTTTGCCTAATGAACATAAGAAGTGACATCAATGAAAACTCTTAAGCGATATGCAAACAATGTTAAAACATCTTGCATCTTCATAAGTATAATACTGTGTTTGTTGAATGCATTTGATGAATAGGGATCGTTCCTTGGACTCATTACACATCTTGTCAATTGGGTGATATAAATTGGAATCATAAATAGTGGAAATGAGGATCCTTTAATAATTCATCTTGACCAACTCTAGTCAACAAGGCTCAAGAGGTGAAAATATTTATTTGTCCACCCCATGTTATGAAAAATGGCTTAGTTGTGCTTAAGAGTCATAAAGTTGAGATATTAATAATATGTGAACAAATTCCTACGACAATATAGCAATATAAGACGAGCATAACTTGAGAAATGTTCCAAAAATGAAGCCTGGCTGAAATTTGACACAATATAACAATATAACACGAGCACAACATGAGAAATGTTCCAAAAAATGAAGGGCTTAAATTTGGCACAATATAACAATATAACATGAGCGCATGACTTGAGAGATGTTCTAAAAATGAAGGGCTGAAATTTGGCATCTTTTTGAGACCTCTCAAAGAGGAAGAAATAATACCAGAAGATTCTACTTCACATGGATTTTCTTTAGATGTTTTGTGAATCATATCATAGAATAAGAGAAAGTTATCTTTCTTAAAATCAATGTTAATTACATATTTGACTGCAAGTAATTACATAATGCTTCTTCTTTTGGCTAACAAATGAGTAGTTTACAAGAAGAAAAAATCTAGTCCCTTTGATATCTATTTTTCTTCCAATTGGAAGCATCAAGTATAGAATATAAAACATTGGATACCATCTAGAAGTTGCAACAAATGTAAGCGATCTACCTTCTCTTATATATTTACACTTTGAGTTATATCAACATTTATTTCTAGAAATGTACTATTTCATCAGTTCTTGAGAAAGCTCAATACTTCTATCTCGTAACTTAAAAGAAGAATGAAATTCATGAGGTTTTCATAAGACAATTCTTGAAAATCTCTTGGACTTGATAAAAATCAATAAAAACAAAAAGACACAAAATGTGGTATAAAGCTTACATAGCTAAGAGCTTACATGAAAATTGTGTCCTATAACATAAATAAATAAAAGAGGTATAAGAATGGATCAGTGTGTACAAATCCTAGGGGCTACAGAGGGTCATGAGCTAAAAAAATTGAGCAAGGATAGAGCCTCATTATTTGACACTGTGTACAGCTCATCTACATCAATCACTTATATTGGGGGGGGGGGGTGATTTCCTGAGCTAAAACCCACGAGCTTCCAAGCATCTGAAGGATGGGAAGTTCCATAAAGAAGTGAAAGTGCTAAAACTTTAATACAAGAATCACAATATTCTTCCAAGAAACATATAAAATGATTGAAAACTAATGTGATGCGTTCCCCGAAACTATGGATTCAACTATATTTAAAAATCCCATTAGGACCTCAATGGAAGGCGTCTTGGGCCCTTTTATTTGGCAGTTTAAGGGAGTCAAACCTTTTCTCTTAAGAAGAAACGTTTTCTAATTAGAAGCTTCAAAACGGCTACTTTATTCGAATTTGAATTTTGGGGGAAAAATGGAATTTAAAATCTAGCAGATAAAACCATATCATGTAACATATCTATGGAAAACTCTTGATGCGTAGATCACGGATCTATAATCTCCGCTCAAATCGGAGCTTGTATGTAGAAGTTATGGAGGTCCGAAAATTGTAAAATTGCTCCCCCCCCTTTTTGGGGGAAAAAGTGCACCCTTTGACCACTCTTACACCTCTCTTAAAAACCCAACATTTTAGTCCACATGGCAACCCCCCATTTGGCTATTCCTTAATCACCTTAATTAGGCTTGGGCAAATTAAAGGGCCCAAGAAGACCCCATTCACTTCCTAATGCTTTCAATGATGAAAAAATAAGAAATTGTTAGTGAAATAGAAAATATTGCTCGATGATGGACCTATTGTTTTATATATGGACTCTCTTCCCTCTCTTTCTCTCATTTAGGTAACGCTCTCTCTCTCTATCGCTTTTTCTTTGTCTCTTAGATGTCTCCCCTCTAGAAAGAGGTGCGTGTGTGTGTGTGTGTGTGAGAGAGAGAGAGAGAGAGAGAGAGAGAGTTTTTCTATATGATAGTGTGCAAAATAGAGCATGAAAGAGAGATGATGATGATGACGAAGGAGAATGAGAAAGATTTCTAACTCATGTGTGTGTGTGTGTGTGTGTGGTGTGTGTGTGTGTGTGTGAGAGAGAGAGAGAGAGAGAGAGAGAGCTGCTTGCATGTAAGTTTGAGGGAGATACACAAAGAGGGAGAGACCTACTTGTGTGTGCAAGTTTGAGAGAGAGAGAGAGAGAGAGAGAGAGAGAGAGAGAGAGAGCTACAACTCAGATGTGTGTGTGTGTGTGTGTGTGTGTGTGTGTGTGTGTGTGTGTGAGAGAGAGAGAGAGAGAGAGAGAGAGAGAGAGAGCAAAGATATTATGGGCATAACTTGTAGCAAAATGCAAATTGAGAGCTTGGAAATAGGGAGATAGTATAGCGAAATGCAAATAAAGAGCTTGGAAATAGGGAGATAGTTGGGGATTGGGATTTTAGATGTCATTTACAATCATATTTAGCACTACCAAACAAAAGCAAAAAAAATCTATAATCAGGAATGAAACTTTTCTATCTCAAGGTTTTAGTATGGCAAAACATCTTCTCATGTGCTATCACATGTGTCATGGTAAATGCAAGAGAGCATCTTTAATTCTTGTTTGGTCAAACAAGCTCCAAAAAACACATAAATGTCATTTCATTAAGTTTTTAACAACGAGAAATATATCTCGAAATCTCTTAAGACATTACAGTGAGATGTCATTACGGTGAGATGCTATTTTGCAGAATTAATCCTTGCTTGCATGTCCTTTATTATCCGTCTATAAATGACCTTCTGACCATCTCAAATTTGTGGGCACTCTCAGGCTTGTGAGTTGTTGCTACTTGTCATTCTCCTTGGCTAGCGTACTCCATCACTCAATTTTACCATTTCCAGCACAAAGCCACCGTCAATTTGAATTTGTAACTCATGTGGTTGAACTTGAATACCCTTAGCAACTTGCCAACGTGAGGGGGCTTGTGTTTCCAATCCATGTATTGCAGACGTTGGATTCCAAGTGTGATCAGCACTATCACCACAAAACCATATCATCGGTCTCTTTGGCTCTTTACACCTATTGGTGTGTTTATCCTTGCATAAAAGCTTGGTGCTAGCACACCCTCATGTCTTCATCTACCTCTGATATCAATAAGCTTGTTGCATTTAGAACGCGTGGCTTGCAAAAATAACCTTGGCAATGAACTGTACTCCGTGGCATAGTACGACGTATTTCCCATTTGGTTTGATGCATATCCTTCTCTTCCATTGTCTCAACTTCACTAGTAGTAACACCACCTTGCTCACGTATTGAAGAAGATGATTTCCTTCTCATCATGTCCTTGTTCACACGTTGATATTCTGGCCTATAGGAGTCATCTTCATGGATTGGTGTGGAGAAGGATCTTGGCCTTTTTCTCCTTACTATCTCACTATTGCCTATGTAAAATCCTTCTTCAAAAGAGACCCCTATTTCATCTGCCACATCATTTGTAAGGTCAACATAGTTTCTTCTATTATAGGTACTTCTTGCCCACATCAACTCTCATCCTCTCAATTTTTGTATATTGGGCCCATCCCCAATGTGTCTACCACTAAAATAAGATGCTTGCTTAGGGTTTTGAAGCAATGATGTCATCAAGTCTGTAACACAAGCATCATAGAGAGACATGTACTTGACCCCATTATTGCTAGCTAACCAACTCCCGTGAATAGATTCGGAAAGATTCGTCCTTGGAATAAGATAAGGTCATCATCCTCCCAACCCTACATACAACAAACCCCACATAAGATATAATTTACTATAACAGTATACATTTAACATAGAAGGGAGCTAGAGATTGAGCAAACCTTCAAGATATATTTACACCAATGAGACATTCAAGCATGCCACCACACTACCCATGTCTGAAGCATCCTTGTTTTCCCCTTCAACACATGATCCTCTTCTAGCCATGCACATAGGGACCTGAGTTGCATCCCTAGAAGATTGGCTAGGTTTCTAATTGACTAGGTCCCTATGTGCATCACAAAAAATGAAGATTGGCGAATTAGTCAATTAGAAACAAAAGTGGTCATAAATTAAATTTAAAAATTCCAACCTCTTTCGATCCAGTAATGGTGCAAGGATGTCAAAGAGCTTCCCAATCTATATGTCAACCATGGATATGGTATCTTTGGAACTAGGTAGAACTTCTTGGAGGAAAACCTCCTCTACTATTCTTTTTTTTAATGCTTTAGGCCTTGTAGTTGGACTTCTTTGAACAAAATCTGAAACCTTGGACTGAACAACATCCAGATTTTGCCTAGACAATCCTTCACCAACCAAATGCATATGAGGATCCAGACTGTCACATGGCTGAATTTGAGACCCGATGGCAAGCAAGTGGATATTCTGCCTTGTATGGAGATCCGATGAAACTGCACAGGTTGCACCAACTTTGGAGGGGACAACTATGAGTTGGTTTACCCAATATGGCCTTGCACATTTTGCAAATTTTAATGCATGAAAGGATGCTTTCTTGGCCTAGATTTAGACAGGAGAAAACTCCTACTGATATACTTAAAAAGATAAAGGCCATGGACCAGAAGGGGATGTTGGTTGAGGATTATGCACAGAAGTTTAGAGGGTTGACTGCAAGATTGCAAAGGGACGAAAAACCTTCAAACCAAAAGTTGGCTAGTTATTTTGTCAAAGGACTGAGGGAGAATTTGAAGAGTGCCGTGGCCAATGTGGATATAGCAGGTGGTTTTGATGACGTGGTGACAATTGCATCTAGAGTAGAGAAAAGGTTGGGTATAGTCAAAAGAAAGAAGAAAGAAAAGAGAAAGGATGCATCAGAATCGGATAGCATGATAGATGAAGAATCGGAAAGCATGATAGATGAAGAATCGGAAAGTGAGGGGGAAGAGTCGGAGGATGAATCATCCGGGGACTGAGAGGATGAGAAGCCTAGCAAGAAGAAGAGAACTTCTAGTAGGACAAAGCAAAGAGTAG
Organism: Cibotium barometz; assembly: GCF_041138505.1. NCBI lineage: Eukaryota > Viridiplantae > Streptophyta > Polypodiopsida > Cyatheales > Cibotiaceae > Cibotium > Cibotium barometz. The sequence continues at coordinate 4,638,751 of NC_141072.1, read as the reverse complement.
AGAAGCAAAAGAAAGGAAAATGAGGAATGGAGAAAAATATCCTCGAACAACTTAAAAGTTTGGGGTATACAACAGTCCAATCTAAGGAGAAGCAATATTGTCACATTTGTGAAAAGGAAGGTCAACAGAGCAACATGCTCGTATAACTCTAATCATAGGGGTAAAGTTTCTCCAAATGTAGTCAATTGGGTGCCACAATAGCTAGTTGTTGAAGCGAGTCCAATAATACCTGCAAATGAGAATGCACCATATAATAGGCCGGCAAGACCATTTTTCCCAAGACAAAATTGGCAAGGCCAACAAGGGAATCAAAGGGGACCTTAGGGAGTCTTGCAATGTGCTTAATGTAGCAAGGAGACCACAAAATTGGGCCTGCTTGTGAGTTATGGTGCAAACATAATAGAGAAGAGACAGGAAGACCTGTGATTAGATATAATGAAGGTAACAGAGGCCAAGGACCCCAGCAAGGTCAGCAGCAGTAACCCCCAGCACAAGTCAATGCAATCTTGGTGGAGATGATACATAATCCAGAAACTGAAAGCAGGAGTAATGTTTTAATTCCAGGAGATGGGCAGTAGAGCAGGAGCAACAAGAAGAGGATTTGGCACAAATAAACCTGGTAAGTCAAATGTTTGAGGTGTATGATCTACCATGTGATTGTTCTAAATGTATGGTTGTTGAAGATTGTGAAAAAGGGGAAACAGTAGAAGCTTTAGCAGTAACTAGATCGAAGGCTAAAGGGCCTATAAAGTGGGAAGATCAGGAAGTGAAATGGTAAGGAAGAAGGTGTCCAATCAGATTGATAAGCTGCAAAAATTGAAGGTGATGAAAGATCAGGAAGTGAATGATCAGGTGTTCCAGCAACAAGTAGATTTAGTTTATGAATCACAACCAGATGAGGGGAAGGAGAAGGGGTCTAGTGAGTTTTTTGATGCATTGATTTAAGCACCCATTTAGATTTCATTGAGTTGGTTGTTGAGCATGGTACTAGCCTTTAGGGAGAAATTGCTCGTGAAGTTGTAGAAGACACAAAGGGAGAAACCTGTGTCTCATATGTCCCCAGTGGTGGCAGTCCTTCAAGCAGATCCTGCAAATGTAGACTTCACAATTCTAGTTTTATAAAAGTGGGGTTTAATGGGATAAGTTTTGATGATGTTTTTTCTGGATGGGGGATTTGTGGTTAATATACTACCAGAATCTATCTATCTAAGTATGCATTTGCAAGAGTTGGAACCTGCACCATTTCAGGTTAAAATGGTAGACCAAAGAAGGCTGCAACCCTTAGGAATATTGAAGTTGCAAGACTGTTATTTCAGGTGAACTTTGTGGTAATTCGTATGTAGGACACTTACTCTTCTTACACAATGTTGCTGTGGGGGTAGGCCATGGTTTAGAATTGCTAAATTAAAACAGGATTGGGGGGACAATACAATTATAATGAGGAAGGGCAAGAAAGTGGCAAAGTGGCCTATGCTCTCAAAGAAGGTTCTCAAACAAGCTCAGAAGCCATTATGGGCTCAAGGGATTAACTTGGCATAAGAAGTGGAGGATGATGAGGAAGAAGAATACTTGAAAGTAAATCCCTCTTTGGTACCCGTTTTTGAAGTCGATGTTGTAGATATAGTGGAGAGATACCAAGAAAATGGAGGAACCGTAGTGCAGTCGGATATTTAGTAGCATGTGGAGAGTGAGTCGAAAAATTTGATAGGTGAGTTTAAAGAGGGACAAGCAGTAGAGGGTAAGGCATTGAACCATATTATTGGAAAAGTCCTAGAAAAGAAGGCAAAACAGGAAGATGCTACTAATGAGTAGGAAGCTATAATTACAGCAGAACATAATTATCAAAAGAACTTCAGCAAATCCAATAGGGTACAGAGGAAGATGAGCTTCAGGATATGAACTTGGGGACTGAGGAAGACCCTAAGATAGTAAGGGTTAGTATCCGTGTTAAAGGGTAGTTTAAAGAAGATTTGAGGAAGCTACTAATGGAGTTCAAGGATGTACTCGCATGGGAATATTCTGACATGAAGGGGATAGATCCGGCTCTTCATCCACACAAGATAAATTTGAAGAAAGATGCAGTACCTATTATATCGCATGAATCCAAACTATGCAAGACAGGTGAAAGAGGAATTGGATAAATTATTGTATACAGGGTTTATTAAGCCTATTAATGAGGTAACATGGCTATCTTCCATAGCTGTGGTGCTAAAGAAGAATGGAAAGATCAGGGTGTGTGTGGACTATAGGAAAATAAATGCAGCCACCATCACTGATCCATTTCGAATGCCCTTTTGTGACACACTCCTTGATGCAGTATAGCAGGACACGAGATGCATAGTTTCCTAGATGGTTTTTCAGGGTATAATGAGATCAGTGTAGCACATGAAGACATGGATAAAACAGCCTTTATTACAGAATGGGGAGCATTTGCATATATAGTGATGAGATTTGGACTAAAAAATGGTCCACCGTCATTTTCCTTTCTGGCAAGCAAAACATTTGAACCATATTTATTAGACTTCATGAGAGTTTTCATGGATGATTTCTCAGTATTTGGTAAGAAGAATTTCCATTTACATCATCTTAGGCTCTATTTGGAAAGATGTCAGATGTTCAGAGTAGCACTCAACCCTTTTAAGTGCGCTATTGCAATATTAAGGGGAGTGTTGCTGGGCCATGTGGTGTCTCGGGAAGGGATGTCCATAGATGCCAAGAAGATAGAAGTTATACAGAAGGCTGCAAAACCAGTCAATTTGAAAGAAGTGGGTCGATTTGTGGGGTAAATTAAATGGCACAGTAGGTATTTAAGATACTTGTCAAATGTGTGTGCACCTATTACACACTTAACAAAGAAAGGAGTGGACTTTGCCTTAGGTCATTTCAAATTTTGAAGAAAATGTTGGTGGTAGCTCCAATAGTGCAGCCCCCAGATTGGGATTTACCTTTTCATGTGTTTAATGATGCTTTTGACATTACTATCACTACAAGGGATCGAGCTCATACCCACGCTCCTAGCCGCGGAAAATGACTTGTGGAAAAAAAGTAGCGGGCCCGTGTATCGGCGCGTGTATCATCGCGACCAGAGACATGCGTGTAAAAGCGCATGTATCAATGCAGCCAAACGCACTGATACGAGGGCTTATACACGCATTTTGTCAGTTTAGCTGCGCTTATACACGCACATTTCACAGAGTATCCGTGTATATACACGCGACTTTTACAGAGTTGACGCGTCTATACATGCAAACAGAGAGCAAAAAAAAAATTCCAGAGAGTGCTATTTGGTACCTGAATGCTGTTCCAGCATTCTAGCACCCAATAGCACTCTCTGGATTTTTTTTTGGGTGCATTGCACCATCCACGAGGAAGATTTAGTGCATTGTCATTACACGATTCAAGAACGACATGAATGCATACATTGTCAATACACGATTCAAGACAGACATGAATGCAATACTATCGATTCACGATTCAATATTACTATCAAAATTTTATGTGTACACATATATACAAGGGAGTCCATATGTCGAAGTAGCCCATGGCTTCAATTATAAACAAATATATACAAAATCAAATTGGTTTGTCTAAAAAAGCCCATGGCTTCAGTTATAAAAATATATATACAACCACATCCTCAATATGGAATGTGATACTATAAGTCTGAGTACTACTCAGACCCAAATGATGACCCACTGCTCCCTCCATGATCAGATGAGCTCACATCAGTATACATGTCTGATGTGATACTATAAGTCTGAGTACTACTCAGACCCAGATGATGACCCGCTGCTCCCTCCATGATCAGATGAGCTCACATCGGTATACATGTCCGATGAGTAGTGCTCACGTCCAGCAGGAGCAGTGGCGGCGGGTGGATCATCTGGCCGGAGCATCAACAGGTGCAGCAGCAGCTTGTGCCTGTTCAAGTAATATATCGTATATAAGTATATATATATATATAATTCAATAAACCAAAATCATTCATTTAGAGTTTTCAAGTACCTGCAGACCATATGGTCTCATGGCCATCTCAAACTGCGCGTCCATAATACGTCCCTCGGCTCTGAAGAGGGCCCACGTGTCACGTCTGCTATGCCGGTGAGCATACCCAGTATCGTGGGCTGTGGGCTTCCTCCCCATAACCCATCGCTGTATCATAATCAACACAATTTGTAAGATTAAAACAATCATAGAATCAATGAATTAAGTAAACAATCAAATAAAGTGGCAAGATACTTACAAACTCTACCTCCCATGACTCGATGCCGCCAGATCCAAAATGTGAAGATCCAATGGTCTCCATTTGGATCCATCATGCCTCCACATGCTGCCTGCTCTTCACGCCACCCTCTGCTCATTTCTTTGCCTCCTTCCACTCGCGTTTGTGCACAGTTGGCAGGATTCTCGGCAGGATAGCCACCCGCAGCTACATTTAGCCCATCATCGTACGCAAGTTTCTTAAGGTGAGATCTTTTATTACTTAAGATCTCCCTTATTCCCGTCCTTCCCCATACATCCGAGAATATCTCATGCGGGGGATTGGGGTACCGACTATGTACAGCATCTATCACCTCCCCAACTAATCGGCTATTTTGATCTTTAAATCTAATAAAACAATTTCTGTACAAGTTTGAAACTACCCCACACATGTACTCCATTACCTCTTTCCCCCTCGCATCCATCACTACCCCACCCCTATCCGTCACATCATAGTAGATCACTCCCTCCACCTCTCTCACCTCCTCATTCATCACTGTCTCCTCTAACTCTTTTCCACATGCAAGCTAGCACATATGATTTTGTGAAGGCAAGCCATATGGCAGATGGGATCATCTCTCTCTTGAGCTGGATCGACAAGCAAGATGCGCAAGCATGGGTGAACTTTAAGGACAAACACAGTCACGTGTAAAAATCCGTCCAAAAAAGCGTGTATCTACGCGTGAACAATCTGTGCAAATAGGGTACACGCAGACATACACGCGCCCATACACGTGGCCTATGCAAAAAAAATTTCGAAAACGACCGACCACCGACAAATCTTTCTTATAAAGAAAGCCCAGACTGTCACTATCGTTCACAAAAGTACTGAAGCAGGCACGACCAGAGAAGGATGGAGAAAATCGCATAAGGAAAAGAGACAATCGCATAAACAAATGGAAGAAAAGAGACAGGACAAAGGACAAACTGACTCACCTCTGGAAAAGTGAGTCTTCTTTTTGGCTGGTTTCCTTCACCCGTGTCTGCTCCTTGCACTTGGCTTTAGTTCTCTGTTGGAAGAGGGAAGATTTGGGGGCGACGAAGGAGAGGAAACATGAAGTTTGAAAATGGTTTTTTGGAGAAGGTGGCGGGTTATTTTAGGTATAGACAGGTGGTCGCGTGTAGGAGCGCGTGTATATTCGCATGTATTATAAAATAGTCGCGTTCATACACGCGATTTTAGACATCTAGACGTGCTATTACATGCGATTTAAAACAGTGAGATGCGCTATTACACACGATCAACACAGGATATAGAGACTTTTTATGCTTTCATTAAAAACTGATTATGATTATGTGTTTGCTCTTTTGTACATAGGATGTCATCAACCTCCTCAAGCAGTTCTGGTGAGGATGAGACAATGCGTCATTGTAATCGCGATGTGTGGTTGGGACAAAGGATCAAGTGTATGTGTAATCGATGTCAAGGATGCATTGTACGAGCGCATCGAATTACCTTGAATCACATCTCCATGTATGGAGAATGGAATCAAACAAGTTTAGAGGTGAGTAGATGTAAATTGATAGTATTCAAATGACTCATGGTGTCCAAATTAATGGAGTTGTAATATATATACTCTAATTGAAGTAGGATGCAGTACCACGCCATAACATGGTGCCCTACGTGCGGCGAGAGCATGCAAAGTATCGACGAGATGATGCTGGAGCTTCGGGATCTATTGTCAGAGATGAGTGGGAAAGGGATGACAATAGCCCTGCACCCCACGAAGTTGTGGAAGAGGAAGTGTTTGATGATATGGTGCGGTATCTTTTTAGGGATGATCCCAAAGGTATGGACGATGATGATATGGAACAAGAGCATCTTTACAAGGCTTCATCGACACCGGTTTTTGAAGGGTGCACATTCTCTATTTTACGTACTTCACTTGAACTACTCAATATACAAATAGTTTATGGATGGAGCAATGCAAGTCTTGACGCATTATTGAAGTAAGCATCCTAACTTGCAAATTTGAATTAGTGGTTAAGGGTTTAGGGTTTAGGGTTTAGGGCTAATTGATGATATTGGATGCAGGCTATTATCAAACATGCTTCCAAAGGGGAATAGACTACCCACCTCAAGAGACATAGCGAGGCGCTTTGTGACATCTCTAGGAGGATTGGATTATGATCGCATACATGCATGCGTCAATGATTGCATTCTCTTTCGTCGGACGCATAAAGAGGCTCGACATTGTCCCACTTGTGGTGAAGCAAGGTATAGAACAGATGTGAAGAGTTTTGATGTACCTCATAAAGTCTTGCGACACTTTCCCATAATTCCTCGCATCAAACACATGTTCAAGTGCAAATCCATAGCAGAGCTCATGTCATGGCATTCCTCACATCGATCCGATGATGGCATGTGGAGAATTCCCCTGCAGACACTCGTGCTTGGAAGCATATTGAAGATGAGTGGCCCAGCTTTAAAATAGAGCCCAGAAACTTGAGACTTGGCCTAGGTATGGATGGAGTGAATCCATTTGGTTTCAAAAGCACCGCATACAGCGTGTGGCTAGTTGTGTTGGTGAATTACAACCTTCCACCATCAATGGCGATCAACAAGGGACATCTTATGTTATCCCTTCTAATTCCAGGGAAACATAAAGTCAAGCATATGGATGTTTATCTCGAATCGTTGATTGATGAGTTGGAGGAACTATGGAGAGGTGTTGTAGTGGTGGACATTAGTAGGCCTCCCTCCTCTCGACATTAGTAGGCCTCCCTCCTCTCGACACTTCGACTTAAAAGTAGTGTTGATGTGGACAATGCATGACTTTCCAAGATACAGCGATTGTTCTGGTAAGTGATTTGCTTTTAATATTTATTCACATTGCTTACATAAATATTGCTTCTATTTTGGTCCAGTGCACTATGTTCAATGCTATATGGTGTGAAGGCAAGCATTTTCAAACACAAGGAATTGATAAAAAGAGGAATACACAAGATTGCAGTGTCATTAGTAGCTTTGAGGGAGCCAATGGAAAAATGGATGATTTCCAAGATATATTTAGGCTTGACTTTTGTCGCTTCTTTGTGTATGTTTTGGATGTCAAATGGTAAATGAATGTGGTGGAAAAAGGGCCTAATGCAACGATAAAATGCCATGCAAGTGGCTATGTAACTATTGACTCTACAAAGTTTTGGCAAACAAAGAAAGATAGGCTCGTATTGCCACAACAATGTGAGCAGGTATGCATTTTTTTACTAATGTGTTTCATGTACATATATATCTAAGCTCGTGTACCCCTTGACTTTTGATATGCTAATTAATTACTGTAGTATGTGTATTTGAGTAGGTTATCTATCTGCCAATGGTGCATGACATTAAATGGTGGTACGTCATCCCTATTGCACCACGTTCCAAAGTGATGTATAATACATTCACTGATATGGAGCATATGGAGGATGTAGCAAGCCGCAATGAAGATGATGTCGAACATGCCAATGAAGAAGTTGTGATCGATGATCAAGAAATAAGAGATGATCATGATAATGAGAATGAGCGTGCCATTTCTCATGATCATGAGGATGACCCTACCATTGAGGATGATGGTGATGTTGATGAGGATGATCGGGGCATCGATACCATTATCAATGGACAGAATATCGATAGTGGAATAAATTTAATCGTAGCCTCACAAATTGATCAAATGGATATTGATGTTGATCGGCAAGGATGGATCTTATTGAAGATGAGATCGAACCCTAACCAATCCATCACTGTATCGTTCTAAATTGATGACATTTCTATTGTATATGTTGTCTTTTAATTATCATCTCATGATTTATTTTTGAATATATTACATTGTTGTAAATGCATGTAGTGGGATTGTGTAATGATATATACTGTAATGTACTATGAGATGGTTTAAAGAAAATGGTTTTTAATTTTGTAAAGGAATGGAGTTTTTCTTAATAAAGTTCTTTGTTATCGCATGTAATAAGGCGTGTATAATTGCGTGTATATACACACGCTGGTACACGCGTTTCTGAAACCAGTATACACGTGAATTTAGATGCCAATATACACGCGCTGGTACATGCGTTTCTGAAACCAATATACACGCGAATGTAGATGCCAATATACACGCGCCCGATACTACTCATATACATGTGCGACCATACACGCGCCCGTAACTTATCGCGTGTATCAAACGCGTGTATGGCAGCAGTGTCTTATAGTGTATTGGAGCTATTCTTATGCAGGAAAAAGTGAAGGGCTAGTTCAGACCAGTATACTATGTAAGTAGAATGATGACAAGTGGTGAAAGAAATTACACTTTCACAGAGAGAGAGGCATTAGGCATGGTATATTCACTTAACAAATTCAGGGCATTATTTATTGAGTAATAGGGTGATGTTCCATGTGGATCACCAAGCATTGTTATATTTGATCAAGAAACCTCATCTTACAAGGAGACTAGCAAGATGCATTTGTTACAAGAATTTAATTTTGTGATCATCCATACACCAGGAAAAGAACATGCAATAGTTGATTATTTGAGTAGGTTGGAAAGTGGAGAACTAGCAACAGTAGTAGATGGTCAACTACCTGATTCAGCTTTGTTTGTAGTTTCAGGGTCTGTATCAGATTCTTGGTATGATCAGATGTTGGTGTTCTTATTAACAGATGGAGTAATGCCCAAAGGGTTCACAACTGATCAAAGAAGAAAATTGGCTTTAAAAAGCAAACCATTTCTGGTAATTGCAGGTGCTCTATATAAGAAGGGCATAGATCAAATTATAAGAAGGTGTGTGCCTGAGTTTGAATAACCTGTTGTTTTTCAAGAAGCACATGGTGGAATTTTAAGTGGTCATTTTTCTGGTGATATAATAGGGAAGAAGATACTGCAAGCAAGGCTTTGGTGGCCCACTATTTTAAAGGATGCTCATAATCATGTAAGGAGCTATTTTGTGTGTCAGCAAATGGGCCAGCCAAATTCAGGGGATAGGATGTTGGATAATCCGATTTTGCCCTTAGAGCCTTTTCAAAAGTGGGGTTTAGACTTTGTAGGACCAATAAAACCCAGGTCAAAAAGAACACGATGCAGGTACTTATTGGTGGCTATAGATTATTGTACTAAATGGGTAGAAGCTGTGGCTTTGAAGGATAACAAGGCAAATAGTGTAGCAAAGTTTCTGTATCACAACATTATACAAGGTTTGGATGCCTAGTGTAGTTAGTTAGTGATAGAGGTACACATTTTCTGAATGAGGTCATTTTTGTGCTAACCAAAACACATTTAATACTTCACAAAAAAGTCCACTACATATCATCCTCAGGCTAATGGTCAGGCTGAGAGCTCCGATAAGATCTTGGTTATAATTTTGAAGAAGATTGTGTCAGAAAATAGGGAGGATTGGAATGTTAAATTGGACTTAGCTCTCTTTGGTCATTCAGAACAGCGTTCAAGGTAACCACAGGAATGACACCTTTTAAATTAGTTTATGGATTGGAGGCTGTGGTGCCAATGGAGTATATTGTACCTAGCTTGAGGGTGGCTTGCAGCAAAAAGATTGTCACCTCAGGAGTCAGTGAAGCATAGGCAAAAGTAGGAAGAGGACAAAACTGTCAGCTCATATATAACAGACGTCATTTAGAAGTGGAGACAAGCTTGGGTGAATACGAACATAAAATTTAAGGTTTTTAAGGAAAAAGATTGGGTTATGCTTTATAACTCTAAGTTGGGGCCGCACCCCCGGAAGCTGAAACTAAGATATATTGGACCATATAGAATAATGAGGGACTGTGGTCAAGGGACATTTAAATTGGCAAACATGTTTGGAACATAGGTGGAAGAACCGATGAATGGGTTCCAACAACTAAAGAAGTTCATAAGAAATCCACCAGCAGTCAGACTTTTAAAAGAAGTGCAAGTTATGAGAATTGATATGTCGAATAGTACGACATAATATTTTCCAGCACTTGGGGTTTTAAAAAATGACACCCACACACTTGGTGGTCACTTCAATAAAAAGGTGTGGCAATAATTTTGCATTTTTCTGCAAGTCTGCATGAGTACCTTTGAGGCTCTTCAAAAGTTTAACACCCTTCACTAGCAGGTCATAGCGATGGGGTGTAGCAAGGGCTCGAGTTCAAAAGTGGGGGATGAAGGCACGCTAGTAAGAAGAACACCCCCCCCATGCCATAGCGACTAAGGAGATTTCAAACACCATGACTACAGAGGAAACGGACGTGATCAACCTTGGAGAAGAGGTATCTCGTGATTCGGGTAAGTTAAACTTTGAAGCTCTTTAGGCAGCACTGATGGACCCATTTGTCGATTTTAAGGTAGAACTGGATCTATCATTAGAGGAGAATGAAAAACGGTTGAAAGAAATAGGACTAAGGGACTTTGCATGCTTTCCATGGGAGCAGTGGAGGAATAATTTTTTTTGCAAAGACACAGATGGAGATAATCAGAAAAATGGATGGGCATGTGTTGTCCAATGTCAAGCTAACGCCACAGTTGGTAGTAGCAGACATATTCTGCTTACATTATGATGAGAACGCAGTAAGTGCTCAAAGTCAATAATGAAGAAAGAGTTTGGGTCCCCACAGGGAACCAGAAAGTATAATATGCTGAAGAATTTGTATAGCAATCGGAGACAACAACTTAAATGGTATTTGGAAAGAATATGTCAGCTGGTTAAGGTGGACTATATGTCCAAAGAGAACTTTGCACCATTGGTATATGCAAAGAAAAAAGGAAAGGTGAGTTGGGCATCAATCTTACATGAAAGAATTATGCAAGAGATAGAGAATAAAGATAAGAGGAAATTGTAGGTGAAATCAAGGCTGAGTGCCTTTTTGGCAACCATCTTTTCGAGAGTAAAAATCATGATGGATGATGACCCTTCCCTATCAGTAGTGAAAGAAGGCAAGAAGAAGGCAGTAGGTTCTTTAGATGGTCAGATCCGTAAAGAGGAGAGTGCTGTGGAACGTAGCAGCCCGATCTCATCGATAGGGTTTGAGAACCAGAAGGACAAGATGGAAAATTATACTCTTTTGTTGGAAGTAGGGTACACCAGGGAAGAGGCCAACAAGGTGCTAATATCACTTGATGTTCTAGATGGCCTTGATATGATAAAAGGAGCTGTTGATATCTTGGAACCTCTGGAAACACCTAGCAAATTAGGGGTACAATTTAGGATCAGCAGGAAATGGAAAGGAATATTTGAGGAAAAAGACCTGAATAGCGTAAAGAAGAGGATGGAGTTTGAAAAAATAGGTGAAGACAAATGGGGGTCAGTCCTTGACATTACCGAGGAAGTGCAGCATAGTGCAAAGCTGATGGAACCATCATACAGGGATCTTCAGGGAGTTCTCTGGTCTTTTAACAAAGTACATAAATATCTCGTTAGGCAGAATAGCCACGTGAAAGACCTGAAATCGAAAGTTCAGAACAGGCAGAACCAGATTGAAGCAGAAAGTCAATATAGGTTGTTGGCAAGGAAGCACGAAGAGGAGCTTGCAAGGGTTAGAATAATGCTACTATAGGATGCTGAGAATGAGTAGGATGTGTTGAAAATTTAGGTGGTTGAGAGCCAGAAGATGGCTGTGTTGAAAATGCAGGTGGTTGAGAGCCAGAAGATGTTGAAAATGCAGGTGGCTAAGAGCCAGAAGATGTTGAAAATGCAGCGTGGCTGAGAGCCAGAAGATGTTGAAAATGCAGGTGGCTGAGAGCCAGAAGATGTTGGTAAAGAACAAGATGTCCTTGGGGATGTTTAAGGAATGGACATCAGAACTAAAGGAAAGAATGCATGCAGAGCTGACAATATTGTGTGATAAGAATGTTAATCTATAGGTGGAAAATCAGGTCCTATTACAAAGAGTTGAGCCGCTTTTAGCAATAGAAAAGCAAGTCCTTGGGCAAGAGGATGTGGATGTTCAGGGGGTTTTAGTGAGAGCGTGAGATGTTATTGTCATGAGACAAAATATGACCCACGTTGGAGTGATTATCGAATGAGATTTGGGAGAGGATTGAGGCTGTTGCATTCAAGCCTTATGATACCTTAAAAGAAGCATTTATATCTGAGCATGAGAGTGATTTGATAAAGTAGATAGAAGTGCTGAAAGTAGAGAAAGAGGAGATGTGGAAGATAGCAGCCTTGGAGGAACAGAAGCAGTTGGTTTTATGGGATGATCAGTTTCAATTGGGAAAAGAAGAGGTGAGCCAGGCTGTGTGGACTGATGGAATTGGAACTGAACACGAGGACCAATTGAAGGAAGAAGAAGCCAGGGAGAAGGAACCTAAGAAGGAAGGTACAACAGAAGAAGGTGCACAGCTGAAGAAGAGGTAGCACAAGGTGAAGTGGCAAGAGATCAAACCCATTTGGGGGAGGTCTAAATGCCCTAAGTCTACTTTTTTTTTTGGTTTTTGGGTTTTAGTTTTCTTAGGTTTTGTTAGTTTTTATCTTTAAAAAAGTTAAAAAAAAATTAAAAAATTAAAAATATGAGGAGATTCTGATCTAGCAAACATGTGCTCTTCTCTTGGGTTTGTTAGTAGATAGCTGTGTTTGAGGTAGTTTGAACCCTGGTACTACACCAAGCTCTTCACTCTATTTTTGGCATAGTCTTGACTTGGTGTGCTGCATCAAGTTGGGGGTCTATCAGATTCCATGAGAATTGATCAAGGGATATGTGGGTCCGAGTCGGATTTTATGCAAAATCTAGCCACCAGGCTATGCCATGTGTTAAGCCTTAACAAATCAATCTTTAGGCACTAGGTGGAATACCCAATATTAAGTAGAATATCCGACTAGGTGGAATATCTGATATTGGCATGTATGATCTAAAAACAGCTAATTGATAACTGCAAGTCGTGTGAATGTCATGTGATATGGGAAGACGCCGCCATGCTTAGAGCATATATGGAGGCGTACTCGGATGTACAGGATATATAGATAGATAGAGATCTTTTGTAGTTGCATGTTTGGGTCAAGTACAATGCTATTGAGTATAATCAGAGTATTCCCTCCAGCTCCATTGTTTTGCCTATTTCTGATTAATGTTCTGTGATGATGTTCATGATATGTTATTAGATTGAGTATGATGTGGTGGAATTACTGTGAGTGGTGGATATTCAGATCTGTGTGTGTATTGTGAGAGAAATTAGGGTTAGGTCAGATTCTTGAAAATATGGTCTTTATGTGTTTAGGGTTACAAATATACAGTATTTCACACCCCTATACACTACATACATACACTACATACATCATGCTCACGGTGCCAAGTGGCAAGACCATCAGTTTTGTGCTAGTCAAGTGGCAAGACAATCAGTTTCTTGCTAGCCTACAATAGTTTCCTATTGGTGTAGTTGTCTCTGTGGTTGACTTTGCAAAGAATCACACATTTTCTCCACAGCAGGAGATCCAGGCAGAGTACTACTTTTCTCAGCAGGTATTACATGAGACATTGACTCATTTTGAATTTAAGTTCTTTAAGATATTTTATATTAATGCTATTTATGAATCTAACAATACTCATTCTTGTGTGTTTGACTAGGTTGCCATCATGGTGCATATTATTTATCAACATGCAGTGGCGACAGTAGATGGTATAGCGAGCACCCCAAAGGAGCCAGTCATCATTAGAGAGTATCACTTTTACATTAGTGATGATCGCTCTCACAATGCCCAGTTTGTGTAGCATTGCATCCATCGTCACATGAGATGACTTTTTGAGAGAGCATGGAGTCACATGGACAGGGTAGTGGATATGGTCTGATGGATATGGTCTGATGGATGTGGGGCACAGTTCAAGAGTGCGTCAGTTTTATTGGCTATATTCTTGGCATCGCATGACAGGATTCCAAGTGATTTTGAGCTTCTTTGAGATAGGGCATGGAAAGGGGAGCACGATGGTGTGGGTGCGTGTGTCAAACGAGCCCTTAGACGTCACCAACTCTGCCATGATAGTGAGTGCTTTTGAGATGCACAGTGTGTAGTGGATTGATGCATTGCACATTTGACCACTAGTGCTACCTCTTCCCTTAGTGAGATTCTACCATTATCACAGGAGGTTCTTTTGGTGTGTTGGAAGTATTTTCCTTGATTTTTTGTCTCCAAATTCTGCGACAATTGCAGGCACACATACGCTACACTCCATTAGGAGCACATCGTATGATGATTCCACCATCTTCACAAGGCACCATTCATGCTTTTACGGGCCATGCATTGATCGAGATGACTCACTATGCGACATGCGAGAGTGGGTTGATCCTTGGTTGTAGCAAGTGTTGAGGCCAGAACGAGGAGTTGGTCCCCCCACCACTTTTGATTCTCTCACACTACCTGAGAGGATAGATCATGATTCTTTGAGAGATATTTTGATAGTGGGTGATGTTTTTTCAATAATTTCCCAGGAGGGCAATGACAAGTAGGTGGACTACTACATTATAAGGTGCACTAGGCCCAAGTTTACTCTTGAGTGTGATGTGACTGATGAATCTTATGGATACTCATTTGATGCCCACAACATGATAGTGGGAGGTCACTACTTTGCGCAGGGTCAGATGCACAAGGGCGGCAGTGAGCTTGTGTAGTATGATTGGGGCAACGAGGTGATCATGTACTCTCATCTAGTTCTTGTTGTGAAACGCACGCTTCAACGAGTTAACAGCAAGAAGGCAGTCCTCCCACGATGGACCTTACCCTAGCACAAGCATGTGAGCATCTTGGAGACCCTCAGAGCTAGAGAGTCTATGGATTGATATTGTAGCCTCCTCCCTCTTATTTGTGGTACCTATTGTACTTGATTTTGTATCTTTCTCTCGGTTTGTATCTTCTACGCATATATATTATGAGTTGTCTTTTTAGTTGTGCCCATATGTTTTGTATCCTTTTGTTCCTAGTTTGGTGAAACTTTGCGAGCGAGTGGTGTTCAATGGTGATAAAACTTTGCAAGCGGGTGTGTGGGGCTGCTATCCCACCACTTGCAAAGTTTCATCACCATCGAATGCTCGATGCACGGGACGGTGTGTTGCCATCTGCTATTTTTCACATAGCCCCCAACCAAAGGGTCCCCTATGTGAAATATAGTTGGTTTGGGTGGGGCATCATTATCATATGACATCTGATGGTGGTGAAACTTTGCAACCAAGTCCATGGGGCTTTTATCCCACCACTTGAAAAGTTTCACCACCATCCAACGTCGGATGGGTGGGATGGTGTGTTGCCACCCGCTATTTTTGGACATAGTGCCCAAAGGGTCCCCTATGCAAAAAATAGCGGGTTTGGGTGAGGCAACATTATCATACAACGTCCGATGGTGATGAAACTTTGCAAGTGGGTCCATAGGGCTGTTACCCCACCACTTGCAAATTTTCACTACCATCGGATGCTGGATGGTCCAGATGGTGTGTTGCCATCCGCTATTTTTTACATAGTGCCCAAACAGTCCCCTTTGTGAAAAATAGCGGGTTTGGGTAGGGCATCATTATCATCCGATGTCCGATGGTGTTGAAACTTTTTGAGCGGGTCTGTGGGGTGGCTACCCCACCAATCGTAAATTTTCATAACCATTGGATTCCAGATGGGAGGGATGGTATGTTGCCATCTACTATTTTTCACATAGTGCCCAACTTAAGGATCCCCTATGTGAAAAATAGCGGGTTTGGGATGGGCATCATTATCATACGGCGTCCGATGGGGATGAAACTTTGTACGCAAGTTTGCGGGGCTGCTACCCCACCACTTGAAACGTTTCACCACCATCCGACGTCAGATGGGTGGGATGGTGTGTTGCCACATGCTATTTTTAGACATAGTGCCTAAAGGGTTCCCTATGCGAAAAATAGCGGGTGTGGCTGAGGCATCATTATCATACAATGTTCGATGGTGATGACACTTTGCAAGTGGGTCCATGGGTCTGCTACGCCACCACTTGCAAAGTTTCACCACCATCATATGCTGGATGGGCGGGATGGTGTGTTGCCATCCGCTATTTTTCACATAGTGCCCAAAGGGTCCCCTATGTGATAAATAGCAGGTTTGGGTGGGGAATCATCATCGTATGGGGTTCGATGGTGTGAAACTCTGCGAGCGGGTCTATGGGGTTGCTACCCCTCCACTCGCAAAGTTCCATCACCATATCGGACACTGGATGGGCAGGACGATGTGTTGCCATCCGCCGCCATTTTTCACATAGTGCGCAACCAAAGGGTCCCCTATGTGAAAAATAGCGAGTTTGGGTGGGGCATCATTATCATACGGTGTCTGATGGTGGTGCAACTTTGCAAGTGGGACCGTGGGGCTACTACTCCACCACTTGCAAAGTTTCACCACCATCCAACGTCGGATGGGCGGGATGGTGTGTTGCCATCCGCTATTTTTCACATAGTGCCCAAAGGGTCCCCTATGTGAAAAATAGCGGGTTTGGGTGGGGAATCATTATCATACGGGGTCTGATGGTGTGAAAACCTACGAGCAGGTCTGTGTGGTTGTTGCTACTGCTCCACTCGCAAAGTTTCATCACCATCGGGGGAAGGATGATGTATTGCCATTCACCATTTTTCACATAGTGCCCAACCAAAGGGGCCCCTATGTGAAAAATAGCGGGTTTGGGTGGGGAATCATTATCATACGGTGTCCAATGGGGTGAAAACTTTGCAAGTGGGTCTGTAAAGCTACTACCCCACCACTTGCAAAGTTTCCCCACCACCATCTGACATCGGATGGGCGGGATGGTGTGTTGCCACCTGCTATTTTTGGACATAGCGCCCAAAGGGTCCGCTATGCAAAAAATAGCGGGTTTGGGTGAGGCATCATTATCATACAATGTCAGATGGTGATGGAACGTTGCAAGTGGGTCCATGGGAGCGGAGATCAGCATACACACAAGCAACAAAACGAATTCATGTAGACTGCTCCACCAACCCAATATGTGCATCAAGAGGCTGGTCCACCAAACTCCCTGCTCCAATTGGGGTGTGTAAAGCAACATGCCGAGTCTGTAAGATGAACTCATCGATGCGGGCCCATCGTAATACTGTGTCTCCTCCTCCTCTCCTATGGTGATAAATCCCTCTCTACAGGAATCTCAAAATCCTCACGCATATCCTCAACAACATATCCATCATCTACCATGATGTCTAGGATAGCATGCTAATGATCAGTTCTACCGATCGGCTTGTGTGAGACAAGATCCACTATAACTGCTAACCCTGGGTACAAGTCGTCTATCCCCTAAAGGTGATATAGGCAAAACTCGACACTACACCGATAAGTCAAACACCTAGTAGTCATCCTCACTAATGAGTGGACAGGGCAGTGAAGATGAAACTGGTGGTGGCACCCTAATGTGTACCACCCCCAAGTGTTAAACTCGCTGAGGTAAACTGTAGTGCCAATGTCCGCACGTGGTCTTGCAACCAAAGAGTCTGGCGCACGGAAGGGGATAGATAGCAATGCTTGGCATCACACAATGGTGAGCTGCATCTTTGTCAGTCTCGTCCACTCCCTCATGTAGTGCTCTGCGCGGTAGTATGTGATCCTGTCTCTTGATGTCCACCTCATAAACTAAGTATCTCTAGTGCTCAATCTCCTAGTGTGACTCCTATAACTCCAGAGTGAGATGTGACACTTGTCGACAAATATCAGCTAGCTCCGTATCCTAAAAAGTGAAAGTGATCAATATTAACACAAATACAAGAAAGCATACTTGAGTAATTGGAAAATAATTTAAACAATGTTCTCACATGGCTAGGGGGTGCTGGTAAAGGTGATGTTGACCCAACTCTCTCCTCAGCTAGCCTGAAGTAGAAGTCTGGGTATGAAACTCTGCTAGGCCCTGCACAAATAAGATAAAATATAAGTGGATAGTTTATCAATGTAGAAATACACATCATAAATGAATTACTCTAGAAGGGAAAATTTGGGAGAATATCGTGCTAGTTCTTGGTTTTGAGAGTGGATTAGCAAATCTAAGGAGGATCAAACATGGCTATGGTCATGGTTAGGTCATGATTAGAAGCAAGATTATGAGTGGATTAGGAGATACTAATGAAACATGGTTTAGGCATAAACATGGAAACACACGAGTTGTCATCTTCATTAGTAAGAGCCTCTTATATAGGCAAGTAGTACATGACCTCATGACATCACCTATGATGTCTTACAAGCATAAGATGCCATCTCCCCCCATGTGGGTTTGCCATAAATGAGCAAGATGCCCTCTAGGCTATATTTGAAGTAGGCGCCCATTTGAGGATAAATTTTGAGTAAAGTAATCAAGGTTATATAGCCCCTTTCAACCTTTGAATGGATTTGGGTGATATATCCAACAAACTCTCCCTCAACCAAATCCATGACAATGCTACCTTTATGATGGCAATTCTAGGCTCTAGTTACAACATACAAAAACTAGTTATGATGACCATGCTGGTGCCCGTAGGTCTTATTCCAGTTAGGTTTACAATGCTAGCAATGATGGATGATGCTAGAATACCATAGTAAAGCTTACAATGAGATAGTTATGTTTAGGATGGAGAGGTTTTAAACATGGTATGGGCTATCCCTTGATTTTACTCAAAAGGCCCATTCATCTTCGATAAAATTGGCCTCTTCGGAGGCCTCTTCTTGAAGCTCTTCTTTGTCTTGACTTGCGAGGAATGCCTTTTGTGCCTTTTATTTGAAGAAACAATTTTCTTCAATATGATTGTCCTTGCCGTAGAATCCACAAGTCTTCTTCTTTCCTTTTGTGTCGATAAAGTTTTTCTTCTTGAAGTGTGACTTGTTGTTGGAGAAGTATGCCCCTTCAACTATCCCTATCTTCTCTTGCTTCTTCTTGTACTCCTCAAGGAGTGCAACTTCAATGGCTTCTAAAGTAGGATCCAGAAGATTCATGAGAGTTGACACTAAATGTCCATATTCATCATAAGGCATGCTTTTCAATAAAACTGCAATGGCATCTTCCTCATCTATTGGTGCTCCTATTGTTGCAAGTTGTGACATTAGGCTTTTCATATAATTTAGATGAGAAGGTAAAGACTCAGAAGCTTTCATTTCAAGTTTAAAAAATTGGATTTTCAGCCCTATCTTGGAATGCTTCCCTTTTGCCCCAAATAATTTCTATAGGATTTCCCATGCTTCAGCGGAGTTATTTGCATTAGAGATATGATGTATGTAGTTGTCACTTAGACCTAATGCAATTATGGCAAAAGCTTTCTCATCCCTAGGTAAGCATCCTTGCTCACCATCTCTAGTGGTAGGTTTTTTCTCCTTTCCACTAGCAACTCCCCACAGACCTTTCTTCATGAGAATAAATCTTACTCTAACTTGCCAGGTATGAAAGCCTACCCCATTAAACTTATCAACATGAAATGAGGATGTAGACATGATGATAAAGCAAGGTCTTACCACTTGAGTATCACTCAAGGGCAGTGTCTAATGCTTTTACAAGATTAGATACCTTCACCAAATAGATGAAGGTTATTTATGAAAAATTCAGACCAGTCATGCCCTCCTGAAACATTGTTTGCTCTTGAGTTGTAGACATTGTTTCTTACCCGTCTCCTCAGCTTTCTGCTTTTCTTCTTAGACTTCAAATGTTGAATATTTGATGATTCAGCATTAGATGGTTCAGCCATTGTGATTCAAAAAATGATGTAAATAATAACATCATCACAATATAGTAATATCATCAAGTATATGGTGACCAATGTGATAAATGCTTTCAAAATAACTTCCAAAAATTGGGTCACTTGGAGTACTTGAAGGAAGTAGAGGCCTAGGTCCAAGCATCTAATGCTTTAAGCACTTTAAATATCAGTGATTTGAGACTATTTTAAGCACAAAACATTGGTGATTAAGTGGAATAATCACCCATTCATTTACTGTTAAGAAATGAAGCTCCAGAAGCTCTGTCAGTCCTACAGCCACCAAACCACGCAGCCATTTGCAAATCTGACCAGATCAGCGTGTTCGCAGCCTATGAAAACCCTCGAGGCTTTGAGGAATTAGAGATTGGTGAAGCGATGGCGATGGGGCAGCATTTTCCCCCAAATAAAAAGGCACCGGTTTTTGCTGCAATGCCGTTGGCTCCAGGCGCTCTCTGGCTAATTTCGCCCTTCAGCAGCTTCGTCTTTGAGTTGAGAATGCCTGGCTGAGAGCTTGTGGTGAGTCTTGAAGTGGGCGATGAGATCTTGATGCTCCATGGACTGCCTATCTTTCAGCCTAGATAATAGGAGAGGATAAGATATGATTAAGCTAATGAGGTGCTAATTAATCCCTAATGAGTGAGATTTGGATAATGTAAAACCTTGCTCTGATACCAAATCTTGGTTTTGAGAGTGGATTAGCAAATCTAAGGAGGATCAAACATGGCTATGGTCATGGTTAGGTCATGATTAGAAGCAAGATTATGAGTGGATTAGGAGATACTAATGAAACATGGTTTAGGCATAAACATGGAAACACACAAGTTGTCAGCTTCATTAGCAAGAGCCTCTTATATAGGCAAGTAGTACATGACCTCATGACATCACCTATGATGTCTTACAAGCATAAGATGCCATCTCCCCCCATGTGGGTTTGCCATAAATGAGCAAGATGCCCTCTAGGCTATATTTGAAGTAGGCGCCCATTTGAGGATAAATTTTGAGTAAAGTAATCAAGGTTATATATCCCCTTTCAACCTTTGAATGGATTTGGGTGATATATCCAACACTAGTGGTCGGCTCCAATAAGAGAGCCATGATGTGTCGAATAGACTCTGTAGCGTGTGATGAAACTGGTGTGACCGATCTACACACCTAGCTCATGCATTTTGGCAAATGATAGCATCTCCAATCCACGAGGTGTCCAAAAAGTGCAGGTGGGAGAGGCCTAGCCTAGTCACCATGCCTCCTGTGTCCTGGTCCTGAAGTCGGCCCACACCAATAAAAGCATTGTCCTAAGTCCCAAGGATAAGAACTAAACCTAAAGAAAAATCAATGCACACTATTCAACTGTTAACACTTAAGGATTCTCCTAAATATAAATCAGTCGAGGTTTGTCATTTTGATTATAAAGCATTGTTGTATGGTGGCAAAATCTATGTGGGAACCATCATTTGGACCACATGATTTGGTTCGAGTGCATGGGAATATTAAAGATAAAAAGTTGGAATCCTCATAGATGATAAGGCCACACACAACTTTATAAATTACAACTTGGTTAAGTTGCCTCAAGTCCCAAGTTCTCATAAGTATATAGTATTATTAGCCAATGGCTATGCTAAAGATGAGTGGGATATTGTGGTAAACAAAGTTAGGATAAATATTCAAGAGTATGAATAAATTTTAGATTTTTAGGTGATGCATCTGTCAACCTCCGTAGATGTAATTCTTGGGAGAGAATGGCTATTTTCTTTGGGGGAAACACTGACAAGGAGCTATTTGCATAATACACTAACATTTGAGCATAAAGGAAAATTTATTACATTCCAAGGAGAGCACAATGTACCATATTATCCTTTGATATGTAATATTGAGCTCCAAAAGCTTCATCAAGAGAATGGAATAGAACGAATGTTTTTTTATTATGTAATGCCTCAGCTTAAAAACCATTGTGAAAAGTTTGATTCAAGTATTTGTGAAGTAGTTAATTCTTCTTTGAATAATTTATTAGAAGAATTTACAGATGTTTTTCTGAAAACATTTCCAAAAGATTTACCTCTGGATAGAGGGATAGATAATCCCATAGAAGTTTTAAAGGATTCAAAGCCAACTACTAAGCCACCTTATAGAGCAACTTTAACTGAAAGATAAGAAGTTCAAAAGAAGTTGGCTATAATTTAAAACAAGGCTTTATTAGGCCAGATAAGTCTCCCTAGGCTTCACCAATATTATTGGTGAGGAAAAAAGATCGATCTATGTGTTTGTGCATAGATTATCACAGATTGAATGCAATCACAATAAAAAATAAATTTCCTATTCCTAGGATATATGAGTTGTTTGATCAACTCAAAGATGCTAAATAATTTAGTAAGATAGATTTAAGGTATGAATATCATCAAGTAAGAATTAGATTTGAAGATGTTCCAAAAACAACATTTAGGACATCTTTTGGTGGGCACTATAAATTTTTAATTATGTCTTTTGGTCTAACTAATGCTCCCGCTACTTTTATGACCATGACAAACACTATACTTCATCCTTATTTAGGGAATTTTTTTGGTTGTTTTTTATTGATGATATATCAGTCTTTAGTCAAAATGAACAAGAACATGTTGAGCACCTTAAAAAAATATTTCAATTATTGAGTAAAACAAATTATTTGCTAAAAAATCTAAATATGATTTCTTCAAAAAAGAACTGTAATATCTTAGATACATAGATAGATTTGTATGGATCTTGATAAATTTGAAGCTATATTGGGATGGAAAGTCCTATCTAATATAGATACGTTACAATTTTTTTTAGGAATTGCCCCATGGGTTTTATCAAAAGTTTAAAATGAATTATGCTAAGATAACTGTACCAATGACTAGTTTTCTTAGCTACGATAACTAGTTTGTTGATAATGAGTCCCCTTAAAGGAAAAGGAAAACAATTTAGCTAGACTCATTATCAACAAACTAGTTTTGAAAAATAAAAAGTAGCAAAATAGCTGCTAGTCCTATTTTGTAAATAGTGGATCTAAATGAATCATTTATATTGGAAACAGATGCTAGTAATTTTTCTATAGGATAAATATTATTGCAGAAGGGAAGGCCAGTTGCATTTGAAAGTAAAAAGTTGGACAAAGCTCAAGTAACTATTCAACTTATGAGAAAGAACTATTTGCAATTATGCATGCTCTTAAAAAGTGGTGTCATTATTTGTATGGTGCCGATGTTGAAGTATTATCTGACCATGAAAGTCTTAAATGGTTAAATACTCAAAAGGAGTTAAAAGGTAGGAAGGTTAGATGGGCTGAAATCCTACAAGAGTTTAATTTTCAAATCAGATATAGAAAAGGAAAATTTAATGTCGTGCAGATGCTCTAAGTCAAGCACCCATCATAAATGGGTTGAGTTTTACTCAACTAGAAAGTGAGTTGCTAGCTCACTTAAAAGGAAAATGTGCTAATGACCCTAGTTATCAAGTAGTTTGGAATTACTTCACTAAAAAAGATAACTCTCAAATAGAAAGTTAAAAAAATGTAGCTTTTAGTCATAAAAGAGTGTCACTTAAAAAAGATAGTAGTTCAGAGGAATCACTTAAAGAAGGGTCAATAAGTGAAAAAGATCATTGGAAAAAATTTTCCATCGATAATGAGTACTTGTTATATAAAGCTTGCATTTTTTGTACCCAAAATAAAAAATATTCAAGAGAATATTTTACTAGAATGTCATGACAATCCAATTGTGGGCCTATGCACTTTTGAAAAGACACTTTTATTGGGCAGGTTTAAAGAAGAATGTACATAACTATGTTATAAAACTTCAAAAGTGCCAATCAATAAAGCTGAGCATTTAAAAGTGTTGAACCAACGTGAGAGAGAGAGAGAGACACGTCATATGCATCCCCAAAGGTGTGTGGAATACACACAATAGATGAGTATATATAGAGGAGATCCAGGGACTATATATAGAGACATTCTATATATAGCCAACACCCCCGCTCAAAGAAGGGTCTCTAACTGTGGATGAAAAAACCCTTGGGGGCTCAAGGGAAAAACCCACAGCTCTATATACACCTACCGCTATATTAAATTATTTTATAGTTACAAAGTATTATTCAAAGGAGCTACATCACTCCCATATATACAATAGCCATGAAAGCTGCAAAGGAGCTACATCACTCCCATATATACAATATCCATGAAGGAGCTACATCACTCCCATATATACAATAGCCATGAAGGAGCTACATCACTCCCATATATACTTCATCACTCTTATGTTTACAATAGCCATGAAGGCTTTGAAGGTCATCCATCTTCATGTTGTCTTGATCCATTCATGTAGGTTGGGTGCGAGTCTATCTTCGTGACGATGCCAAATAATATTTTTGTAGTCTCTTCTCTAAATTGAAGCTCAACAATATCCAAATACAATCCTGATCCATAAACCCTGTAATATGGAAGAAGTCTCCATAACAAATTGAAAACTATAATTTTGTTATAGAAATATGAGATGTACACGAAAAGATGTACATAAAGAAATAGACATAAAGGTATCTATTATATGGTTGCTTAGGAATATAGTCCATCCGCAAGGACATGCATGGCAATGTCAACTTGTGGAAGATCATCCAATCAATGGCAAATGAACTAGATTTGGTAAGAGAATCTGGTTACTTGGAGAAGTTGACTTGGAAGATTGACCTGTCAATAAACACTAAAATAGAAAATGACAGTAGTTAGTAAGGATATCATGGAAAGCTAGAATCATATCTTTGCCATGGGAAAAATCTATGACATAAGATCAAACCTCCAATATTATGAGTCAAGATAATGAGACAACTATAACTTGGATCAAACCTCCAAGATGACATGATATGAAAGTAAACCTCATAAGATGACAGGACGAGAAATCAAACCTATGACATGAAACAACAATTAGGATGTAGACACCTCTGACATGACGTACTTGAAAGTAAACCTCATAAGATGATAGGCCGAGAAATCAAACGTGTGACATTCACAATCAAGATAGTAAACCTCATAAGATGACGGAACGAGAAATCAAACCTTTGACATCCGTAGACAATATGTAGCCAGGATGACATGATGTGAACATAAACCTCATAAGCTGATAGGACGAGAAATCAAACCTCTCAGGAAATATGCTTGACGGAATTTCTTGTTAGTTGCCATAGATTGAATTCCAAGACTTGACCACCATTATAGCCATTTAAACCTGCATGGTTGCATTGTCAACCACAAAAGACATTGATAGACTTAAATAAACCTAGTCAATCTGATGAGCCAAAGCCAAGGCACGGTGCATCCAATGACCATGGCATCATGGTAACAATCCATGGAAACGTAGTCAACCATCATTCACGAAACATGTAACCATCATCACGGAACAACACCATGGCGTCATGGATAAAATCCATGGAAACACAATCAACCAATATAGATTAGCCAAATGAACCAACATCAACCAAACATGTAGCTTGGAATGACCAACATCAACAAAACATGTAGCTTGGAATGACCAACATCAACAAAACATATAGCTTGGAATGACCAACATCAACGAAACATATAACCATCATCATGGAACAACGATCCATGGAAACATAGTCAACCATCATCGATAAAACATGTAACCATCATCACAGAACAACACCATGGCATCATGGATTGTAGTGAGTGAATTACATCAATGCAATGAACACATATACATATATCGATAAAAAGTGTAACCATCACCACCATGGCATCATACCAAGACACCAAAATTACAAACTCACCAAACCTGTCAGAATCATCGAGGCTTGCATGCTTAAAATAATAATTGTCAAGTCCGTGAGACTAGTTGTAATGTAACAAGCAAAGGTAGAACACATGGCACCTTTAACTAGTAGTAACAGCATGCTAAGCATCAATAAAGTCCTCTTTACGCACAAGACGAACTTCCTCGAAGCCATAGAAAGAACAAATACACAACTTCCTTGTGAGAACAATCAAACGAGAGATCAGCATCACCGCCGAGATAAAAGGATAATGAGATCATCACCGAGATGACCATGAGCAAGTAACTATAACGATTTTGAAGTCATAAGATAAAACAATCAGATCATCACCGAGATGACCATGAGCAAGTAACTATAACGATTCCTAAGTCATGAGTTAAAACGATCAGATCATCACCGAGATGACCATGAGAAAGTAACTGTAACGATTCCGAAGTCATAAGATTTAAAATGATCAGATCATCACCGAGATGACCATGAGAAAGTAACTGTAACGATTTAGAAGTCATAAGATAAAACAATCAGATCATCACCGAGGCAGGATGAACAAAATCCATATACATATCATTAGCAGTCGATCGAAAAGAAAGGCATAATTACCATCATGTGATAATACCTTGGATTGTCAATAAATACATTATGAATGTCCAAGCTTAATCATGTGATTCCTGTAGCTAGCACAGACCATGGCATAAGTCACGATCAATGTAAGGCAAGGCCATCGAAGACCCTGACCATAATCATCGCCCCGGCCAAGTCCACGACGTAGAGTGGGAGACGGCGATGGAAGAGAAGATGAACGAGCAGGCGGTGGGGCAACGAGCACACTCCCAACAAAGGGATGCAAGGGCGCGCCAAACACCCACACACTACGGGTCCGGCGGAAAAGATGCATGGAAGGATAAGTTTTACAATATCACCATGTCGCGGCCAACTCGAGAGGCGGTGCGGTATCGGGAGAGCCACACCGAGAATGAAACGTGGCAGTGGTTGCTTGACAACAACCACATCGACACAGAAGAGTTCCACAATGCAATTCGGACTCTGCAGCCTAGTCAACCATATGCTCATGCATACCACAAGTGCTCAACAATCAAGGTACAACCAATAGCAATCATGAATACAATTTCCACTATCAGACCTCAGCCGATCACAAACAAATAAGCCTGCAACCCATCAGCATATCATAACCATACGGGTCTCTACCCACAACCACAATATCAATTATATATACCCTTATGCATGCCAATCAGGAATACAATTCTCACTATCGGACCTCTACCGATCGTATCAATCATATATACCCTTATGCATGCCAATCAGGAATACAATTCTCACTATCGGACCTCTGCCGATCGCCATCAACAAATAAACCTGCAACAACTTACATCACATCATAACCATGTGGGTTTCCACCCTCAACCATAATCTCAACCTTGCATGATCTCATGCAACAACACCTTAGCATACCGTTTTCCATAGCACATTGATCATACTTTACTGCAAGGAATAATACTTAATTCACTGCTCAACTTTCCTAACTAGAAACAGCTTTTTAAAAAAAAATGTTGTCTGGGACCTCCCGGGGTGAATCCGACTTTTCCTGTAGGGACCCTTCCCATATCTCCCCTTAGGTTCCCCAATGTTCAATTTACACCAAAAACCACCCTCTACCCCCTGTTGGGTCAAAACAGAACAAACTGGGCAAAATTTTTCTAAGTGCCAAACTGCCTGCCAATTTCGACGGCCACTTTCAGAGAGCCATAACTCTCAAACTAGAAGAAATCTTAAAAAATTAAAAACTACAAAGTTGTAGAGGGAAACAAAATGAACAACTTTGTCTCTTTGGAGCCCCTGCAAAAAAGTAGTGGAGGACCTCCAAAATCCACCCCCAAAATGGCAAAAAATCAGATTTCCCTGCAAAACTGCCAAAACAGCTCTCTGCCGGTTTTTGCAGCGAATTTTTGAGCATGAAGATGACCAAACCAGAAAATTTGCATCACACAAGAGTTGTAGAGCTTATTCAGGGCTACATTTTGATATAAAAATCTTTGAAAACATGGTCACACTAATGGCACCATGGGTTAATATTAACCAAGAAGCAAAGTATGGTGAAAGCAAGAATGCCTCTTTTGGTACAACACAAGAGTAATGCATTCATACAAAGACTATAAGGAAAGGAGAGGCAATTATATGTTCTCAAGACACATTATTGGCACAATATATTACAGGTATTAAAATATTATTTTATTAATTTCCTCTTTATGGTACATAATTTGTAGGCACAAATACTTTTTTTTTTCTATACATGGTTTATTCTTCCAATAGCTATAGTTGGCTGTGGAGATAAGGGGGTGAGAGAGGCTATTTACAAAATGGTGAGTGGAAATCCCAAACCCACCACACTCACTAGCTCAAGGCTAACCAAGTGAAGAGAAATTACCTTTCATGTGTCATTGGGAGCCTAGTTACGTACCTACCATCTCATAGAAGAGGAAACCACAAGGAATCTAGATAGCACTTGAGAAGACCCTTCTCCCATTTTCTGACCACAAGAGTTTTCCATATAGAGCTTGGAATTCCTAAGTTTTGTAAGACCATGCTCGACCGCACAAAGATAATAGCCCTCTCTCTCTCTCTCTCTCTCTCTCTCTCTCTCTCTAACACACACACACGTGTGCGCTCACACACACACACACACACACAGATAATCCCTCTCTCTCTCTCTCTCTCTCTCTCTCTCTCTCTCTCTCTCTCTCTCTCTCTCACTAGCACACAAGCATTACCAAAAGGGCGAGAGGATAGTGTAGAGAGCTAGAGAACAAGGAGCAAAAGAACACTCTCAAAGCAACACTCAAGGGAAATTCACTTATACACCAGGGAGTTATAAGTTTGGGCATCCACACTGAATAACTAATTGGGTGGCCACTTATTGTCTAACCTTATGTAGGCTAGGCTTAGCACACATTGGATGGATGTCCACTCTTTCACTTGGCTCCGTCATCATCCCTAGAGTAAATCCTTGAGTGAAATTCTATAGGAAATACAATGATTAGATTAAGTTATTAATCCTTGCTTAGGTGGACAACACATAAGTGAGGGTGGTGGACAAGGATCTTTTAGGAGGTGCCCATTATGTGTGTACATCCTTTAGTGAATTTTCACTACTGAGGGTGGTGGACAAGGATATTTTAGGTGGTTCCCATTATGAGTGTACATCCTTTAGTGACTCTGCACTACTGAGGGTGGTGGTCAAGGATCTTTTAGGTGGTTCCCATTATGAGTGTACATCCTTTAGTGACTCTGCACTACTGAGGGTGGTGGTCAAGGATCTTTTAGGTGGTTCCCATTATGTGTGTACATCCTTTAATGACTCTACACACTGCTTGTGCATGATATTTTAGGTGGTGCCCATTATGTGTGTACATCCTTTAGTGACTCTGGAGTGCTTGTGCATGGTCATGGCTCATTTGGAGATGGCTAATGTCCATGTGACCAATGCAGCCTTCCACTAAGCTTTTTGTAGATGCAAGTGTGTGTGTTATTGATGCATATCAGTGTTTGTAATAGCCTTGAACTAGCATACCTCCCTCGTGGCTCCAGGTCCGTCCTTGGACCTACCTAATTGAAGTCCGTCCTTGGACCTACGTAATGGATGCTGGTTTAGTAGCACTTGAGAGGAAATTTCTTGGAGAGGTCTTTGATGACAAATGTATGAAACATGTCTGTTGTGAGATTATTTGTTGGTGTGTAATGGATGGTGAGTTTTAAGTCAGGGCTTTTTGCATGAAGAATGGTTTTTTTAACCTTTGATTTGTTTTGTTTTTAGGTATGTTGTTTCTAGGAGCTACTGATAGCCATTGAAAGAAGAATAATGACCTATTAACCTAAAATTGTTAATGAAGCAATTCTAGAATCCCAGTCAATAGTACATCTATAATGGCCCATCCAATTTTGTCTTAGAAAATGCTATTCAGATAAGCTCTAGGAGTCATCACAAAATATCTACCTTGCAGGGTGGTCTACAATGTAAAACACCATTTTGCACATCCTAAGAAGTTGACCATTTGATTGCGAATTGGTTTAACCTTGGCATCAATTAATGATAGAGTAGGTTTCCTAAGTCCATGTCTCATCAGTCATCAAATTATGACTTGTGCTGCAATCTGGAAGACCTAGTTTGTGAACAAAGTTTTTACCTTCTATTAAATGCAACCATAAACAAGCTTATGTCCCAATCTTCTTCTTCCTCAATTCAAAAAATTATAGGCATGCTAGTTAGGTAAACTCCCCGTGCCGATTGGTTTTCCCATCTCAATTAAACTCTTTAATGGATCTTTCTATTTTGGGGTTTTTGACATCAAGGTCCTTGTTCCATATAAGAAGAACTGCATTTCTCTTATCATCACAGAACTGTGTACCATAAAATTTGGGCAACGTATCCATGATAGTGAGGATATGAAGCCAATTCACATCCTTTGCAGGTGTAGAAATCCAATTGCATCAAAGTTTAGTTCAACAGATGATAGATTATCTAGTTGGACTTTTTCAAAAAAGCAAACAGTCTTGGATTCATCTTCATCACTTCATAGAAAAACTCAATCGAGCCCCACCATCTAGGATGGTTTTGGATGTTTCAATTCGAAGTCTCAAAGGTAAGGTAACATTAAGTGCTTTACCTTCAAAGTATTCGGTGCCAAGCTCCTTCAAAGTATTCGGTGCCAAGCTCCTTCAAAGTATTTGGTGCCAAGCTCCTTCATAGGCACATCCTTGTATGATTCCCTAGGATTGTCATCACTCTCACTCTCTTCACTATTTGAGTTGGTATCTTCAGTGGGTCTAATTCCAAGGCATGCATCTATCCATTTTGGCCCTACATCCTGTGAAACATCGGGGTCTTTTGATAGGAACTCACCCAATGTGACTGTGATTAAAGCGGATAGAATTGCAGATACCCCTAATGTGTCCTTTTGGCTTATTTTATCCTTTGGAATCCTTCGTAGAGGCATGCAATATTTTTTCACTCTCTTTGTCTTTTGGTGAAAGAAAAAACCACTCGTGGGACACTCGTCGTGTGTCATAACATCCAGCCTACTCTGAGTTATAGATTGTGTAAAGTTTATTATTTTAAAACCAATTCGTGATATATAAACAGAACAGTAAGTGATTCTTGATTAAATCTTTCTAATCTCATCACTTTCTTGCAAAGAAGTTGAACAAAGATTACAAATATGTTGGAGTAGTATAAATCTACATAGATTAGTATAATCTTATTATTGATGAGTGGAGGGGTGAGTTGTTGGCATGGGGGATTAGCGAGTATAGGTTCTTGGTCTATCATGAGGACTATAACTTGTTGGCTAGAGGCCAGCTATAGGGTAGTTGTCCTTGCATCCTAGTCTATGTTGCACCTATTGTGGCCCATCCAAGCCCTTTCAAGGAGTATCTCTTCTTGCATTGTTCCTTCACTAATCACATGAAACTTCCCTTACAAGGGAATATTTCCAATGTGGAACAAAAGTATGACTGTGCCTAAGCAGTGAACTTTGTGAGATGACACTGTTGTGACTGTGGCATGAGTGTCTTTTAATTAGGGTTCCCCAATGGAAAGCCATGTTTTGTGAGACATCAAATTGTAATTAGCCCCTGTATCTACAAGAGCTATTTTTTGGGTGAATCTTGTAGGGTTGGTCATTCCTACCCATAACCGAGCAGGCTTCACCTCCGAGTCTTCTTCTTCAAGGTCGACCACTTGGGCCATGTTGACCATGATATTTTTCTGTTGAAGCTTATCTTGCCTCTCTTTAGCCTCTTGTTGGGCAGCTCATTTCATTTCTTCATGGTCATTTTCCCTTAGTTTTGTTTGTGGGCCATGATAGCATTTTAACTTGCTACCATTGAAATATATCACCATTTCAACACCGTCAAGTGTCTATATGTGCACAACACCTTGCGGGGTTATCTTAGTGACTAGGAAAGGTCCTAAGACTTTGAGCTTGAGTTTCTTTTTGTGTGTTTTTGTGCTGAATAGGAGGACCATGTTGCCCTTTTTCATTTTCTTATCTTTCAGTTGTCGAACCATTGTTTACGCCTTAGATTTTCAAGAATCATGCTATATACAGCTAGAAAGCTTGTTTCATCAAGCTTTTCAACAATAGCCTAAGACATTCCCCATGAGTTTATCTTGTATAAAAATGCGTAAGCCTGGGAGACCAAGAACTCCATTGGCATAACTGCTTCAATACCATAGGTGAAACTGAGGGTGTGGCATTGGTAGCTTCCTTGTAGGAAGTTCTATAGGCCTAGAGTACTGCCGGCAACTTTTGTTCCCAATCATTATAGCTAACCTCAATAGTTTTGGATATAATGGCACACAAAACTTTTTTAGTTCTTTTAACTTGGCCATTAGCTTGGTGGTAATATGGGGAGGACTTTCTATGAGTAATAAGGAATTCTTATAGAGGGATTGGATTACCTCATTAATGAAGCATGTGATAACTAACGCATACAAAAATTTTATAGTTGAGCGTGCATCAGCTTTACGAGTAGCCCAAGCTTCAACCCATTTGGTGCAATAGTCCCTGGGGGGGTAGTGATTATATATCTGGCTTGAGTGTATCTAGTCGTGGGACTAATGGTCCCAATGACATCAATGCCCCACGTTTTGAATGGTTGCAAGGACACAACAAGGTTCAGGGGCATGATGTCCTTAAAGCAAGGGATTGCCACTTGTTGGTATTCATCACACCGCTTTTGACATATTTTGTTGTCCATCATCTATTAATGTGGGCCACCATAACCCAGCTATAAGGACTTTGTGTGCAGTGATATTTGTTTCAAAGTGTCCCCCCAAGAACAGGCAGAGTGAGCCTGTTCTAGAAGGAAGACATATTCATATTCACGAACATGGCGTCTAAGAATCTATCTCAAATTTAGGAATGCACAATTTTGGGATAATTCTTTGTTAGATCCAATACAATGTTTACTGTACGATATGCAAGATTTATTATTGGATGTTCTCAACAAGCATTTGAATAATGCGATATGATTTATGTACTATTGTACATTTGTAACAAGTATATATGATGTTGGTGGGATGTAAATTTGTCTGCACACACACACACACACACATGCACACCAAGAATTAAGTTTGTTTATATCACATAGCCTCTAGTTGACCATCAAACACAGAAACTTTAACAAAGAAAGGATATTCAATGTAACTTTAAGTTGTAAGAAAGACTAGGTGATAGAATTAAAAAGATCACCATCTGTATTGAATCAAAATTCTTGAACAATGGGTGAACCATAAATCTTAAAGCTTAAGAAAGTCTTACAATCTGAATAATGATTGAACTATGAGTTTGGTAGCTTCATACAACATTGCTAAAAGATTACGAAGCTAGTTGCCCATGTGCTAACAAATCATTCTTGCTCAACTGCACTGACGTGTGATGGTGCCTCACTTTCATGTTGATTCAATTGATTCTGTTTGGCCTTGAGTATTATAGCCTTTGGAATCTTGATTTTCTTTGGAAGTCATCCACCCTTGGGCTTCCATGCCCAAATGATGTAGCTAGTGTCTTCCCAGCACTAAGGATCATTTATGTTCTCTTTCCAATACTTGTTCCAGCAATCCTTATAAACCTCCACATCACTTGCATTCTTCTTCTTTGAAATTGGTGCCCAATATTGTATCTGAACTTGTAGGTAGTTTATCGAGTTGTTGTTTTGATCAACATCACGTGTTGTCACTCCCAACCATATTGGGTGATTTGCATCACAAGGTTGTACAAGCACAAAATCTCCTTTAGACACATCAAGAGTCGGGTTGAACTCTTCAGCAGGTCTGTTGTGCATTGGACCACAATAATGGTCCTCATTTACATCAAACCCTTCATCTACATTATCCTCCACTTGAAGGTTAAGAGGCTCAGCTTTTTCGCATACACTCCTTGCCCAAAAGTCATGAAATCCAATGTCTTCCCTTGCACTAGGGGTTTGCATGTTTAGAATAAGATTCTCCCAATAGGCAAGGACTGGATTGATCCACTTAGCATAATCACTTTGGTCTCCTTTCTCTTTCAAGTGCTCTTTCCAATGTTTTTTTAAGCCCTCCACAACCTTCTCATTTTCCTTAACATACTCAAAGGGTGGCAATACTTTTGGAAAACCTTCAGGAAGCTTGGGTCCTCCCTCGTCATTTCTCTTCCATAACTCTATATCGCTTTTTGGTAACCAATCAACATTTTTGGGGTGTACTTTGTATTGCATCACAAAGGTATTCCATCACTCATATAAAACCTGAATTGCAATGACTTTGAATGTCCAATCAAGCTATCGGCTCCATCATGTAAGCATCCCTTGACAAAGCCTTTGAAGTCTGTCACCTTTTGTAGGAGAAAGGGTGCTAGATGCATGCTAACACACTCATTAAAGATCTTCATCAAATGTGGAAATGTGAAAATGGTTTGTTTCCTCATCTTCTCAGAGAAGCGACTAAACAATGCATCAATATCTTCATGAGTATGACCAAGCATAAGAAAACCAAGCTGCACCATGTCAAACACTCCTCGTGCAACCAATAGGGATAGATAGGCAAATACATAACGATTCTTATTTTCAGAACAACAATTGTCAAGTTGTAACAACAACGTCCTTGGCAATCTCTTGAAAAATGTCCTTGAATTTGATGGCATTAAACTTGAGGCATTGCCATTGCCCCTATCTTGCACATGTGTGTTAGTATGAAAGACTGACTGCATATGTGAAGAACAATTTCCCTCTGTATCCACATTTGTTTCTACATGTGTCTTTGCATCTGCATCCTCAATGCTCTGCTCTTGCAATATGCGTTTCTCTCCTTCAGCACTTCCATATGCTGATACAGGGCCATAGTAGATAAAACACAATCAAAAAGATCTGTTCGTGGTTCTGCATCTGAGTTTTGTGAGCTCAAGTCACCATACATGTGTTGCTCTCCTCTTTTGAAGTTTCTTAAACATTTTTAGAGAGATGAAATTGTGAAGTTGGGATCACTTGCCATAACCCCAAGGCAAAGTGATCATAAGCTGTTTGTCCATTTCCATGAGTGAGCATTCCTGTTAAGGACACTGGAAGCCTCTCAACCCCATTGAGAGATTTAGGAACTGGTTTAATTTGTGGTATGGCAGTCTTGCTCTGGTCCATCTTATCATGTATAATACACAAATACCTGTCTGGGTTCATTTCGGATAAACTAACTGTCTTGAACTCTGTGTTCCACAATCTTGAGAATGATGGTTGTGACAGTGGCCGGTATTCCAATGAGACAAGTGTGTTATTCACTTCACGCAATATTTCCACCTGTTTGTACATTGCTGGAAGAACACGGGTCTCACGGGCTCCATGCATAGTTGTCCTTGACCTATGTGGCATTTTACTTAAGATCTCCCTTATTCGCGTCCTTCCCCATACATCCGAGAATGTAGCATGTGGGGGATTGGGGTACCGACTATGTACAGCCTCTATCACCTCCCCCTCCTGAAGCAGAGCTCGCCCGGCTTGACTGCCACCCACCCCCCCTCTCGTTTGAAATTCAAAATTCAAATCCCCCCCCCAACTTTGAAATTCAAATTTCCCGACACGTCCCATCCATGTAAACAAAGGAAACAAAGTGTCCGACCTCGCGTTTGAACCAAACCAAATGACCTGCAAACCCTAAACGCGATTCTCCACCCAAAGCAATTCTGTGTGGTGAGCGTACAGTGCTCGTCATCGTAATCACCATCGCACACGCGATTCTGTGTGTGGTGAGCGTATAGTGCTTGTCATCGTAATCGCCATCGTATGCAATAATCATCTCTGTTTCCTGTTTGTGGTTCAAACAGTTTCTTTTCCTCCCGCCATCGTATGCAATAATTATCTCTGTTTCCTGTTTGCGCTTCAAACAGTTTCTTTTCCTCCCACAATCCACGTCTGCGTTGGTTCCGACCTCTGTTTCCTCCTGCAAAACCATCACGCCCACACGCCATCGGAGACTTCAAGCATCCGTCACGTCTGTGCGACATCAAAGACTTTCATACGCCCATCTGCGTTTCGTGTGCTCCCTCATATAATTAAATATTTTACGCAACAAGTAAGTCCTTCTTTAATTGATTACAGTAATCAATATAAATGCTTACTTGATTGCACGCTAAGTGTGCCATTTGTCAATCGTTGCTCGTCGTAGATTATTTGCACTTCTTGCTGCTCTCTTTTGTATCTTCACATATGTCGAGAACCTATGAAACTGATCTTTGTGCATATTATATAATCTAAATGACAAGGGTTCTCTATATAAAAATGGTATATGTGTCACATATCTGAGTGCACAACTTGGATATAGACTCCACCTTAAGTTCGAGCCTCCCCTACATAGAACTTATGTGTTAACGCTCGACCTAGATTGAGTCTTTATTCTCCATGTTAGTGTACCCCGGCCTTAAGGCTTGAACTTGAGTTTGAGCCTTTGTGTAAGGTTCCCCCCCTTCTAAAATGGGGGAAACACTTAAGATAGTCCACTAAGTCTTATCTTAGAGAAAATTTCCTACTCATCGACACCTTGACCATACAGAGATTCAAGGATACGATTCATAGGTAAGACCTAGTTCTATCCCGCAGGGGGAACGTGGTCTTCTAAAAATCAAATCACCCATAGGGTAATTGATCATAATTTGGGCAACTACTAGTCTTGATTCCTAGAGACAACGCTTTTTTTCTCATCCATGCAAGGCACAGCCGTTGGCCTAGTCTTCTAGAATAGAATTACTCGAGAACCTATTTATCTAATGTAGGGCTTTCACTTAATATGTTGGAAAGCTACCCGACTAATCGGGTCCACCCGTCCGTAGGATGGTGCCGTCGGGGCATTCCATCCTCCCACTTTTCACCCTACTCACGCGTCAATTTGTTTTCCAATTAATCCTACCACACTGTTTGACATAAATAAACATGTTCCTTAATTAAGGTCCTTTTCACAAGGTTTATTAAAACAACCTTTTACGATAATGCCAAAGACAAGATTTATAAAAAAAAGTTTATACATGAATCAATTCCATACAAGCCAAACTGGCTCTCTTATTCTTTTTCTTTATACTGCCGATGATCTAGAATTCGGCCTTCTAGCCTCTACATGCTGGGCAAAACCCTACGGGACCATACACCTCATCGTCGGCCACTGGCGAGGACTCAAGCCGGCCTGTCGCCCTCTCAGGCTCCATCGCTCAATCCTCCCGCCCCTCAGAGGGATGTCTGCGCACTAGGGTGGGCTAATTCACCGCACTAGCCTGGGCCCTCAGAACTAGGCAGCATCATAATCACTCGCCTCAATCGGCAAACCTCATTCTCCCAATGGTATGAAGGATACCATGGGCCAACTCTGAGCCTTACTAACGTCTCCACCAATGATTTTATATTCATGTGATCACAATTTTTTTTTTGTTAATAACATGTTATTAATATGTTAACATGTTAACATGTTCCCAAAAAAGCCGGTGGGAGGTTCCCTGGTAACCGGCTAAAATCCCTTCGGGATTTTTGCAATACCCGGCGGTCTCGTCGGGAATTTTAAAACCCCGACGGGCCCGCCGGGGTCGTCATTTAGCCCGGCGGGCTACATTTTTGTATATATACAAGCCCGGGGGGCCCTTTGGGAGTTCATTGCTGACAGTATACATAGGTAATGATAGTTGTGGGTGTGTGTGTGGGTGGGTGTGTGTGTGTGTTCGTGCGGGCAGCCGCCCATGGTCACAATGGGCGGCAGGACTTTTCTTTGTCTACTGGAGAATGGTACACGCCATTGCTTTTCCACCACTGAATGCTCTAATTTCTTAGGACACTCCAAACTCCGCTGGACAGTCCACCATTGCATCCATGCTTTCCCGAGATTAGGCGCTCTTTGATCAAGATTTCGTATGGCATACATAACAGGCATCATTACATGGTATGCATCCATGGTATGCATCCATCACACTGTTCCACCAACTTCTTCTCGTAAGCGCTGCCTTCAAGACTTTGATTTTCTCTTTCACTTTTTCAGGTTGAGTGATCTCCCAGTCACTCATGAAATATCATGCATGTAAATGTTTCGCAAACTGCATCTTTATTTGGAAGAAGAGACTCAAAAGTGTAAAAGTGAGTGCAAAACCTAGTCTCCGCTGGAAGCTTTAACATAACTGACATGCGAGGTTGAAAAATATCTTACACTCTCTGTCTCTTGAGCATGAATCTCACAAGCTGGCGAGTAGTGTCGAGACGATTGAGGCAAACCATTTGGTATCATCACTTTTATACCAATCTTTTAATACAAGATTCAAACTATGAGTATTATAGCCTACCGGAAAAACATGTGGATAGTGCCGCTTTAGGATTTGGATGCATTCTTGCAATTCTTTGCATTGTCCATGACGATTTGGACTACGTTTTTGGTACCCACTTCCTCTCACAGAGCCAATGACTTGAGCAATGTAAGTCCCAGTTTTGATTGAACCAGCAGAATCCACGACACGGATGAAAGTCTCACCTCTAGGTGAAATAACCATTATATTAATTAATGGTTTTCTTTGTACATTGGACCATCCATCACTTACTATACTACATCCATAAAGCTCTATATTGCTAAGAATTATTCTTTGTACACGTTCTTTTACTTGCGCATAACATTTCTCTAATAGATCATTTCGCATAGCATGGTATGTAGGCGGTGAAAACCCTGGTCCAAACTCACCAATTTTCTTCCATGCTCTCTTCTAATGCTCACTGTCCACCATCATCATAGCACTCCCAGAAAAGTAAATCGCTTCAGCAAGGGCGAGTTGTGCATCATCGAGCCGACCTTGACGTAGAATTTCTTGCAATGAAGTTTGACGCATGGGTATATTTCCTATGTCAAAGTTTTGCTTGCAGGAAGATGCACTGGGTAGATTACTTTCTGGTTGCACATTGACATTCGGAGTACAAGCAGGTGATGTAGCCAGAGTTTGATGATTAGAACAACAGTGTTCTTGTTGCCTTGATATATTAACGGTAGTAGTGTAATGTTTTCTTGCATCTTTCTTTTGAATTTCTTCTATTATGCATTTGGCCATATGCGTTTGGCCACTCTGCAGGTGCAGAGGGGTGGGTACATGACTTTTTCTTCGCTCCGCCTAAAAAGTGTTCTCTTAGTCAAGGCGCCCCACCCGATTTTACTGCGTGGCATAGCTTACACTCCCAATCTATGAATCGATCACCGACGTTAATTGCATATTGCCACTCTATCCCAGGTGCCTTTTTTTTCCTACTATTTGGAATTTGTACTCTATTGGAGGTATCACTGGATCAAACATTGTCCTCCATCTCAAATAACCTATTTAAGCAAGCATATAACGCAGTAGATATGCACGTCGTCCACTTTGATGCTTATGAGAACATACCAGTGGAGGTGAAAGGAGAAAATGTGCCAACACCATTAAGCTCCGTAGGACCAAGATTTGACATGCTCATTCTGTCTACCTTCTCAGAGATTGCACCCACAGTTCTACTGTCTAGACCAATTTGACGTCTCTATAGCTTCATCGGGCGTGATCTTTCATACACTCTGATTTCGGACATTACCATAGCTGTTGTTATTTCCAATGTGAGCATTCGTATATGGAGAATTTCATCCATAGTTCTAATATGTAGGGTAATTTATACAATTAGTTTTTACAATGAGAAAGGATTTCATTAACGTGTTCACAAACTCAAAAGATCATCATATACGTAGTTTATTGTTTTAACTTTAGAAAATAAAGATATCCATGACGATTCATGCTAAATACAAAGGATGGCTGAAAGTTTTTAAACCATGAATTATTTTATTTGGATACTTACATAACTATAAATATTAATCCTTGCTAAATCTTTAGCATCACGACAAGACGAATGCATGAATGTGTGTTCTAAGATTAAGATACATATAATTGATAGCATGCATACAATGCACATTGCACCCCCAATGAAGGATGATCATCATATACGTAGTTTATTGTTTTAACTTTAGAAAATAAAGATATCCATGACGATTCATGCTAAATGCAAAGGATGATTGAAAGTTTTTAAACCATGAATTATTTTATTTGGATACTTACATAACCATAAATATTAATCCTTGCTAAACCTTTAGCATCACGACAAGATGAATGCATGAATGTGTGTTCTAAGATTAAGATATATATAATTGATAGCATGCATACAATGCACATTGCACCCCCAATGAAGGATGATCATCATATACGTAGTTTATTGTTTTAACTTTAGAAAATAAAGATATCCATGACGATTCATGCTAAATACAAAGGATGACTGAAAGTTTTTAGATCATGAATTATTTTATTTGGATACTTACATAACCATAAATATTAATCACTACAAGGGATTGGGCTCATACCCGCGCTCTTAGCCGCTAAAAATGACTTGTGAAAAAAAGTAGCGGGCCCGTGTATCAGCGCGTGTATAATCGCGGCCAGAGACATGCGTGTAAAACCGCGTGTAAAGTACCTCTCAGATGCGCGTATACACGGGTGTATAGCCGCGTTTTTTTACACAGACGCGTTAATACACGCCCCTATACACGCTTCTTATTATATTAGACGCGCTTATACACGGGTGTATAGCCGCATCCTGTTCAGTTCCCATGTCCCAGACGCGTTTTTACATGCGTGTATACACGCGTTTCTTTAATTTAGATGCGCTCATACACGCGTTATTGCCAGTTTATATGCGTTAATACACGCGTAATTTCCAGGGTATCCGCGTAGATACACGTGAGTTTTAGCAGTTTTGATGCGTTTATACACGCGAACAGAGAGCAAAAAAAAAATCCAGAGAGTGCTATTTGGTGCCTGAATACTGTTCTAGCATTCCAGCACCCAATAGCACTCTCTGGTTTAGGGTTTTTGGTGCATTAGACCATCCCATTAGACCATCCACGAAGAACATATGCACGAGGGAGATTAAGACAAGAACGACATGAATGCATACATTGTCATTACACGATTCAAGACAGACATGAATGTAATACTATCGATCAATCAATTCAATATTACTATCAAAATTTCATACATGTATACAAGGGAGTCCATATCTCGAAGTAGCCCATGGCTTGAGTTTACAAAAAAATATATACAATCACATCCTAAATATGGAATGTGATACTACAAGTCTGAGTACTACTCAGACCCAGATGATGACTCGGTGCTCCCCCCATGCTCAGATGAGCTCGCATCGGTCGGAATGTCCGAGGAGTAGTGCTCACGTCCACCCTCTGCAGCGGCGGCCGGTGGATCATCAGCAGCTTGTGCCTGTTCAAGTAATATATAGTATATAAGTATATATATATGCAATTCAATAAACCAAAACCATTCGTTATGAATTTTCAAGTACCTGTCGACCGTATGGTCTCATGGCCAACTCAAACTGCGCGTCCGTAATACGTCCCTCGGCTCTGAAGATGGCCCACGTGTCACGTCTGCTATGCCGGCGAGCATACGCAGTATCGTGGGTTGTGGGCTTCCTCCCCGTAACCCGTCGCTGTATCATAATCAACACAATTTGTAAGATTAAAACAATTCATAGAATCAATGAATTAAGTAAACAATCAAATAAAGTGGCAGGATACTTACGAACTCTGCCTCCCATGACTCGACGCCGCCAGATCTGAAATGCGAAGATCCAACGGTCTCCATCTGGATCCGTCGTGCCTCCACATGCTGCCTGCTCTTCACGCCACCCTCTGCTCGTTTCTTTGCCTCCTTCCACTCGCGTTTGTGCGCAGTGGCAGGTTTCTCGGCAGGATAGCCACCCGCAGCTACATTTAGCCGGTCATCGTACGCGAGTTTTTTAAGGTGAGATCTTTTATTACTTAAGATCTCCCTTATTCGCGTCCTTCCCCATACATCCGAGAATGTAGCATGTGGGGGATTGGGGTACCGAC
Source organism: Cibotium barometz (assembly GCF_041138505.1). Taxonomy (NCBI): domain Eukaryota; kingdom Viridiplantae; phylum Streptophyta; class Polypodiopsida; order Cyatheales; family Cibotiaceae; genus Cibotium; species Cibotium barometz. The sequence goes on along the minus strand of NC_141072.1, from coordinate 4,597,123 downwards.
TATGTACAGCCTCTATCACCTCCCCAACTAATCGGCTATTTTGATCTTTAAATTTAATAAAACAATTTCTATATGAGTTTGATACTACCCCACGCATGTACTCCATTACCTCCCTCCCCCTCGCATCCATCATTATCCCGCCCCTATCCGTCACATCATAGCAAACCACTCTCTCCATCTCTCTCATCTCCTCCTCTTCCGAACTGTCTCCTCTAACTCTTCTCCCTCTATCTCCTCTCTCACCGCGTGCCCTACTACCTCCCCCACCTCCCCCACCTCCTCCACCAAAGCACCCGCCGCATCCTCCACTCCCACTCTTCCTACTGCTACGGGTGGAGTCACGACTGGGGGATTGTCTACGTGACGGTGGCTGTGAGCCCTGACGTGACGGTGGCTCTGAGGGAGCACGTGATGGTGGCTGTGAGGGTGTACGTGAGTGTGTCTGGGACGAGGTATGTCTCCTCGGAGGACGTGGAAGAGGAGAAGCTGCATGCCGTCTCGTCGGACTCGGAGGAATAGACGGCACTGGAGTGCCCTGGATACTCGCGGTAGGGGTATAGACACCAGGCAGGGAAGGAGGGGGATGGGCATACATATACTCTGTAAGCTCAACCGGACCAGGTTGGCGCCCAAAGTGATTCATCATCTCCATCAACCAATTGCTGTACGCAAATGGATCGGATGAAGAACCTGGAATATCTATAAAGAACCTGCAACAAACATCTTCATGTACATCATGGGCTGTCTCTTGACTCACACAAAATTCAAGTCAGTTGCCTGCAAATCATGAAATCTGAAACGCCGCAGTTTTTTGTCTGCAGAAACGCGTGTATACACCCGTCAAAAAACGCGTGTATACACCCGTCCAGAAACGCGTGTATACTCGCGTGAAAAAACTCTGCAGACAGGTTACACGCGCTGCTACACGCGTTCGTACACGCGATCTAAAAAATTTCTCGAAAAGACCGACCCCCCGACAAAGACAGAATGTCCTTATAAAAGGACCAGCCATTGTCGCCCCTGTCAGGATGCAGTAACCCAATCGTGTGCAAAAAGACAAACCCAAAGAGCAAAGAGCAAAGTAAACAAATCTGACAAAAGAGACAAGGCACAGGACAAAGTGACTCACCTCTGAAAAAGTGAGTCCTCTCTGCTCCTTCTCTGCTCCCTCCTTCTCCCGTGTGTGTGCTCCTTTCTCTGCTCCCTCCTTGCTGTTGGAAGAGGCGAAAACAGGCGAAAACGCATGCACTGTTGATTTCTTAGTTCAAAATCTATATTTGGGAAAGGCGGGCTGTTTTTAGTTTAAACATACCGCCGCGTTTATATTCGCGTTTATGAACGCAGGTATAGGATTTTAGCTGCGTTTATACACGCGTTTTGCAGAAATTAGCCGCGTGAATACACGCGATTTTTAGGAAGTAGCCGCGTTAATACACGCAATTTTTAGGAGATAGCCGCGTCAATACACGCGATTTTGTGCTTTCATTAAGAACATATAATGATTTTGTGTTTTCTGATTTGTACACAGGATGTCATCAACCTCTTCAAGCAGTTCTGGGGAAGATGAGACAATGCGTCATCGTAATCGCGATGTGTGGTTGGGACAACGGATCAAATGTATGTGTAATCGATGTCAAGGATGCATTGTACGAGCACGTCGAATTACCTTGAATCACATCTCCATGTATGGAGAATGGAATCAAACAGGTTTAGAGGTGAGTAGATGTAAATTGATGGTATTCAAATGACTCATGGTATCCAAATTAAATTAATAGAGTTGTAACATATAATTTGATAAATTGAAGCAGGATGCAGTACCACACCCTAACATGGTACCCTACGCGCGACGAGAGCACGTAAAGCGTCGACGAGATGGTGGGTGGGCACGTTCGTCTTCCGCCTGCACCATGGATTATATCAAAGAAAGAGGAGAAGCAGGTAAAGCAGGCCATCACCACTTTGCGTACTCCCACTGGATGCATGAGATCATTGAAGGGAGCCTTTACAACCACCAAGAAAAGAGGCGTTGAGCAACTATATGGGTTGAAGTCCCACGATTGGCACAAGATGCTTCAAGTAAGTGTTTTCCAAGTCTTGTACGTACGTTGAAATTAAATTTTGTAATGCCATAAACCATAAATGTGCTCTTATGTGCGCAGTTCATACTACCTACTAGCATCGACCATTGTGCGAATAAGAGTTTGAAAAAATGTATTTATAAGATGGGCGAGCTTGTGAGGTATGTAAAACCCATGCTCAGATCACCCTTCATTATACCTTGCAAAATGAACGTGCATGAGGTATAACGTACTATTTATTTATTTTTCAGATATGTTAGTTCCAAAGCAATTGATCCAGCCACGTTGGATGATGCGCGTGTTATGGCAGTGGAGGTGGTTTGTTTGGTAGAGGAGACTTTTCCGCAAACCATTCTCACAAGTCAACTACATCTCATTGTGCATTTAGTGGACGAAATTGCTTTATGTGGTACTGTGCATGCACGTTGGATGTTCTTCCTAGAGCGCTTCATGAAGACCTTAAAAGACTTTGTGAGGCAAAGTGCAAGGCCTGAAGAAAGCATGGCCGAGGGTTGGTTGATACAAGAGTCTCTTGTATATATTTCAGAATTTCTTGGTCAGGTGGACAGCTCTTTGCCACGACTATGGAGCAATGAAGAGGACTTGAGGATGACCTCTATTGTGCCTCAAGGAAAAGGACAGAGTAAAGTAATTGACAGAACATTGATTGATGATCTCAATTTCACTTGTATCCTTAATAGTGATGTGATGAGCAGATGGGTTACAAGATATGAGGATGCAAAGACAAAAAGGCAAGCAGAAAGAGCTCTCTTTCGGAGGCAACATGGCTCTCGGAAGGCGTACCCTAAGCATCTAGCAACACTTCCGAATGATATCCATGTTGATTGGTTGCATGAGGAAATGGAGAGAGCAGAGAGCGACGAGGGGCTGCATATCACGGCGGAAGAATGGGAGTATGCACGAGGATGCATGTCAAAGGTACATAGAAGTAATGTTTTGCATTAGTTGTAAGTGATTTGCTTTTAATATTTATTCACATTGCTTACACAAATATTGCTTCTATTTTGGTCCAGTGCACTATGTTCAATGCTATATGGTGTGAAGGCAAGCATTTTCGAACACAAAGAATTGATGAAAAGAGAAATACACAAGATTGCGGTGTCATTAGTAGCTTTGAGGGAGCTAATGGAAAAATGGATGATTATTGTGGCATAATCCAAGACATATTTAGGCTTGACTTTCGTCGCTTCTTTGTGTATGTTTTGGATGTCAAATGGCAAATGAACGTGGTAGAAAAAGGGCCTGATGCAACGATAAAACGCCATGCAAGTGGATATGTAACTATTGACTCTACAAAGTTCTGGCAAACAAAGAAAGATACGCTCGTATTGCCACAACAATGTGAGCAGGTATGCATTTTTTTACTAATGTGTTTCATGTACATATATATCTAAGCTCGCGTACCCCTTGACTTTTGATATGCTAATTAATTACTGTACTGTGTGTATTTGAGTAGGTTATCTATCTACCAATGGTGCATGACATCAAATGGTGGTACGTCATCCCTATTGCACCATGTTCCAAAGTGATGTATAATACATTCACTGATATGGAGCATATGGAGGATGTAACAAGCCGCAATGAAGATGACGTCAAACATGCCATTGAAGATGTTGTGATCAATGATCAAGAAATAAGAGATGATCGTGATAATGAGGATGAGCATGCCATTTCTCATGATCATGAGAATGACCCTACCATTGAGGATGATGGTGATATTGATGAGGATGATCAGGACATCGATACCATTATCAATGGAGTACAGAATATCGATAGTGGAATAAATTTAATCGTAGCCTTACCAATTGATCAAATGGATATTGATGTTGATAGTTTGGCAAGGATGGATCTTATTGAAGATGAGATCGAACCCTAACCAATCCGTCACTGTATGTTCTAAATTGATGACATTTCTATCATCTCATATGCATGATTTATTTTTGAATATATTTCATTGTTGTAAATGCATGTAGTGGGATTGTGTAATGATGTATACTGTAATGTACTATGAGATGGTTTAAGGAAAATAGTTTTTAATTTTGTAAAGGAATTCAGTTTTTCTTCAGTTTTTCTCTGCCATGCGTGTATTAATCCGTGTATAATAGCGTGTATTTATCCGTGTATAATAGCGAGTATTAATCCGTGAATAGCACCGTGTATTTATCCGTGTATAATAGCGAGTATTATCCCGTGAATATTATCGTGTATTTATGCGTGTATTATTGCGTGTATATAAACGCGTTTATACACGCGTTGATAAATGCAAATATACACGCGAACTTAAATGCTAAAATACACGCGCCCGATTCTATTCAAATACAAGCGCGACAATACACGCGTTCGTAATTTATCGCATGTATGAAACGCGTGTATGGCAGCATTGTCTTGTAGTGAATCCTTGCTAAACCTTTAGCATCACGACAAGACGAATGCATGAATGTGTGTTCTAAGATTAAGATACATATAATTGATAGCATGCATACAATGCACATTACACCCCCAATGACTTGGATGATCATCATATACGTAGTTTATTGTTTTAACTTTAGAAAATCAAGATATCCATGACGATTCATGCTAAATGCAAAGGATGACTGAAAGTTTTTAGACCATGAATTTTTTTATTTGGATACTTACATAACCATAAATATTAATCCTTGCTAAACCTTTAGCATCACGACAAGACGAATGCATAAATGTGTGTTCTAAGATTAAGATACATATAATTGATAGCATGCATACAATGCACATTGCACCCCCAATGAAGGATGCCTTTTGAACCCAATTAAGGATACTTTACACAATCAAAGATCTATGCTTGCCCAATACTCTAGTATAGGACAATAGACCTTCTCTAACATTCACAAAGAAAATCAAAGATCTATGCTTGCCTAATACTCTAGTATAGGACAATAGACCCTTGTCTACTCTAAACTATATCAAGTATCAAGAACCAATACAAGCCCCTAAGCAGGACTCTTGGCTCCATCAAACCATTCATAAAGCAGAATGAGGTAGATTACCTACGTAGCTCAAATGCAAAGCTGAATGACTCCAACTTTGTCCCTTAATCTCCGCAAGTATTAGCTACGAACCACACCCTACCCCCAATTCAAAGAACTAAGGACGAGTGGTTCAATAGCCTTAGGAGTGGCTACAAGGAAAGACGACAGCCCGTAAGATCAGGGCGTTCTTCCCAAGAGGACACTTCTAGTAACTTGAGAGCTTTACAAGTACTTTGAGGAGAGATATCACGTCCCCAAAACAAGGACTATCTCCCCAAAAGTTGCATGATGGGTGTCGGGCAATGTTTATAAACATGACAGAACCCCGCCGGGTTTCTTTTGTTTCCCGGCGGGCCCGCCAGGAAACAAAAAAACCCGGTGGGATTACGGGACTAGTAGGTTTTGGCAGGTCATTGCTCAGGTCATGTGAATATACAATGTGATCACAAGTTTTAATATGTTAATAACAGGTTTTGTTAACGTGATCACGAAATTGTGAAGACGTTAATGAAATCCTTGGTCTCCGCCGTCCGGCTACACAAGCACAAGAACGAGGTAGAGTCAAGGCCATTAGGAACTCAATGGAGTCTTCTTGGGCCCTTTAATTTGCCATGAGGTTATGGAAACGTTTAACTTTTTGACAAATAGGAGCCCGCCATGTAAGCAAAAACCAATGGTTTGTAAGAGAGGTGTAAGAGTGGTCAAAGGGTGCACTTTTTCCCCCAAAAAGGGGAGGGGGCAATTTTACAATTTTCGGACCTCCATAACTTCTACATACAAGCTCCGATTTGAGCGGAGATTATAGATCCGTGATCTACGCATCAAGAGCTTTCCATAGATATGTTACATGATATGGTTTTATCCGCTAGATTTTAAATTCCATTTTCCCCCCAAAATTCAAATTCGAATAAAGTAGCCGTTTTGAAGCTTCTAATTAGAAAACGTTTCTTCTTAAGAGAAAAGGTTTGACTCCCTTAAACTGCCAAATAAAAGGGCCCAAGAAGACTCCATTGAGTTCCTAATGCAGGGAGAAGTTGTACCTGTACCTTAATTTAACCAAGATAACAATCCATTTACTCACTAAACCATAGGACTAGGATCCATGTCACCTTCTTAAGAAAACAATCCTTTTCACAAAGATTTTAGCATTTCAACTTGAGATTGCGACGATAAGACATTCTTTATTAAGGCATATGCTATTGTTTAAAAGAATACAAACTTTAAATAGTAAATCAATCAAATAGATCACTATTAACAATTAATAGAGAAGCCGGGGCCATACCTCAACCCCTAAGAATGATATATAATTGAAAAATAGAATATGTATATACCTTATAAAAATTTGTCATTTATCGTTGCCTTTGCTCGTTAACAAGAGCTTTAGAACTTGACATATGAGAATAGAGTCTTCTAATACCTTCTCTTACGATTGAGATTATCCAATCATGCCCAAGCTTTATCTCCTCTTATTCCTATTGTGACTCTTCTCTCTTTCTAAGGTCTATGGCAAAATAGCCTTCTCTTACAGGGCTTCGGCATACTATTCTTTCTCTAAAAGAAAAGCTATGGAGTTTTGGTCTCTTCCTCCGAAAGACCATTATTAGCAATCTAAGATTCTTTTCTAAGATATTAGATAAGAATGAAGGGATATATACATCTCAAACTCTAGGATTACCTTGAGGCTACTTGCTGCCTTCTCACAGTTTTCTCTGTGTAGAGACCCTGACAGAAACAGCAAATTGTTTCGGCCATAACTCTCTGATAAAAACTCAGAATATGGTCATATAACCAGTTAAAAGAACGGAAAGGCATTTGGTCTACCAGCTTACGTGGGCAGAATAGGCAAAAACGTCTGTATTTAGCCACAAACGCACCATCTTTATAAACCCGTTGTTTTTTCACATTTTTAGTATGCATGGACTCTAAATATGTAAAAGTACTCTAAATACGACCTTCTATCACCTAAATTCGAATTTCTATTTTTGGAGATACTTATCTCTTAACAGAACTATTCTTGTCTTCTTATTTCTTTTAGGATTTTTGGAGCTAATATTTTTATTCTAACACTTTCCTAATGTTTCTAGCCTTTTTGTCTCACTCTTCTCTAAGTAAACTCTCTTTTTTTATTGAAATCTATATTAAAAGAGACACATACATACGTGGCTTGGAAGGGACCTTACAATCTCCCCCACTTAAAAGATTCGAGATGTCCTCATCTCGCGAGCTGGGGTAGTATCTAAGTAAATCCTCCTGTCTCTTTCAAAGTGGTGTCCCCACTAGGTAGAAATCTTCTTTTATCTAAACATTGTTCCGAGTCCCTTATTTCATGTGTTTGGCTTGTTTTGTTGTGCCTCCAAAATGTCTATTATTCTAAAGTTAATTGGCCTTATTATCCTAAGTTCATGCATCCATATACCTCTCATATGATATGAACCTTCGAATTCCTTATTCTATACCCCCATGTAATATGGTACTTAACAAATTATCATGGAAAAACGTAAGGAAATCAATTATTTACAATGCAATCTAACCTATGATAGCAATTTCATAATCTTAGTATCGTCTTGTAGAATACCTCTATTCATCATGCACATTACTTCACATGAATCTTGCACCAATCCTCTTCTATTTACTCATAGAAATACTTGTTGAATCTTTAACCCTGCTATCCCTATTTCTTGACCTAATTTTTGCTCTAGCTCATGATTCCTTGTAGCCAAGGGTGGGCTTGACGTTCCTCTTGAATTAAGGGACCTCTTCTTGATTAACATGGAAGGACTCATGTCCTTCTCGACACTTTCTATATATATAAAAACTTTATCACAGTCTCTGGCTATAATTATGGCTTCTGAAATAGAGGATAGTTTTACATTCGTGATGATGAGGTTATTCAAAGGTAGATTAAGCTTCCAAATGAATCGATGGAGAAGAGTTACCTCATCCATCTCTAGAGCAAATCGAAGAAGTTTAACAAAAGTTTGGTGGTATTCTTTTAGGGTCTTCCTTTCTTGGGTTAGCTCCAAAAATTTATTCATTTTATCCTCTCGAAATCCTGGAGGACAAAACCTTTCACGAAGGTGTAATTTCATGGCATCTCATAACTGATTCTAGCTCCAGTGGTTAGATTGACAACAGTGCTTTCAACTAATTCGGCATTTCTTACGATTTTTAGACGAGCAAGGGTGAACTTGCTTCTTTCATTGTATCCATGAAAATCTCAAAACTATCAAATACTTATCATAGCACCACATTTGAAGGCAGATTAATACATGTGAGATCTTCATTTTTTTGAGAATTACACATCTGGTGCCTTGGGATTGACACATCCAAAGATTATCAGGATTAACATGTCTGAGATGATTAGTTTTCTGAAAATTACACATCTAGTATCTTGGGATTAACACATCTAAGAGCATGATCCTCTGGGAATTACACATTCGAAGTTTGTCTGAGATGGGTTCTAGATCTTGGATGATCATCCTAGTGTAAAGCATCCAATGGATGGCTTTCACATGTCAACTATGCAAATCTTAATGGAGTTATAATCTTAATAATTTATAATATATAAATTAATGAGATATCCTGAAAATTTCTCTAAACAAAGTTTCGGTCTATCCTTCTAGTCATTCAGTCTCTCACTAGTTTCTTAATTTGATCACCATATGTTTTCCTCACAAAAGGTTTTCTCCCCAATCTTATTTCTCAAATTTATTGTACAAATATCTTGCGTGTGCACCCCCAAGATACAAGAACCATTTCATAGGATGATTGTCTCAACATGTGAGGATATTTAAACCACTTCTATGGCCAGTAGAGATGATTGATTCGTCCTCATATGATAAACAATCACTTGTTTTAATCCCTTGACACTTAACCTTTGAAAAACAAATCCTAGGAACTAAGATCGGCTCTGATACCACTTGTAAGGTTCCCCCCCTTCTAAAATGGGGGAAACACTTAAGATAGTCCACTAAGTCTTATCTTAGAGAAAATTTCCTACTCATCGACACCTTGATTATACAGAGATTCAAGGATACGATTCATAGGTAAGACCTAGTTCTATCCCGCAGGGGGAACGTGGTCTTCTAAAAATCAAATCACCCATAGGGTAATTGATCATAATTTGGGCAACTACTAGTCTTGATTCCTAGAGACAACGCTTTTTTCCTCATCCATGCAAGGCACAGCCACTGGCCTAGTCTTCTAGAATAGAATTACTCGAGAACCTATTTATCTAACGTAGGGCTTTCACTTAATATGGTGAAAAGCTACCCGACTAATCGGGTCCACCCGTCCGTAGGATGGTGCAGTCGGGGCATTCCATCCTCCCACTTTCCACCCTACTCACGCGTCAATTTATTTTCTAATTAATCCTACCACACTGTTTGACATAAATAAACATGTTCCTTAATTAAGGTCCTTTTCACAAGGTTTATTAAAACATCCTTTTTTCACAGTACGATAATGCCCAAGACAAGATTTATAAAAAAAAGTTTATACATGAATCAATTCCATACAAGCCAAACTAGCTCTCTTATTCTTTTCCTTTATACTGTCGATGATCTAGAATTCGGCCTTCCAGTCTCTACATGCTGGGCAAAACCCTACGGGACCATACACCTCATCGTCGGCCGCAGGTGAGGACTCAAGCTGGCCTGTCGCCCTCTCAGGCTCCATCGCTTGATCCTCCCGCCTCTCACAGGGATGTCTACGCACTAGGGTGGGCTAATTCACCGCACTAGCCTGGGCCCTCAGGACTAGGCAGCATCATAATCACTCGCATCAATCGGTAAACCTCATTCTTCCAATGGTATGAGGGATACCATGGGCCAACTCCGGGCCTTACTAACGTCTCCGCCGTCCGGCTACACAAGCACAAGAACGGGGCAGCGTCAAGGCAGGAAGAAGTTGTACCTGTACCTTAATTTAACTAAGATAATAATCCATTTACTCACTAAATCATAGGACTAGGATCCATGTCACCTTCTTAAGAAAACAATCCTTTTCACAAAGATTTTAGCATTTCAACTTGAGATTGCGATAAGACATTCTTTATTAAGGCATATGCTATTGCTTAAAAGCATATAAACTTTAAATAGTAAATCAATCAAATAGATCACTATTAACAATTAATAGAGAAGCCGGGGCCATACCTCAACCCCTAAGAATGATATATAATTGAAAAACAAAATATATATATACCTTATAGAAATTTGTCGTTTATCGTTGCCTTTGCTCGTTAACAAGAGCTTTAGAACTTGACATATGAGAATAGAGTCTTCTAATACCTTCTCTTATGACTGAGATCATCCAATCATCCCCAAGCTTTATCTCCTCTTATTCCTACTATGACTCTTCTCTCTTTCTAAGGTCTATGGCAAAATAGCCTTCTCTTACAGGGCTTCGGCATACTATTCTTTCTCTAAAAGAAAAGCTATGGAGTTTTGGTCTCTTCCTCCGAAAGACCATAGCAATCTAAGCTTCTTTTCTAAGATATTAGATAAGAATGAAGGGATATATACATCTCAGACTCTAGGATTACCTTGAGGCTACTTGCTGCCTTCTCATAGTTTTCTCTGTGTAGAGACCCTGACAGAAACAGCAAATTGTTTCGGCCATAACTCTCTGATAAAAATTGAGAATATGGTCATATAACCAGTTAAAAGAATGGGAAGGCATCTCGTCTACAAGCCAACGTGTGAAAAATAGGCAAAAACATCTGTATATAGCCACAAACGCACCATCTTTATAAACGCGTTGTTTTTTCACATTTTTAGTATGCATGGACTCTAAATATGTAAAAGTACTCTAAATACGACCTCCTATCACCTAAATTCGAATTTCTATTTTTGGAGATACTTATCTCTTAACAGAACTATTCTTATCTTCTTATTTCTTTTAGGATTTTTGGAGCTAATATTTTTATTCTAACACTTTCCTAATGTTTCTAGCCTTATTGTCTCACTCTTCTCTAAGTACACTCTCTTTTTTTATTGAAATCTATATTAAAAGAGACACATACATACGTGGCTTGGGAGGGATCTTACACTTTGCTCTCCATGCTAGTGCACCCCGGCCTTAAGGCTCGAGAACTTGAGTCTAAGCCTTTGCTTCTTTGCTCTCCATGCTAGTGCACCCCGGTCTTAAGGCTCGAACTTGAGTTTGAGCCTTTGCTCTCCATGCTAGTGCACCCCGGCCTTAATGCTCGAACTTCAGATTGAGCCTTCCTTCTTCATGCTAGTGCACCCCGGCCTTCAGGCTCAAACTTTAGATTGAGCCTTTGCTCTCCATGCTAGTGTACCCCGGTGTTAAGGCTCAAACTTGAGTTTGAGCCTTTGCTCTCCATGCTAGTGTACCTCGGTCTTAAGGCTCGAACTTCAGATTGAGCCTTCATTCTCCATGCTAGTGTACCCTGGCCTTAAGACTCGAATTTGAGTTTGAGCCTTTGCTCTCGATGCTAGTGCACCCCGATCTTAAGGCTCGAACTTGAGTTTGAGCCTTTGCTCTCCACGCTAGTGCACCCCGGTCTTAACGCTCGAACTTCAGATTGAGCCTTCGTTCTCCATGCTAGTGCACCCCAGCCTTAAGGCTCGAACTTGAGTTTGAGCCTTTGCTCTCCATACTAGTGCACCCCGATCTTAAGGCTCAAACTTGAGATTGAGCCCGGCCTTAACGCTCGAACTTTAGATTGAGCCTTCGTTCTCCATGCTAGTGCACCCCGGCCTTAAGGCTCGAACTTGAGTTTGAGCCTTTGCTCTCTATGCTAGTGCACCCCGGCCTTCAAGCTCAAACTTCAGATTGAGCCTTTGCTCTCCATGCTAGTGTACCCTGGTCTTAAGGCTCAAACCTGAGTTTGAGCCTTTGCTCTCCATGCTAGTGTACCCCAGCCTTAAGGCTCGAACTTCAGATTGAGCCTTCGTTCTCCATGATAGTGTACCCCGGTCTTAAGGCTGGAACTTGAGTTTGAGCCTTTGCTCTCCATGCTAGTGCACCTCGGTCTTAAGGCTCGAACTTGAGTTTGAGCCTTTTCTCTCCATGCTAGTGCACCCCGGCCTTAAGGCTTGAACTTTAGATTGAGCCTTCGTTCTCCATGCTAGTGTACCCTAGCCTTAAGGCTCAAACTTGAGTTTGAGCCTTTGCTCTCCATGCTAGTGCACCCCGGCCTTAAGGCTCGAACTTCAGATTGAGCTTTCGTTCTCCATGCTAGTGTACCCCGGCCTTAAGGCTCGAACTTGAGTTTGAGCCTTTTCTCTCCATGCTAGTGCACCCCGGTCTTAAGGCTCGATCTTCAGATTGAGCCTTCGTTCTCCATGCTAGTGTATCCCGGCCTTAAGGCTCGAACTTAAGTTTGAGCCTTTGCTCTCCATGCTAGTACACCCCGGTGTTAAGGCTCGACCTTGAGATTGAGCCTTTGTTCTCCATGCTAGTGTACACTAGCCTTAAGGCTCGAAGTTGAGTTGGAGCCTTTGCTCTCGATGCTAGTGTACACCGGCCTTAAGGCTCGAACTTCAGATTGAGCCTTTGTTCTCCATGCTAGTGTACTCCGGTCTCAAGGCTCGAACTTGAGTTTGAGCCTTTGCTTTCCATGCTAGTGCACCCCTAGCATCTGAGTGCAAAACTTGGATATAGACCCCACTTAAGATCAAACCTCCCCTACATGGAACTCATGTGCTAAGGCTCATTCTCCATGCTTAACTTTACATGGAACTTGGCCTTTAGGCTCCAACTTGAGTTTGAGCCTTGCCTATCTATGCTAGCGTATCCCTAGCATATGAGTGCACAACTTGGATCTAGGCTCCAACTTAAGTTCGAGCCTCTCCTACATAAAACTTGGCCTTAAGGCTCGAACTTGAGCTTATGCCTTGTCTCTATATGCTAGTGTACCCCTGTCATATGAGTGCACAACTTGGATCTAGGCTCTAGCTTAAGTTCGGGTTTCCCCTATATGGAACTTGGCCTTAAGGCTCCAATATACTAGTGTACCCCTAGCATATGAGTGCACAACTTGGATCTAGACTCCAGCTTAAGTTCAAGCCTCCCATATATGGAACTTTGCCTTAAGGCTCAAACTTGAGTTTGAGCCTTGCCTCTCTATGCTAGCGAACCCCTAGCATATGAGTGCACAACTTGGATCTAGGCTCCAGCTTAAGTCGAGCTTCTGTATGGATTAAGTAAATGCAAGTGAGGTCCCCCCTATTCAAGAAAACTAAGTGAAATATCAATAATTGTAGCATGCATTAAGTTTCTTAAGTTTGATAGGTTTTGATTTGATATGTAACATTTAAATCCATTTTTTTCTAAGGTTTTGAAACTTTTTTTGTGCTTCATAGGAATGGAAGCTAGTAGAGCGCCCGCTACCTCTCGACCACATGGTGCACCAATCTTTACTCTGGATGCTCTCGAAACAACAACTCAAGCTAAAAGTGTCACTCCTAGAATTAAGGTGGATAAAACCTTCGAATTGAGTAACAAAGAAGGAGTAAAATGGTTTGTGGATAGCTACGATGCTAGTGCAAACTTCAAAGGAGTCCTCCATTTGTTTCTGTCATCTCAAGGTGATACATCATATGGAGATATAGGGATTGTGGTAGGCGCTAAGGATGATGTGGATGCAAGAGAAAACCCATGCTTCACATGCAATGTATTGCCACAAGGAGAAACTACAAAAGCAAATAAGTTTTTCCTATCATTGGACACTTTTCACCCAGTAGACACATGACTAGCAGTAAACTAGGAAAGGACAATTCTATTGTAAAGCTAGGATTGAAGATCATTGACTTTTCCAATCAAGAAGACTCAGGGGTGGATAATGTGGAGGACCTGGTGAAAGCGGTGAGGCATGCAAAGAAGGCTCTGGATTCACAAAAAAAGTCCATACCTGAAAAGGAGACAACAACCACTCAAGTTAGGAAAATTGTGGAGAAAAAAGGCAGGGCCATAGTGAAGAGTGCACTTGAAGCATCTAGAAATGCTGGTGCAACTTCTTCAAAACATAAAAAGGAGGGTGACCAAACAAAAGTCCTTGATGTAAGCACAATAGTAGCTGAAGACATGGCAGGCTCTCAGGTCATGCAAGAAGAGGAGCAAGCACTTGCAAAGAAGAGAAAGGCAAAGCACTCTACAAAGGTTCAAGAAATCTCTTCAAAGAGGCAAAGGACAAAACCAGCAAGTGGTTCAAAGGAGATAGATGCGTCCGATGACGAGCTAATGGAGGTTGAGACTCCAAACAAGGGCAGCAAAGCAATGATCTTATTAGAAATAAAGAAGGGATATTATCCCTTTGGTCTAAATGAGGTCTTCAACATTGATGTGTTGAAATGTTATCCTGCTCCTTCAAACTATGTGTATAGAAGGTTAAATAAGGATTGGGTTCGTATTTTGACCCAAGACTTTATTGAGGACCCAAAGAAAGAGGAGATACTTGCAATTTTGTTGCCCTGTCATCGTGCTACGAAACAACCCCTTGATAAATTCACAAAAGAAGATATTCATACAGTTGAATATTGGATTATCTCTGGTCAACACTCCATTAGTTCTTCAAAAAGCTTGCAGGCTCTAAATATGGCTAAAGTGACCCCTCAACTGCGTCAACAATTTAGGTTCAGGAGATCAAAGATAATTGTAAATTGTCTGCCCAAGATTTCTCGTGACATTTCCAAGGATGCAAATTTATCTGTTGCAAAGTCAATGCAAAAGGAGCCATTCCTCGATCAACTTCTACAAGCTCGAGCACAATGGCATGCAAACGGTCATCCTAGTAAACCTTTGCCTGGTGTCAATCAACCCAAGATGGATTGGAAGGTACTCTTTTGATTCTTTGCTATATCTTGGTAAATCATAGACATACATTACTTCTTCTTTACTTTTCATTATATCTTTTACGGATCTATAGTTTCAAGTGTAGCAGTAGCATAAGAAAGATGCATGTGAGGCTTCTTCTCAAACTGCATAAACTTAATAGTTTGGTTTGAAATTGAACTTCAAGCCTCACCTCTCTGTGGTGATGGTGTAGCACTTGCATATATAATTGTGGCTCGAACTTCAGTTGGAGCCTCACTTGCAACAAGTGCTAGATTGCATGTAGAGGTGACACTCAAACCTAAGATTGAGCATCACCATTATATACTAGTTTAGCACTGGCAAGTGAGGCTCAAACTCAAGTTTGAGCATAAGCTCCAAATGATTGAAAACCCATAGATGCATGATTCCTCCTAATATTTTGTGATATCTATAGTAAGGGGGCTAACTTCTTACTTAGCAACTTTGCAAGCCTTTGTGGAGACCACGGAGCACACACTACAAATGATTGACATACTAGTTCTTGTTGCAGGTCGAAGGAAACCATTGCTGAGGTCTAAACGTGCAGTTTGAAGTATGGGATCTGCACAAATATCAAGACTTGTTGGGTGCAAAATGTTTGGAGCCATTTTGTACTAAAAGCCCATAAAGATACACTTAGGCTTTGGCCAAAACAATGTGCTTAGATGGGTTTAATTTTTGGATTGTACGAGCCAAATCTTTACACTATTGTATCAACAAGCAATCAAATGCCTCCAAACTTACTGTCATTTGATTGTCTCTTTTATCAATATTTGCAATTCAATTGCAATGAAGATGTATTTGTTTTTTATTGAAGATATTGCCTTGTCAAGGTGTAAGGCTATGAATATCATAATTTAATTTGGATAGACTCAATTATCTCAACAGTGAAAATCTTTTATACATCATATTCAATAAATTTGATAAAATTTAGCATTGACAATATACTCGCTCTTTTATTTTTTTGGTTGAACTTCTGAGGTATTGGAGCGTTTGTCTATGAAGGTTTAAGACCATCCATATCATGGATGAATTTATGTTGTTGGCACATAATATATTTATTTAAAATTTTGAATGTCCATTAACCATACATTTTGTTTTCAACAGGATATGTTGAAGCATATAGCTTTGATTTCAAGTGTACAAAAAACTTACTATTGAGGTGGCACCAATCACATTGGTGACTCATGTACCTAGAAGAAAAAGAGTTCCACCACCCCCAGATACAAAGGAAACAAAGAAGAGTATTGATACTTTAACTCAATGGTGTTTTACTTAAGACCATTGAGATACAACATGGTGATGTATGTCTAGATTGGGCCAAACATATGCATCTTGTGGAAGAGAATACAAGTGTTTGGCATTTGATTCGCAAAGATACATTCACTTTTCTTGATTTTTGTATGCAATGGTTTGATGTATAGATCTGGAGTACTAATAGACTACAAAGGACTCGACGCATTCTTGAGTTGTGCTTTCCTCGGCACCATCAAAAGTTTAAGGTCGTAGCAGGGCAGGCAGCATGTCAAAAGACGGATCTTCTAATTGTATATCGATTTGTATACCACGAAAACTTGGATGTAGCATGGAGAATTTTTCATTACCTGGATGGAAATAACACGCTAATTTTTTATGATACCCTCTACAATGTAATGTGGAATATGCCCGGAACCTACTTGATTTTTCCAAAGATGTGGAATCAAAATATAGAGGAGCTTCAAAGTTTTTTGGAGACAACAATCAGCGCATGGTTACTTGGTGGGATTTATGCAAAGAACAAATGGGAGTATACTTGCAACACTTTAGTAAATGAAGCAGCTTATGATAGAGAAATTTTGTATGTATTGGAGCAATACATGAGAAAACGCTATGTTTGAGATACAATTTGTACTCAATTATTATCTTGACAAAGTGTCTACAAAGGGTTTTTGTCTTCGGATGAATTGTAAACTTGAATGTAACAATCTCATTGAAATTTGATTGCTTCTGGTGTTTCTAAACACCACACTCTTTGGAGATCCCTCAATTCTAAGGTTCCTTTTCTAAGTGTTCTTTGGCATTATTATCCCATGTTCTTACTTCAGTGTCCCTCAAATTTGAGCATATATATCATGATTTATAATCTTGATATAGTGTCCAAGATGGGTTTTTATCTGTGGATCAATCGTAAACTTAGCTTATTGTTACTATCATTGAGATTTACTTTTTGTTTTGTTGTTTCTAACACCACACCCTTTAGAGATCTCTCATTTCTAAGGATCCTTTTTAAGTGATATTTAGAATTCTTTTGGCAAATTAAATAAAGCCCATGTTTTTACTTCAATGTCTCAAAGTGGAGATAGTATTTAACATTATCTTCTTCATATGAAAGGTGTTGTATAATCTCAATTAAGTTTAGTGTCGTGTTTCCCTTGTCCTTCCAATATTGTTGCATTGACATATGTATCTATACAACTACAAACAAATATACCAAATAGTTGTGTCAAGATATAATCTAATGGCACAAAGAGTGCACCAACAAATAGATGTTAGCTCAAACTACACAAAAATACCGAGTTTCCAACCAATCCTATAAGAAATGGGACTCGAATAATTTCCAAAATTCCTAAATTTGTCTTATCTTATCTTTCCCGTGCCTGTAGAGTTGGCCTGCAATGAGTTGGTAGGGGGTTTCCTATTTAATGAGGTAAGACGAGAATGATCCTTGTTTAGGAGGGGGTCCACTGGTAAGCCATTGGCTAGGAAGTGTGCTACCTCCTCGCCCCGCTCAAGAACTAGACATAATTGAAATAGATTAAAATCTAGTAAATAATCATCAATGCCCACGGGTGGCTCGCCGTTGGGGATTCTTGACATGTGGTCTGCCATAACATGTTGTAAGCCTTTCCTCGCTGTGATAGTAAAGTCGAATTCAAGAAAGATCAGTAGCCACCTGGTGATTCTTAAATGATGTAAACCATGGCAACTCCTTCCCTTTCGGTCATGGTATAATTTCTCTTAGCCTCGTTCAGTTGGCGACGGACAAAGAAGATGGCAAAATCCATCTTGTGTTCATTGGGTTGGGCCACCACACATCCAACAACAAAAGTGGAGGCATCAATGTGGACATGAAAGATAATGTCCTAGTTGGGGGACCTGAGAATAGGAGCACTAGCCAAGGCTTTCTTGAGGGTCATATAAGCATGTTGGCATTCCTCTATCCACTTGAAAAAGATTAAGAGTCCGTAAAGAGGTCGAGCTATATTAGCATACATAAAAATGATCCGCCGATAATAGCCAACATGTCCTATGAATCCCTTAAAATTGGTGGGTGGAGGCAACTCAAGGATGAGCCACACCTTGCTATCATCTGTGGCTCGATTCACTGTCAAGAGATAATGTGTGCGAGGATAACTCCATGCCTAACCCAAAACTACCATTTCAGTGGGCTCAATGAAATGCGATACTGCTTGTATCTTTCCAACATCTTACGTAAGCAATCAAGGTGTTCCTTCCACGAGGAGTAGACACAGAGGTCATGCATAAAAACCTTGAGGAATTTTTAAAGATATTCCTTATAGGCTGTGCACATTAGTCAACTGGAAGGTGCCATGGGCATCGGTCAACCCGAAGGGCATGACACGGCATGTGTAAGTGCCCCATTCAGTGGAAAAAGCTATTTTGTGTTGATCCTTGGGGTTTATCAACACCAGGTTGTAGTCGGAGAATCCATCAAGGAAGTTGTAGGCTTCCTGTCCTATAACCCATTCGAGCACATGTTTAAGGGTAAGGGATAATGATCTCGTATGGTGGTGACATTGACCGTTTTGAGGTCCATGCACACTCTTACCTTCCCATTCTTTCTGGGCACTATTACTATGGTAGATACCCATTCTGTGTGCTCTATTTCATAGATGAATTCGGTGTTAATGAGTCTATCGATTTCTTCCCGAACCATCTTGGAATACTTTGGATTCATAGGGTAAGCCCTTTGTTTGACCGGTCTTACTCCTTCAACCATAGGAATTGTGTGCCTGACTACTTTTGGAGGTAAAACTTTCATATCCGTGTACTTCTATGCAAAGAAATCCTAGAATTTTGTGAGTAGAGTGATGAGCTCCATCTCTTCCTCTCTCGAGAGGCCTTGGGTCTTCTCCCAGGCTTTCCATGTTAATTTCTTTTACCTTGGTCGGACCATCATATGAGGTCCTTGGTTGTCCGGTGTGGACCTTTGGGGGGCGGAGTCATATTGCACAAATCTCTTAGCCATCTAAAAGGTCTTGAAGTGTTTGGGAATCTTTTTGGTCTCTTCTTCCCTGGCGCTTTGAACTTCTTCTATCGATTTTTTGGCTTCTTTTTTTGCCAGTGCTAATTTGTTATTGTGTGCTTTGTGCACAAAGCAACAAAGCTTTTCTAGTTTGGGTTTGGGATCAACGGGCTCCATTGGCTCTGGGGTGGTCGTGTGGACCAAAAGGGAGCTATTTTTGAAATCCTTTTGCCATATTTGGTTGACGTGGTCATGTTCTTCAACTGCCCCAACATATTTTAGCTAGTGGGTGTCTGAATTGTCAGGGAAAACATAGCATTTTGGCCTAGGGGATCCATCAAGTTTGCAAGTTTGGTGTGAGCATGTTTCCCTTTATGATTTTGGTTTATTGGCTTGTTCCAGTTCCTGAGTGGCGACAATAGGTAGCCTATGCAGTGCTAATCATGTACACATATGTACCTAGTTCCCATGCATCTCGAAAGTATGTCCAAGGTAGCGAGGATATGCATCCAATTCTCATAGTCTTATAGTTCTCAAAGAAGTGCACATTCCTCACTATCCTTTTCATCATCTAGTTTCTTGTAGCACATTTGACACAACTAGACTGCAGTGGATCTGGTAGTTATTACTGAGTCCTCTCCAAAGGGTGTGCTGCTCATGGGATGTACCTTCCACATGCGTAGAATGATCTTGACTATCTGATATTTCCATTGAGTCCTTTTCCAAAGGGTCTGCTACTCATGGGATGTACCTTCCACGTGCGTAGGATGATCTTGACTATCTGATATTTCCATCAAATGTAGATGTGGTTGGTATCCCAATCATGGACCATTTTTGTTTCTCTCATGAATTGTCGCCCAAGGATGCAGTCATATAAAACTAGCTGATGTATGAAGTTCATCACTACAAAGATGTGGCGAAAGGTAGTTCCAAGGATCTTTCTTTTCCAATACTTCAATAGACCAATGGGTCTAGCAGTGGCTCCGTCTCAGCGAGTTTTACCAACAAGGTTGTGTCATCCATGGCGAGTGCTCCCCAATTTTCCCAGCATTGTTTGGTAACAATGCTCACTCCTCCTCCCCTGTCCAAGATTGTTGTGACCTAGAGGCCGTTAAAGGTTATTTTAGCAATAATGCAACATTGAGTTCATCACTTGAAAGTACTTTCCAAGATTATTTACTCAAACTATGGGGGTGCTAGTGATCTCATGGGGTTCAACAAGCGAGTGCATCCATGGTGGGTGCTCCCCAATTTTCCCAGCATTGTTTGGTAACAATGCTCACTCCTACTCCCCTATCCAAGATTGTTGTGACCTAGAGGCCGTTAAAGGTTATTAGCAATGCAACATTGAGTTCATCACCTTGAAAGTACTTTCCAAGCTTATTTACTCAAACTATGGGGGTGCTAGTGATCTCATGGGGTTCAACAAGCTCGTCTTCCTCTAACTCATTCGAGTTTTATAGCTCTATGGATTCTTACATGCGTTCCGCTAGGCGTCCCTTTATCCAATCCTTCAGATCTTTCCTTAAGCTTGGGCTACCTTGAAGCAAGGTGATAGTGGGGATTTGGATCTGAGCTCGATCTGAGAAGAGAGAAAGAAAGAGAGACCAGTAATGTCTCTAGGAGAGCACGTTGTTCTAGAGGAAGGTTGCCTTGGATTGTTCTCAAGCTCTTGTGTATAAGGTATTTAGATGGGAATCCCTATGTTCGTTCTTTTAACATGGTCAGCCCCTAGGTTTCTAAGATATTTAGCTACCGGTTCCCCTAGTGGGGGGTTGCTATTGTAGTGGGTGATGCTAATTGTGTTGGCTTATGTGGGAGTGATGGGTCTAGGAGCTCTCTAGTATATACCTGAGCTTCTTCATTGGGTCTCATGTTGGAGACCAAAGGGCATGACCCGAGGTAAGTAGTAGGATCTATCCGACCGATCCCGACAGTCCCTAACCAATTCTTGGGCTACCAAGATTCTTTCGTTCTCCTCTATGGGGTTAGGGTATTTGGCAAGCTTTTTAGGGAGTTGGTTAGTGTCAAATTATCCCCTGTATTGGGTGGCTATTGAGTGTAGCATATCTTCCTCTTCAGACACAAAGAGGTTTATGCATGTGTGGTCATGCTATCTTCTGAACCACTATTTAACTACCGAGTCATCCCCTTTGTCAATTTTCATAGTTTTCTTTCTCGAGCATCTAGTTGTTCGTGCTTGTTCCATGTCATGTGAATGGAACAACTATTTGCTTCTCAGAGGTTCATCCAGAATGAAATTTTTGCCTTGTTTCCTCCTTTGATTTTTTGCAGATTTAGGTATCTTCATAATTTTCTTTTTATAGGGAGCTAGAGCTAGTCTCTAGCTACCTATTGAAGCCTAGAATGTGTAAAGAAACCTAACAAATTAAGATTAATTTGATAGTTAAATTATGATGCATATTTAACAAAAGATGAACAAAAAGTTAAAAATTGTATGAATGTGAAGGGCAAAGATTTAACACTTACTTGTGTCTCCCACACTTGGTGAAGACCTTAATGCTCCAATGCTCTGGTTGACCTCCATGACTCCATGGAACACTATTATACAAACAAACAAACTCAAACACAAGCAACAAACCAGTAGATTTTCACTCCTACCAGGCCAAATGAGGACTCTAGCAAATGAAATAAGTGGAGGACCCTAAGCTAAGTGCTTTCCCCACTAGTAGCAGTGCCAAAGATGTTAATCCAAACATAAAACCTTGCACACAAGAGCGAGAAAGAAGAAGAGAAACAACCATACAAGGGTCAAGTTGGAGATGTGCACTTAGCCAACCCTAATGAGGGTTAACTCCCCTTTTTGAGGCCGCTAGGGGCTCACTCCATCACCATTTGTGTCACGGAAGTGGAGATTCAAGAGCTAGGTGAAGAGCAAGAAGGAGGGAGCTATGGAAATATCAACCTTCACTCTATGCCACATGCATGCAAGAGGGACCTTGGTAGAGAGATAAGAGAGGGGAGAGGAGAGGAGAAGCTAAATCATCACCATCCCTAACATGCATAGACCACAACAATCAAGCATGCAAGCATCAAAAATACAAGCATGCATCTACAAGCTCAAGAGTGTGTGTGTGTGTGTGTGTGTGTGAGAGAGAGAGAGAGAGAGAGAGAGAGAGAGAGAGAGAGGAAAAACTTGAATGAGATTAATGGGATTGTCCCTTTTCATATTCCATAAAAAGTCTTATATACAAGAGTTTTCATTTTACAATGGCCAGCCGACCATTTACAATTGGGGACCCAGAACTAGCTTCCTAGCTTGATGTACATCTCTTTCCTATTATTGGCATTACGCAGGTCGTAATATTGGTCATCCCATATCTCTTTTATCATTAAGCACTTTGCACGGTTACAAAAAGATAAGTTATAAGAAGCGTATCCATGCTTGAAAATTAATGCTAACTGGAGTGGTTAACAATAAGTTTGTATATTTTGCTAACCATCAAGCACTTTTATAATTGGTGTGAACAAGCCTTGTGTTACTAGTAGGATCACTTAATGGTTGTTGATCCTAATGGAATTTGACTTTATAAAACTATTAGAAAGGGTTTCCTAGCATGTTCTAGCTGATTATTTGTCCAAAATTTCAAATGGAGAACTTCCTAGAGGAGTAGAAGATGACTTGCTTAACACATGCCTATTTCACTTAAGCATGGTACCAGATTGAAGCCAAAAAATAGCTTATTTGTTATCCACTACTTTGATAATGGATGATTAAATCACTCCATATTGGCTCATGAGTTAATAAAATCGGCATCTCTATACACATATATAGTTAGGAACTTGCATTAATGAGGCAAGGATGACATTTTGAGGCTATGCATTTATGAAGGTCATTACATCAAGATTTTGCAGCCCATGCAGTAATTTGTGGAGGCCACTTTGCTACAGAAATGACATCATGCAAGATCTTGAAGAGTTGGGATGTGGTGGACCACCCTTTTTAGTGATGCGGTTAAGTTCATTCAAGAGGTGCAACATGTGCCAAAGAGTTTGGTAAACCAAAACGAGGAATGCATGCTCCTAGCCTTTATTATGTCATTATAACCATTTTCCACATAGAGCATTGGTTTTGTAGGACCCATAAGTCTGTGAGATGGCTCGCTACATCATTGTAGCCACTTTTGCTAGTGCACCAAATAGGCCAAATCTAAGGCAAAAGTGTGGGCCAATGCCAAGTCGACTACAAAATTTTTGTACAAAAATTCTATTATGTTATTTGGTTGTCCCTTAGAAATTATGAGTGATAGAGGCACACATTTCTTCAGTTACCTTAATGTTTGGACAAAATTTGTGGTAATCCTTAGGAAATCATTACCTTATTATCCACAAGAAAATGGACAAGCTGAAAGCACCAATAAATCCCTTTATTTATTTCTTACTACCAAGACTGTGGAGGCATCGTATTTGGATTGGGAACATAAACTTCATGCTATTCTTTGGGCTTACAAAACTTCTTACAAAACAACTATTGATACAATAACTTCATCATAGTAATGATGATATCTTTGATAGCATCTAGTCTTGGGAATATGACTTCATCATCAAAGGTGATCCACACCAATGACCAAAGGCATATTCTGCCATTCGATCCCCTAATAAAACCCATCTTACCAAAGGATGATGTCCAAATGATACTCCTAGTTTATGCACCACCAGTCAGAGTAGGTAACCATGGAATTGTGGCCTGCATCATCATGAGGAAAGGTACTATAAGAACCTGTGGCAAGTTCAGCTAATCTCTTGAATCCTCATCTTTCCGTTCTCTTGGAGATAAGGATGGTCACTTTTATTATTTGCAGATGCTATAAGAGATGGAGAAAATAGCACCGTATTGACCAAAGAGGAAGGGCACAAAATCATAGAAGAAGACAGAGTGGCACAAATTGAAGGATGGTGTGGACGGCCCAAATAAACGAAGAACTAGTTACACAAAAATAATTAGTAACTCAATGTTAAAATGGACAACCAACATGCATCAATAATGCACATAATTGCATCTATGACAAGCTTAATGGAAGTGTTCATTGGTCACAAGTGGAGATGATCCATCTACAATGCGGCAAGAGCATCATGTGCAAGCAATGTACAGTCAGTAAAGCATACACACACATAATGAGAACTAGCTAAAAGATCCTTGTCCACCCTCACTTATGTGTTGTCCAATAGAGAACTATTTACTTATTCCAATCACTTAATGATGTACTCAAGGAATAACCGATCTAAGTGAAAGAGATGACATCCCACTCAATGTGTGCTTAGACTGGCCTAGATAAGATTAGACAATAAGTGGTCACCCAATTAGCTATTGGGTGTGGATGCCCAAACTTATAACTCCATTGTATATAAGTTAATTTCTCTAATGAGAAAGGGTCATTTCCTTGAATGTTGAAAACTGTTAGAGTGACTTTGGAAAAATCCCATTACTTTGGGAATTTTCTTTTCAATCTACTTTTGGCCTATCTTGAGCATACCAATTCCAAAGTTGTTGGAGAATATGGATGTATAACCTACTCTTCAAGATCTTTATGTTAGAACTTGAGGATCCAAGCTCTCATGGATATGGTGTGATGATGAAAGCTTACTAATCCTATACTAATTACATGTGATTAATACTAAGCTAAGCTAGGGTGGGTGATACCTAAGAATAATCATGATAAATGAGCTAAACTGATTAAGCTTTAGACTGAAGCACAATTAGGTTACAAGATTGAGACTTGTACTCATAAAGAGGCTTGAGAGATTTCTTGTTCCATTGATTGAAAATGACCCCTTTTACATGAGGGAGGTATAAAAAAGATTTGATAGCTCATGTGGGACAACTTGGCTAGGTGATGTGGCACTCTAGCATCACTCATTACAACACCCCCCCTTGATGATAGATTGGGCAATTTTTTTTAGGATTTCACTCTTCCTCTGTCTCCCCTTGTGCTAATTTCCTTTGGCCCTTATGCGTTGTTGGCATTATAGCTACTTTGGCTATGAATTTTAGCTTAAGGACATGATAATAGCCTCAGAGGTTGATTATGTCACACTTTTTGTAGAGATGAGAGGGTTGAAAGATACAATGATTCTTTCTCTCAAAGAGTGCATCTTTTGTTGGGACATCTTTGACCTCGATGTAGTTTGCTTGCTTCTTTTTGTGATAGCAATCTTCTTCTAGGTTACCAATTTATCTACAATAGTCACATATAAGCTTTGGTTTATCTATGTTGTGACATTGATTCTTGGTATGACCAAGTTTTCCATAGTGATAGAATCTTGGAAGTTGAGATGTTGATTGATTTGTCCTTTGAGATCTCTAACCCTTTGCATACAGTGCTTGCTCACTTGAATTTGATTTAAATGGTTCTTTATCCTTGAATTCTGATTAATGTTCTAGTATAGATGATTCCATATCTTGAATTTTAGTGTTGGAAACATTTTTAAGTGTAGCAAACAAGTGATTTATAGGATTCTTTGTCAACACTCTTTAACAGTGCATCAATAGATTCATCTTCAATAACTTTCTTTAATGTACTAAGTTGATGCTTTATGCCTTTGAATTTGCTAATGTATTGTTCCATGGTCTCGGTATCCTTTTTGTCAAGTTTATAAAACTACATGATAAGGTTTATCTTTGAGCTCTTTGAGTCTGCTGAAAATCTTGTTAAGCTCCCACCATGCCAACTTGGCATTCTTGCTGCCAACAATGTGACATAATCACCGATATTTTGGGCGATAAAGCCCAACCTCCACTTGTTCATCTTCAATTAGGTGCCAAATCTCCTTTCGCATTAAGCAAGTACATGATCTTGCTTTGCCATTTGTAGAACCCATCACCATTAAATCTTGAAACAACTTCTACATGCTCCATAATGAGAAGGTCTTACTAAACAAGCTTTTTGTTTTGCTCTGCTATAGCAGTGCCTAATCTTGTACAAAATTTGTAGTCAAAAGACTTTGATTTTATTAGAATGACTTGATGCGAACTTTTCTAAGTTTGATATGTAATGAGAAGGTTGGTAAGGTCTTTGCACGTGATATTGATTCGTGGCCATTGTCTAGTGCCAATACAATTTTCTTGTAGTTTGTTGGAATTGTGTCTAATGTAAAAGAGATAAATTAAAATAATGCATTGAAGATAAGGTAGCCACTCCCCTAGCTTAGGCACAACCCAAATTTTTTAATTTGAGCTTTGAAAATTTTGAGTTTTGCTAATCTTTTACTAATGATAGTGATTAAGTTGTAAAACCAGTTAGAATGGATAAAAAATTGGAGGACCCAATCGAGCTCACCAAGGCAGATACTATTGATAGGGATTTTGTAAGGGGTGTATTACTCTAGACGGAATCCAGTGTGCTAGAACAAAAAACGACAGTATGCCTGTCAAATCCACATAAATCAACTAAAATCGACCACCACTGAGATTATGCTTTGTGTGGGCGTTATGCTACATCAATAGCTACAAAACTCCGTATGACATTTCCTTAGTAGAGGTATGCCAAGTCCATAAAAGGATTTGACTCAATTTGGGCTATAGTGGGAGAACGACGTTGCTTTGTAGGTGGTGATGATGAAAGTGTATTAATCCTGTACTAATTACATGTGATTATTGCTAAGCTAAGCTAGGATGGGTGATACCTAAGAACAATTATGATAAATGAGCTAAACTAATTAAGCTTTAGACTGAAGCATAATTAGGTTACAAGATTGAGACTTGTACTCATAAAGAGGCTTGAGAGCTTGCTTGTTCCATTGATTGAAACTGACGCTTTTATATGAGGGAGGTACAACAAAGCTTTGATAGTCCATGTGGGATAACTTGACTAGGTGACTTGGCACTCTAGCATCACTCATTTGAACACTTTCTAACGATAAGTCACATGAGGGGGTTTCGACAAAATCTTAAAAGGGTTCACCATGCCCCCCCTTTTTGGATCTTGCAAAATAGGAATTGGGATTTTCCCAAACTCCCTAATACGGTGATTGACATCGTGCTGTAGCTCCTTACCCTTGAGTGTTGATTAAGAGTGTGCTCTGGCTCCTTGTACTCTAGCTCTCTACCCTATCCTCTTGCCCTTTTGATAGTACTTGTGTACTAGTGAGAGTGTGTGAGTGTGTGAGAGAGAGGGCTATTGTCTTTGCACGGTGGGGCATGGTCTTGCAACACATGAGTTGCAAGCTCTACGCGTGGATAACTCTTGTTAGGGTGATAATGCAAGTTGGGTCTTCTCAAGTGCTAGCTTGCATCTTTACAGTCTTGCATTATTAGTAGTTAGTGTTTTCAAGTTAGGGTTAGTATTTAGTGAGTTAGTATTGTTAGTTACCATTAGGATTATTGTTAGTTACTCAGTATTATTATCATCAATATTAGTTTTATTAGTAATAAGGTTTAGTGTTAGTGTTAGTAATATTAGTGTCAATAATTAGTTAGAATTAATGTTAATATTTAGGGTTAGTTTTAGTAATATTATTATTTAGTTTTAGTAGTTAGAATTATTATTATTATTATAATTTAGAGTCCCTGCTAATAAGTTAGTGTTAACCACTACATAGTAAGGATAAGTCTAGGTTAGTCTAGGGTATGATTGGCCACCTAAAATAACCTAGGGCCAGCAAAGCAAGGCGGCACAGAGAGAAAGAAGGGCTAGAATGCGGGGCCGTTGAAGAAGAAGCGGCAGCATTGCGTAGCAAAAGGTTCTAAGCCACTAGGCGGCGGAGGCGGCAACAAACAAGGCGCTGGCCAACGAGTTGCAGCAAGGCACCAAAGTGCAGCAACGACATAGCAAACAAGACGCCTAGCCACAAGAGGGAGTGGCTATAGTGCTGGCCAGAAGGTGTAGTAGTGCATGCGTGGCCGTGTGCTGGGCGTTGGAAATAGTGAAGAGAAGGAGACAAGACATGAGGCTGTAAGGCATAGCAAGGCATTGGGCGTCACCTGGCCATGAAGCGCTGCAAGGCGAGCAGGGTGAGGCGGCGTTGGATGCTTGGCCACGAGTTACAGAAAGGCGACAAGGAGAGGCACTACAAGGCTTAGGCGTTGGGGGTGAATGCAGCGTTGGTGGATGTGGCCGCCACTAGGCGCTGCAAGACTGCAAGGTGGCACGAAGAGCAAGAATTTGAAGTGTTGCTGCATGGCAATAGGCAGCAAGGGAGAGGACAACCCATTATAGCTGTGCTCTAGTTTGCGCACAAAAGTGCAAGATAGCCGTTTTGGCTCAGAGAAACACTAAGAACTTGGCGGTGTTGTGGGTAACACACGGGATAAAAAGCAAGGTAAAGCAAAGAGAAGGGCCAAGGTTTTTCCCCTCTCTCTCTCTCTCTCTCAAATTTTCTTGTCCTATGATGCTGTAAAGAATCTCTCTCTATCGATCTCCTTTCTCAATGGTGTGAATGAATCTTTTGTAGTCTCATGTTTGGGCATTTTTATTTCTTTATTTACTCCATATTAATATCACAACTAGTATCTCACGGTGGAATTCTGGGTCCTATCTAGATTCATGTGGGTCACCTCATGGTAGTGATGAGCCTTGGCGGATGGACGCAAGCCTCACAGCTTCCGACCTCATGTGTGTTACCTCTCTGAGGTGTGGGTTCTCTTTTCTTGGACTTCTGGTTGTGGGCTTGCTTATATGAGCCTCATATCTCTTGGCCTCCTTAGTGTTGCCCGCGAGGTATGATCCTCATGGTCCCCAATGAACAAGGCCGATTCCTTAATAGTTCTACTTGTCAAGAATTGCTAAGTGAGGTTGTGTTTGCACCTCTCAACTCCATAGTGTGGCTCTTGAGGTGTGAACCTTCAAAAGCGTGAGTCCTAGAGGCGTGAACCTTCATAAGCGTGAGCCTCACGGGCGCAAACCTTCACGGTGTGATCCTCACAGGCATGAGCCTTCACGGCCATGAACCTTCACAAGCGTGAGCCTTATGGGCATGAACCTTCACAAGCATGAGCCTCACGAGCACGAACCTTTACAACCGTGAGGTCACGGGTGTGAACCTTCATGTAGTTTGCCAAGCTCATACTTCGCAAACACAAATCCACCTTGATAGAACTCACTTAAGCCTCACTCACATCCACTATTAAACCCATTGAATGAACTACACATTGATCGAGGACATAACAATCTAGATTGCCCTAGATTAGAGGCCACTCCGATTGTGAAACAGCTTTAGCCACTCCACCTTTGTGTATATTCTTGCTATCTTCTTTCTACTTTATCTTTTCTTGTATCCACATGCACTCACATACTTACCATACACAATTAAATCTCTTGGGAAAAGTTGTAGGCTACTTTGGTGGTCCTGATTCTTTTATCTTCAGTTTGTAATCATTATTTTCAGCTTTTCACCTTGTGCTATGACATTGATTGAAGTAGTGAAATCTGTGACTCTTGAGATTGAAAAGTTCTGATTCTTGATGCTTTGAAGCATAATCCAGTGGCATAATACCCTACCCTGAAGGAAACATGCTTGCATATGCATTTAGAATAGTTGCACTTCTTGTATAACACACAAACACTCACATAGAAAATATTTTTTCAAATAAAAAGTTTTAAAAATAAACAGAAACAAAAGAGACACTTTGAAAAGAAACACGAGTGGCGCTAAGGCATAAAAAAACAAATGTAACCAGAGAGGTGGAACACGAAGCCACACTCCCGTTTCCCTCGACCTTTTCTTGTTGAGAAGATTTGAAGTTGCATCTAACAATAAACATTCTTAACTATGACAATATATCTTTGTGAGGAGATCGATCATATGCACTTTGCGGTTTGGGAAAGTCGTGGTGTCTGACTACTAACCCTTTGTATGAAGATACTGAGAGTGAGGTTACCTCATGTGCAATCTCACCACGGTAAGTAGTGGGATGGAAATTGTCCAGTTCCTAACTTCACATCTCCTCAAAAACCTTCGTTTGACGTGAATAATTTATCATCAGCAAGTGAGGATTTCATAGAACCATTAATGGCTACGAACCGATCGCTAATGGAAATTGAAAGGTCAAGTTTTGGCCTAGTTGGTCAGGGACTACCTATGCTTTCTAATTTAACAAAAGTTGAATCGAGAACTCGTTGGGGCTTCCTTTAAAAATTAGGACTACCTTCTTTAGAACCTTTAACTATCGTGTCTAAGGCAGATTTGGGTACAAACTTGTATGCATTTGGTTGTAGTGGCCCTAGATGTCTCTGTAACTCGAATTGGGTTTGTTTCACAAGTTCTTGGGCCTTCTTGAATCTCATTGTTTCTTCTTGAGGACTTGGATATTTGGTTAATTTCTTGGAAGAAGCTCTGAGGATTTCTTCAATCAAGTCTTCCAGCCACAACTTTTTCGGTCGTGTCTAGAATTTCATCTCTACATGCTTCGTCTAAGGAAGAAGTTTTTGTATCCCCATTATCACTCTCAGCCCTCTTTCTTAGTTCTAGATATTTTCTCTAATGAGGCTTTGTACTTACTATGTTGTCTACTTTCTCTCTTCTTTTTTCCTTTGGTGGAACACTTCATAGAAGCATACGAGATTTTGGTCACTCTCTTTATCTCTTCAGCTAATGAAGAGCCTTAGCCTTGGCCGGGTTCGTGTGAGGAACATTACATCACCGATCACCAAAGAGATTTTTTCTCTTAAGGCACTTAGCATGTGTTCAATTGGGTGGTGGGTCCTTGATCACTTCTTGGGGGATATTTATTAGGAAAACCTTGAATGATGTGAATTATGTAACATCTTATACACCATCATGTCATTTCTGAGATGCAACTCAGCGTTGTCATGATGGTGTGTAAGTTTTAACATAATTCACATCATTCAAGATTAGTCTCAAGAAGAAGTTGTGGCATAAGGGGGTTAGTCCTTGGGGGCATAGGGTATCCACTACCCACTCTGTGTGGAGTTGCAAGGCATGCTAAAGGTTGGGTGGTGGCAGGGTGGCAAGAAGAGCTAGAACAGGCATACCGCGATTTGTTAGTGCGTTTTACCTATAATTTCGGGTATCATGAGTAGTGTGTTTTCTAGAGGAACCACACCACGAGACCATCTAACCCTATTGAATGGACACTAATTTTATTGATGTGAATGCCTCGACAAAGAGGAAACCATGTTCTCTCTCTCCTTGAATAAGCTCTAGAATCCCTAGGAAGCACTTGTGCTATGAGGGGCTTCAGATGATGTGCTTGATCTCTCTAACACTTTCATGCCTGACATATTATTGTAAAAATATAGAGCATCTATGTAACACTAATCAAAGGTTGTTCTTGCCTTTTCAAATAAACGTAGTTATGTAAGTTTGGATCTTTTAAGCCCTCAAGAAACAACAAAATCAATCGTAGTTGACTTGGTTTCTTATCAACTGAGTGATGAGAGTAATAATATCTCATGCGTCGAGTGTATTCTCATATTGACTCACTTTCTTGTTGTTTGACATTGTTTAGCTAGTGGACATGATTCCATTTGGGTCCAGTCTTATAAAAATCTACCCTCAAATCATTTTAGCTATTTGACATTGTTTATCTAGTGGACATGATTTTGGGTCCAATCTTTGAAAACTCTACCCTAACATCATTTTTCAAGGTAACGTAAGTGGCATTATAAGCAAGCTCTAGGGTTTGGAATCATCATCCCCGCTCCATCTAGAGTCAGTCCAAAATCTAAGATTTGAGTAGGCGCGCTCTACTGACACCTACTCCCTTGCACATTTTCTCAAAGACCTCCAAATGATCGAAAGCATATAATGTCATACTTGTTCATGAATCTCTGAAGTTGATGGGCCTTGGATCAAAATTGTTTGCAACGTTCTGTAGGAACAACATGTGTCATTCCCATACTTAAACCCCCACAACTTTGGCAAAGGCCAATATTTCTGAAGATATTCTTGTTGGTTTTAGAGGAGCCATTAAAGGTTCTTGTGGAATGAGAAGAGTTGATACTATAGGTGGTACAAAAGGCATGAAAAGTGGTGGTATTTATTGAGGCATGACAACCAACCTTTGGTGAAGGGACAAGCATGCTACTTCTTGGCATGAATGGCAGTATTCCAGGTCTCTCATGAGTCCAACCTAGGGATTAGTGCCCCGTAATACTCTCAAAGGTTTGGTCCCTCCAAATGGGATCTTAATGTGATGGTGCCTTTGCTAGGTTTCTTTTAAGAAATCCAGAGACTCATTGTTGCTAAGTTGAGACATGAGGAAATCCCAAAATTGATGGAATAGTTGTATGCTTTGGTAATGTGGTGTGCACAGTTGGCACTTCCACAAAAGAACAATCTTCGACTAAGGATGGGTGGCTTCAGGCAAGAGGATCTAGATTTTCCAATAGAGTCCTCTCAAAAGGGCCTAGAATTGGCAACTCTCCCATTGACACTGGAGGGGACCCTCTTTCCAAACAAGAGTTTACATGTTGTCAAAAGGGGTTTCTCCCATGAGAATCTTAGAGTAGTAGTTGTTCCCATAAGTATCCCTATTTGTGAATCTCTAAACCTTGAGATTAAAATATTCAACTACATTTTCTTGGTTCACCCCTTTTTGGGTTGTACGATCATGTAGATCTGGTGATGGCTATCAACATATTCCACTTCTTATATGATTGGATTGATCATCTGTGTAAAGATGCCAATACACCAGCCACATTAGTGGACATTGAGGTTCCATGGGACTCATCCGATCCAATAGGAGAGAGAATATCTATATAAAGGGTGATCGTTTTCCCACTTGAGAGTGGGTTTGTTGCTCTTAAAGCTAGGGGTAGGTCTAGGCCATTGTTGGCTAAGTACAATTCATCCATGGGCCGGTTCGTGCCATTAATGGTTCTATGAAATCCTCACTCGCTGATGATAAATTGTTCACATCAAACCAAGGTTTTTGAGGAGATGTGAAGTTAGGAATTGGACAATTTCCATCCCACTACTTACCGTGGTGAGATTGCACATGAGGTAACCTCACTCTCACTATCTTCATACAAAGGGTTAGTAGTCAAACACCACGACTTTCCCAAACCGCAAAGTGCATATGATCGATCTCCTCACAAAGATATATTGTTATAGTTAAGAATGTTTATTGTTAGATGCAACTTCAATTCTTCTCAACAAGGAAAGGTCGAGGGGAACGGGAGTGTGGCTTCGTGTTCCACCTCTCTGGTTACATTTGTTTTTTTATGCCTTAGCGCCACTCGTGTTTCTTTTCAAAGTGTCTCTTTTGTTTCTTTTTATTTTTAAAACTTTTTATTTAAAAAAATATTTTCTATGTGAGTGTTTGTGTGTTATACAAGAAGTGCAACTATTCTAAATGCATATGCAAGCATGTTTTCTTCAGGGTAGGGTATTATGCCACTAGATTATGCTTCAAAGCATCAAGAATCAGAACTTTACAATCTCAAGAGTCAGTCACAGATTTCACTACTTCAATCAATGTCATAGCACAAGGTGAAAAGCTAAAAATAATGATTACAAACTGAAGATAAAAGAATTAGGACCACCAAAGTAGCCTATAACTTTTCCCAAGAGATTTAATTGTGTATGGTAAGTATGTGAGTGCATGTGGATACAAGAAAAGATAAAGTAAAAAGAAGATAGCAAGAATATACACAAAGGTGGAGTGGCTAAAGCTGTTTCACAATCTGAGTGGCCTCTAATCTAGGGCAATCTAGATTGTTATGTCCTCGATCAATGTGTAGTTCATTCAATGGGTTTAATAGTGGATGTGAGTTCTATCAAGGTGGATTTGTGTTTGCGAAGTATGAACTTGGCAAACTACATGAAGGTTCACACCCGTGACCTCACGGTTGTAAAGGTTCGTGCTCGTGAGGCTCATGCTTGTGAAGGTTCATGCCCATAAGGCTCACGCTTGTGAAGGTTCATGGCCGTGAAGGCTCATGCCTGTGAGGATCACACCGTGAAGGTTTACGCCCGTGAGGCTCACACTTGTGTGAAGGTTCGCGCCCATGAGGCTCATGCTTATGAAGGTTCACGCCTATGCGACTCACGCTTATGAAGGTTCACACCTATGAGGCTCACACCTCAAGAGCCACACTACGGAGTTGAGAGGTGCAGACACAACCTCACTTAGCGATTCTTGACAAGTAGAACTATTAAGGAATCGGCCTTGTTCATTTGGGACCATGAGGATCATACCTCGGGGGCAACACTAAGGAGGCCAAGAGATATGAGGCTCATATAAGCAAGCCCACAACCAGAAGTCCAAGAAAAGAGAACCCACACCTCAGAGGTAACACACATGAGGTCGGAAGCTGTGAGGCTTGTGTCCATCTGCCAAGGCTCATCACTACCATGAGGTGACCCACATGAATCTAGATAGGACCCAGAATACCACCGTGACATACTAGTTCTGATATTAATATGGAGTAAACAAAGAAATAAAAATGCCCAAACATGAGACTACAAAAGATTCATTCACACCATTGAAAAAGGAGATCAATAGAGGGAGATTCTTTACGGCATCATAGGACAAGAAAATTTGAGAGAGAGCACGGCTTGTATCTTGCATCTTGTACGCATGTTATATGCATCTTGATGATCGTGTCTTGCGACTAGTGGGCATCTTGCTTGCAAATTGAAGTCCAGATTATTGAATTAGAGTAGGATTATTTAGCACTATTAACCCTACGATCGTACGGCCATAGGTTCTTGACTTTGCTCCAAATAATGTTATGGATGCAATTTTGCAATCCCTCTAGCTCTATTAACCCTATGGCCATAGGGTCATAGGGTCAGTAATCTCTCTCAACCATCTATATGGCCCATGCCTGACCCTACAAAACAAAACCATGCCCGGTGCAGGGTCATAGTGTCAACCTTATTCATAATTGATCAACCATGTGGATGTCCAAGTCATTCGATATTTTAATATTCAAAATTACCAAACTTTGCAAGCTCTCTAGCACTATTTGTGCTATGAGGGAAGGGTCATCCTTGCTAAAACAATTCCTTGAATTTGCTCCAAATGATATTATGAATGAAGTTTTGCAATGCCTCTAGCTCTATTAAACCTATGGCCGCAAGGTCATAGGATCAGTAATCTCTTTTGGCCATCTAGATGGCCAAGTCATTTTAGTATTTTGATGTTGAAAATTGTAAAAATTTGAATCATCCCCATGGCAAAACTAGGTTATGTTTTCAAATTAACAAGCTCTCACACTATTATTTCCTTCTTGTAGTATCAATAGTAATGGTCATCCTTGCTCTTCTAGACCATGAATTTCTCTAGCTCTATTAACCCTATGAGGGCATGGCCATAGGGTCGCCCTTATTCTCAGCTAGGTGGATGACTTAGTCATACCAATATTTTGATGTGGAAAATTATCAAAGTTTTTTAAGTGACCCCATGGCCAAATGAGGTTATGTTTTAAAATTTGCAAGCTCCTTTTCTCAAAATTTTTCTTGAAAACAAACGAAGTAGAGAGCTACTTCAAAGTACCTAGATAACAACAAATAAGTAAGTAAATGTGGTTTGTATCGCATTTGGTTGAAGAAATTAATGGATAGAATTCAATGTGATGTGTATTCAATGTTGAATTATTTATTTTTTTCTCAAGCAAAGCAAAATTGCGATAAGGCTTTCAAGCAACACAAATGCGAAGGTCTTGTTGTGTCTAAGATCTCATTAGCTGGATTGGTTACATAGCTACTATGGCATTTGCAAAATTTAATTTAAATTTTTATATGTACAATGCCAATTGGTATGGAGATTCTTCCTCATGGACATTTATGGATTTGAATTGTATATTATTCCAAAAAATATTTGGCATGTTTAAAGTTGATCTTGAGTTGCTTAAGTCTGAATTACATATGTCTTAATTAGTTCATGCACTAATGTGAATACAATATACTAGGCAATGTTGTTTTTGCAGTAGCCAATAATAATTTTTGAGCCTGTGTTCACATTGTTGATTGTGCAAATCCTCCAATGTTGTCACTCTCCCTATATTTTTTTATACATTCATTGTTTTCTCTAAGCAAGAGGTGTAGCTCTTTAAAAAATAGAAAGTATTGAAAAAAAAAGAATTTTACTTTTGTTAATATAAATTGAAAATGAGGAATATAATGTGTTGTGCTAAAAAGTCTAGTTGCAAATCCACCTAATATATGTGCAATAAATATGAATTCGATAGATTTAGTGCGAATGAAAGTCTTATATGGCTTAGTATCAAGTTAAACTAGACACCCTATGGCCTCTTGTTTATAGGCTTTTCCCTCGTTCTTTACTTGACAAGTCTATGTTAATACACACCCTATGGCCTTCCAGTAATAGACCCCCTAGTAACCAATTCCTATAGGCCTTATAATCAAGTTTGAATAGATGACTTATGGCTCCATTGGTCAGAGGCCTTGCGCTCATGATTTACTTGGACAAGTTTGTGTGAATAGGCACCCTTCGGTCATATGCCTTATCCTCATTATTTACTTGACAACTCCATGAGAATAGACATCGTATGGCATCATTGGTCA
Source organism: Cibotium barometz (assembly GCF_041138505.1). Taxonomy (NCBI): domain Eukaryota; kingdom Viridiplantae; phylum Streptophyta; class Polypodiopsida; order Cyatheales; family Cibotiaceae; genus Cibotium; species Cibotium barometz. The sequence goes on along the minus strand of NC_141072.1, from coordinate 4,560,500 downwards.
CTTTCCTTACTCTAATTATTTACTTAACAAGTCCACTTGAATAGACACCCTATGGCCTCCTCGTCATAGACCTTTCTCTCATTATTTACTTGACAGGTCAAAGTGACCAGAAATATTATGGCCGCTGAATCATAGATCTTGGCCTCATGAATTACTTGACAAGTCCAATTGGATATACACCCTATGGCCCCCTTGGTCATAGTCCTCTTCTAATCAAGATAGGCCTTATAAACAATTCTGACACCCCATGTGAATAGACACCATATGGCCTCTTATTCACAAGAATTACCCTCATTCTTCACTTAACCAACCCTTGTGATGAAGTGTGAATAGACACTTCATGCCCTCTCTTTCATAGCCCTTGTCTTGATGCTTGACCTCATAAGTCCAATTGAACTGTCACCCTGTGTCCCTTGATCATATACATCTTATAATCAAGTTCATGAGGCCTTATGTGATCAAGTATGAATAGACATACTATGGCCCCTTAGTTGTAGGCCTTGTCCTCGTTATTTACTTGACAAGTCTAATTGAATAGACACCCTATGGCCCCTTGGTCATAGGCATCTTACAATCAAGTCCTATTGGCCTTTATAGGCACCCTATGCCCCCTTTGTCAGAGGCCTCATTAAGTCTTATATGGATTATTATCAATTCAATCTAGACACCCTATGGTCCCTTGTTCATATGTAAGATTCCTCCTCAGCCTCAATAATGATGAAGATTTTACCTCAATCCCCTATAATCATTCCTTGTTTCTGAATACAAGAAAATATTATTTTTCCTTGTTTTTGTCTAGAGAAGAGAAAAATTCTAGAGAGAGGTAATTCAATATTGAGATATTTTTGGATATAAAAATTCTAATATCAAAAATATATTTCCTTGAAACAAAAGTTGAAAATAAATTATCCAAGGTGCATTAGGAATCAATTAAAAATGATATAAGGGACCTTAGCCTAAGGGTTAAGATTTTCAAAAAAAATTAGATTATGGTCCAATTAAGGTTCCAATGGGCCAAAAGGATTAATCCAAGTGTGGGGATGAGATAAATCCAATGAATAAAATAAAATACCCAAAAATGAGTAAATCCTCACATAAAATGAAGAGTTGACTGAGTACAAGGTTTATTAGTTAAAAATTATGAGATATTACTAAAAAAATGAGATATTTTAGAGGAATGATGAATCTTTGACACCTTGGTAAGGAGAGGGGGACCTTTGAGGTAGGCGCCTCGTTCACATGTGTGGGAGGGTTTTTAATTCAAAAATATTGTGATATTTTTATCTCTCCTCTCTCTTGGATCAAAATGGGAGCTAAATTGGTCCAAATCTTCTCCAAATTCAGCCAAACTGAAGCTGGAAAATTCTATAACTTAGTTGGACTTAGGTAGTGGCCTCCCTCACGTATAAATACACCCTCATTATTTTGTATTCTCATCTGTGAGCTATACCATGCCAGTATTACATTAAAATAAGCATATTTTCTATTATCCCTTAAAAATCATCTACTTTTGGAGAGATTGGAGCTTCTCTCTCTCTTAAACAACTCTTGGAGCTTTCTTGTGAACTCACTAAACCATTTTATCGATTGAGGTAAGAAGAATTTCATGGTTTTTTTGTTAATATTCTCAATGATTTCACTTCTCAACCCCTCTCAAGCTTGAGAAGTTTCTAATTAATTATTTTTAATGCAAGTCAAGCTTTCTATAAGAATTCTAGTGATTAATCACAAAAAAGTTAATCTTTATACTTAATTAGAATGCTTTTTATGTATATCTCTCTCTCCGAAAAGAATAGTTATTCCTATGACTAATTCTTTAGAAAAAGAATGCTTCTCATTGATAAATTCTTAATTCAAAACCATACTCTAAGCTTGATAAGCTAGAGGTTAAGAAAATGGCTTTTTTATGCTCTTATGATAATAAAATAATGGTAAATTCTTATAAGTAGTTAAAAAACTACTTCAAGTGATTATAAATGTGGAAGAGATAAATCCTATCATTTTGGGAAAAGAAGAATAGTAGAAATAGCCTAATCTAGTAGATTAATCATAATTAAGATTATGATTATGGCTACATTTATGTTTTAATTCCATAAATTGGATTTAAGTTTAAGAATAGGTCTTCTATCATAATTGTATTGCAATGTCTTATTCTAGGAAAATTAAAAATTATTAGTAATAGCAGCGAAGCTATGGTAAAAATTTTAGAAAATAAAACATATCTTATTTTTATGCATAATGCTAAAAGAGGACTTCCTACCATATTCTAGGATTGGACATCCTATGCTAAAAGAAGGATTTTCATCATATCCATGGAAAACTAATTTTTAGTATTTATGCATAAATAATTAATTAAAGAAAAGAGAAATTTTTGGTAATTTTATTTTTATGCAAAAAGACAAATTCCCATGATAATGGAGATCCATGTTGTTAAATGGAAAAAGAGAAATTTTGGTATATTAAAATAATGGATATTTTTATTTAATTTTAAGAGAAATTTTAGATAGATTTATTTTATGCATGAGAAATTTTTCAATGATAAAAGAGGAATTCCCATGACAATTGGAATTCAATCATTTAAATGGTAAAAGTGGAATTCTTGGTATAATTGAAATAATGGATATATTTTTAGAGGAATTTCAGATAAATTTAGTTTATGCATGAGAAATTCTTAAATGATAAAAGAGGAATTTGGAATTCAATCATTAAATGAGAAAAAGAGAAAATTTAAGCATATTAAAAAAATGGATATTTGCATTTAATTAAAAGAAGAACTTTTGTGGTATTTACGTAGAGAAAGGTTTAAATTAAATATTGGTGACAAAAGAGGAATTTTCACCATAATTCCACCTAGAGAATTAGGGTTGATAAATCAAATCGGTAGAAAGAATATCTTTAGTTATTTTATGTGGATAAATCACCAAATTGATATTTATCCAAAATTAGAAGATTATTTTTATAAAAATCAGATATTCTCATATAGAACCAATTCTTAATCTAGTATGGTTAGGAAGGAATGAAATTCATAAAGTTGGAATTTCCTTACGGTTAGAAGTTCAGTAGATGTTATCTGAAGAAAATCCTTGGAATCAAAGTTAGAAGTAAACTGAATAATTTTGGTTGGGGACCACGGTTGTGAAAGGGACAGTCAGTAAACTACTTGTCCATCTCTCGATGTAAATCAAGTAAAACCTCGTGACCAATTCCAATTCTTAATACAACGAATAGACTACCATTGAATTAACCTAGTTTTCCCTTGACCAAAATCACCAAGAATCTAGTTGGACATCTATTCAAATGATGGGTAGATTACCCTGATGAGAGATCAATGATTGTCATTATGAAAATATGGATTAAGGAAAAAGAGTTTTGTGAAACCAATCTCAAACCGTGAATTTTACTTGCATAGATCCTTTGTTTTCTTTTAAAGGACTGTTTTATGCCAGAACGCTGAAGGAAGCATCTGGTATGTATTTAACTAAGAAGAGGCTTGTTGCAAATAGCTGCTGGCGGCGGGGAGTCATTGAGAGGGACGTCGCTCGCGGCAAAGCCTGCCGAGGTCTTGACTAGCCTCGGTATAATTAAAAATGGTGTACTTCTGGTATGATGGGTGAGGACCTATGAAAAAGTGGTCCCTGAGTGAAGTGCTAGGACACCTAAGTAGGATCCTAGAGGGTTCTGATGCATGGGCTTGTGGTTGCTAGAACACCCATGCATACGTCCAGGAAGATTTGGATGGACTAAAAAGAATAACTTTTGTGAATCGAATTTTGATACTGGATCTCGTTGGTTGACCAACTGGTCTTCAACGGAGAGTCTAGACGATATATTTTGTAATAAAATGGACTCAAAGTTTTGGAGGATTATGTTCAATAATACTATGATTTTCATTGAAAGATTGTTTTAAAGACAACCGAATCTGTTATAATGGTAATTTCATATTGGGTGTATATGTGGTATGCCTACCTTAACTTTTACTTGAAACGCCGGCTAGGGAGCCTAGGAACTCTTTCCTTGGTACCTGGGCAAAATATAACCAAATTTTCATAAAGGAATCCCACCAATACAGTGGTTGGGCGGTTGGCTAACCCATGGGCCGGTTGGCCTGATCGGGGGATTCCTGCGATACAATTAAATTACGATTAGTTACATTAGTTAGATTAAGTCCTAGGAAGACCCTTGTTCTATGGGAGGGAATCAGCGGGGCTGTAAGCAACTTGGTGGTGGGCTGAACTCTAAGTACGCAACCGATCTTTGGAGCCGCTCTCTCGAGTGTATCCCCCACCTCTCTATGTGAAAGAGACTTCATCTTTCCCATAACCACCTATTTCCATGCATCCCACCATCCTTACCACCCCTTAATGAGCTTAATACATAACCTATGCATAAGCTCTATGCATTGAGCTTCATGCATAATCTTATGCATAGAGCTTAATGCATAATCCTCATGGTCTTATTTTTATAAATGTGAATGATCCCTCATATGGAGGAGAATCCTCAAGTACACCTCCTATATGGAAGGATGACAATAATTTACGTAGTGTCTGTGAGGCACAAGCAGCTTTGTGGCGGGATGAACTCTAAGTATGGGGCCAAGATATTGAGCTGCTTGGGCATATCCCCTACCTTTTATGTGCCAAATACTTATCTATCATGCAAGCACCCATTTCCATGCATCCCATTAGCTTCCCTACCACGCTTCTTTCAACTTTGTGTACTCCTCATCTTATGTTATTGTCTATGCTACCAGTATTAAATTTTTTTAGATATGGCCACCACCAAAGAATGATGCAGCATATGGAGGGGGCATCCTTGAGTAAACCTCCTATACAAGAGGATGAGCTGATTTTCATACTGTGTATGCGGCACAAGCGACTTGGTGAGTTGAACACTAAGTACAGGCCCAAGATTTTGAGTTGGTGGTGAGTTGAACACTAACTATAGGCCCAAGCTTTTGACCCACTCTCTCGAGTGTATCCCCCACCTTCTATATGAAAGAGACTACATCTTTCCCACAACCACCTATTTCCATGCATCCCACCATCCTCCCCAACCCTTAATGAGCTTAATGCACAAGCTCTATGTAAGAGCATAATGCATAATCTCTATGCATTGAGCTTATACATGAGCTTAATGCATAAACCTAGATGCATAATCTTACGCATAGAGCTTGATGCATAATCCTCATGGTCTTATTTTTATAAATGTGAATGATCCAACATATGGAGGAGAATCCTCAATTACACCTCCTATACGAAAGGATGTCACAAATTTATGTAGTGTCTATGAGGCACAAGCAGCCTGGATGAACTCTAAGTATGGGGCCAAGATATTGAGCTGCTTTGGCATATTCCCTACCTTCAAGAAGGTGCCAGAGACTTCATATGTCCTGCAATCACCCATTTCCATGCGTCCCATTAGCTTCCCTTCTACCACTCTCCTTTCCACTTTGCGTACCCCTCCTCTTAAGTTATTGTATATGCTAGCAATATTAATTTTCTTAGGTATGGCCACCACCAAAGAATGATCCAGCACATGGAAGGGACATCCTTTAAAGGTTTATTATTGCAATAGGCTATTGCAATAATTCTATGCATAGGGCTTATTGCATATCATATTACATAAGGCTATACATAAGGCTATGCATAAGGCTGATTGCAATAGGCTTATCCATAAGCCTATTGCACAAGCTTATTGCATAGCCTATTGACCTAAACCTAATACCTGGCACCCAAGGGTGCAAAAACACAAAGAGAAGAACCGTAACAAAAAATAAAAAAGAGGGCTTACCTCTTTAACGAGATGATTGGCCTAAACCCTTATTCACTTGAATAAACCTACAAAAAAGAAACATAGTAAATAAAAAAGTTAGTTCTCATTAACACACTACCAAGCAAGGATAAAAAGAGGAAAAAGAGGTGAGTACCCTAAACCCTACTCCTAATTCATAAGTGAATGAAATAAATTAGTTTATGTTAATCCTAAACCCTAGATCTATCCATAGAATGCTTAATACACATAGCTATGATGGAGAGCTCTCCATTAAAGCTCTCTATTAGAGCTCTATGCACTAGGCTAGGGTAAGAGCAAGGGAGAGGAAAGAGAGGGGAAGGGGAAGAAAAGCTCACATAGAGCTATGCACAAGCTTTCCATAAAATCTTGGAATAAAAGAAAGCTTTGAAGTTTTCCATGAAAGCTTGGTAGAAGGAAGAGGTACTTACCTTGGGGAGGAAGAGATGATTGATGGAATAGCCTCGAAAGAAGAGGTGTGGTGGGAGGAATACTCGAGCTGCAGGCGTAGCTTCTGCATGTGTAGGGTAGGGGAAGTAGGTAGAACTTAACTCCCGTTCGATGCATTTTAGAAATGGGAGTCTCAATTTCAAGGGCGCTGCTCAGGAACAAAATTTTGCTCATGGGCAACAGATTTTTGCTGCTGGGCAATTAAAAAACGCTACTATAGTCGATGTGCAGCAGGGTAATTTTTTATCAACAGTTTTGGATGGCCAAATTAGTAGCCAGGGTTTGCCCAATGTGCTTATGGATAAGCTTGCATTAAGCCATCATTAACACATTAGTTAATTCCCAAGGCACACTAATGAAGAGAGGGATAAGCCATCATTAACACATCAGTTAATTCGGAAGGCACACTAATGAAGAGAGGGATTGACTAATTTCTTAAAAATAGGGTTTATGAGTAGAAAACCCCTAATTAATTGCCCCCTTTGCAAGAAAATTCACCATTGAAGCAAGAACTTGTAATAGCCACTTACTAATTTTATCACCTAGGCTCCAATGCTTGAGGAATGGTTGAATGAGGCTTCAACTGAATGAATCTTTGAAGATCTTCAAATTTCTACAGGGAAGTCCAATCTTCTCTTCCCTCCTCTCCAATGTTGAAAGGAATCTTCAAGAACTCTTCATGAAGAGCTAGGACCTTCAAGAACTCATGACCATGAGCTATGCAAGCTCTCTCTCAACTCTTTTGAGGCCGTCAGGACACTACAGCATGCATCTGTTTACAGCAACATGCATCTGTTTACAGCATCCTCACGGCTCAAAATCACCAAGATCTAGCTTAACCAAGCCTAAGTCTAAGTCATATGCACATAATATGATGTAGAAGTTGGTGATTCTTGTGATAATGGAGCTTATTAGGGTTTGGGATGAAGAGATGTGAAGAGGGAAGAAGGCCACAAAAAATTTCAAAAAGTTTTCTCACAAATGGTACTCATCCTAATCCTCTCATCAAGCTCTACAAAAACCCTCAAGAATTGAAGCAAAACGGGGCATGAGTGAGGAGTAATGGCTATGGAAAGCTTGAAAGGGAAGCAAAAAATGATAAAAAATGATTGAAGCCCCATCTTGGAGAAGTGGATTGGGAGATACAAGGATGCAATCAATAGATGAAAAAATGAGAGAAGAGCTTTCAGAAGAGCAAATAGATGCTTGCCATTCCTACCCACCAGCTTGGAAGCTCTACCGAATGTGATCAATATAGAATGACTTCGTATGGCAATATCAATGGCATCACAAAATGGAGAGATGATCACAAGATACAAGCATGAGTATGTAAGAGGATGTGACCCTCAACAAGTAAGTACATTCTTCATCTCTGTCTCATGTATATACCTTGTTTAATGCATTATACTAAATGTCATGCTTTTGTTTAACATTAGAACAAACTATATAATGCAATATGGTTAGAGGGAAGACACTTTCGCATGGAACGTGTGAATTCTAAAAGAAACACATTTGATTATGGTTTGATGGAAACTTTTGACATGATACCAATGTCATAGAGGACAATCTTGAGTATTGTGGAACTATTCAAGATATTCGAGGTTGGATTTAGAGCATTTAGTCTATTCATCTTTTATGTCAAACGGTTCAAGGTGATATATAGAGGTGCTTAAGAAACTGTGAAGAAACATCCCAATGGGTTCTTTTAAATTCATTCCACCAAGTTTTAGAATGATGAGAAAGATACTTTCGTACTACCTCAACACTATGAGCAGGTTAGTAACCCAACCAATCCCGAATTAAATCTTGATGTAGTAGAATAAAAGTGTAACCCCTTTGCTTTATGATATTAGGTTGTGTTTCACGTCGATCGAATTGATCCAAAGTGGTGGTATGTTATACAATTTTTCCCTTGTTTAAAACATATCTTTCAAGATCAAGATGTGGAGGTTAAATCTCTGGATCATTAGAACATTTTGGAGATCATTTATAGGGCCTTCTAAGAAATTCACGAATTTCTATTTTCTCTATCTAGAAACAATGTACAAATATAAAACAACTGAATTTTAAGATGTGATTATTCTATTCTTGCATTTTTGAATAGTTGCAAGCTTGTCATAAATTCGAGTCCTAATATAACCTTATTTTAATATAATTCTTGTGAGCTTATCATAAAGTAGTTATTTTTGAATCTTGTACACCAAGATATGGCTCTTTAATGAAGCATTTCATGCTTAGAATTGAAATTCTAATAAACCCCTTGATAATATAAACAAGATATTATCACCCTCTCTTCACCCTTACATGTAGTCCATGGAGAGCAACAATGTAAGCAACCATTCTACTAACGAGCTTAACAAAGTAGATAATAAGAGAAAATATCATCTCCACATTGATCTTGATAGTGAGTATGAGCCCATTCAAAAGCACAGAAAACAACCTGCAATGCTCTCATCAAATGATAAGGCAAACATGAGAGAGTCTGGTTTGCAGCACATAGATCTTTGGTGTGATGGATCAATCTATCCTATCAACCCTATAACCGCTTCCCATCCTCCCTTCTCTAATCCCACAACTCTATTATGTTTTACAAGAGATGGAGTCAATGGATTGCTAGGATACTGTCAAACCATTGCTGCCTATACAAATAGTGAAAGGCAATACTCTAAATACCAAGTAGCTCAACTTCTTCATTCAACAAAAGAATGCAAGGCACTAAAATTGAGAATGGAGGAAAATGATATTGAACTTTCAAGACCGGAAACAATTTAGGCAAAAGGAAACAAGTGTTGGACTACGACAAAGGAAGAGAAAGCTCAAGAACTTTGAGAACTTGAAGCCTAGCTCAGGTGGGCTAAAGAAAAGAATCCAAGCAATAAGGTAAGAGATGTATTTAAAGCTTTGTTTATTTTATGTTATTGATGTTAGAACTTATCATTAGGTGTCTTAAAGAAAAGAATCCAAGCAATAAGGTATGACTGTGTTAGAAATTATCATTGACTGTGTTCTTAATGTCCAAAATTATCATTGTTGTAATTACAGGATTGTACTGTGTCTGCTTAAGGTTTAATCCAAATATCCATCTAGTAAAGCAATTTAATCCTTTGCTTACATCAATAATGGCAAAGGAAATGTTGCAGGAAAAGAAGTTCAAGGTGGTTAAAAGAGATATAATAGAACAATTTATCAGTAGTAATGTAGTCTTTACAACAAAAATACAAGAAGCTATGGATAGTAATGGAGTCAGTCGAAGAGGTTACAATGCTATTCAGAAGTCACTATCTTCAGTTCTTGATGCCAAGGGAATAAAAGGGAAACTACTTCCAACTCCTACAGATGTCTCGAGATTTCGGGACAAGTTGAATGCAGAGGTATTGCAATACATCAGTAAACCCTACCACATCGAAGAGGAGTTCAATGGAGAAAGTGGCAGCATTCAATACACTCAATTCAACAATATATTCCTGGATATATGGAGCTTTTGCAAAAGACAATGGTAGAGTTCCATGACATCACTTACGAGGAGACAGGGGGTGTGCTTCAATTTATCATCAAGCTTGATGAATGTGAGATTATCAGAGAAAAAGGTGAAAAGAGTGACAATAACACTTAATGAATAGAGCACTCAATAAATGCATGAAGGATGATAATCCGTAATATTTCAGCGTGCAATCTGAAATAAATATATGGTGGCTACGATCATTTGAGGTAAATCATATTGCATTTATCTACAGACTTGTTTTTCTCTTGTTTAGGAAGAAATTTGACATCATCTATTTATCTGTATAGGTCAAGAAAGAAGATCATGAAACATTGTTTTGGGTGTTTCATCATATACCCATTCCTAAATTGATCAACGAAATAGATGAAGGGAAACAGAATCATTAGCGTCGACAACAAGGGAGACTTCCAAGTTCAGTGGCATCTTGCAGGTGACCTCAAGACTCTCAAGTGCTTATTTAATTGCAGCAACAGAGCTAACGCAAGGTCACCCTGTCTTTATTGCATGGATTCCACAAAAGATCTAGACTCTAAGTGGTGGAGAAGACCACCAAACCGAAATTTGATTGATGAGAACTTTCTCCCTGTATTTGAGATTCCTCTCATCAATGTACATATTTGTACCCTTCATGCGTTGTGCCGTATCATTGAGAAATGGGTGTTTCTCTACATTGGCTTTTCTTGGAAGATAAAGAAGGTGTTAGAGAGAAAAGAAGCCCTTTGTTCACTGGAAAAGGTGTTGTCTGAGATTGGACTACATGGAGGGAATGTTCGTATTCTGAAAGACACTAAGAAGTCAACTAATGAGAAGAATGTACCAATGAAACCATCAATTGGAGGTGTTAAAGCAAGAAGATTTCTATCAAAACCCCTCCATAGCCAGAAACACAAAAGCACCAAGATAGGAAAAGTATATAAATCTAACTATATTAGCAGAATCAAGTACAAACAATGGAAAAATCTCCATAATGCAGTGAAAGATCAAGAGAGTGAATCAAGGCAGAGGTTTGGCGATCAATTGATGTTCTTTTCAGAATGTGTAACAAAGTTAACTGGACACAACAAGATAAAAAGAGCTTTCAAGACAACCTGTAAACTTTCAAAAGAGTCATGAAGATAGCTTGGACAGATTCCAACATAACACACTATATGGTAAGGTTCATGATTATGTTATTTTAGTTGATATGCACAACTGATTGATGCACAACTGATTCTCTCTTTGTTGATATGTAGCATATTCTCTACAACCATATGCCATTATTTATTCAAAAATATGGAAACCTTAGTATTTGGAACACTCAAGGGACGGAAAAGTCACACTATATGGCACAAAATGCATATTTCAGGCATACACAACATGGTGGAGGAAGGAGAAAAGCAAACAGCATGCATGAAGTATTCCAATGGTTCTACTACAGAATACTCCAACAACTACTACAGAATACTCCAACAACAACTACACATGAAAGAAACCTTAAAGTCATCTAAGATGCTTCAGACACTTAGAGATATAGAAAAGAGAAAACAGAAAAGATTTGAAGCTTTTAAAAACTCAAGTGCTATCCAAGAATAAAACAAATGGAGAGAAAAAAATATTTATGTAAATCACCGTTGGATTAATAGAATGTAATGATACAAGATATTTTTTAATACAATCTCACGATTCTCTCTCCCTGAGTAATTTATTGCTAACATGGTGTGCTGGTTGCTTGAATCTAAGTAGAAAATGTTTTCCATACTCATCTAACTCCTCAGGATTCTCTATACCTAAGGATAGAGCATTAGCAGTGTATGTAAGAAAGTAAGCTCTCCTAGACGCTCTTAAGCTAGGCTAGTATCCAAAAATATCTACTGCACTTACTTTCTCTACAAGAATTATCTTATCATATGTTTTGGGTATTATTGTACCACCAAGAAAGCGAGAGAGTGTCTTGAACAAGAAATTTGCTAAGACACCCTGTTCGCTCATAGAAATATGGTAGATCAAAATCTTTGCAGTTGATAATCTCTTCAGGTAGTAAGATAATGCAGCATCTCTACCACAGTAGTTCCCGATTGTGCCTTTGTAGAAATTGATCTGGCTCTTCCATAAAGGCATGCAAGATATTTGAATACCACATAAATATGAGAGAGAGACAGAGAGAGAGAGAGAGAGATTCTAGTACTTGAGTGCTTTCATCTACTACAAACGTGTTGTTGATCCAGAGACCTATTGAGCTCTCTTTTGCCACCCAATCTCGTGTAGATTCCTCCAGCTTATCAAGATCGTGATCCTCCTGAAACTTTTTGAAAGACTAATCATCTAAGACTAATCCATCCTCCCTATACTGCCTTGCCTTATTGAAACACTTCCTTAGACAGTCTTTGCCATCAAAATTCAACTCGAGGGCCTCATTGTCACTAGATTCCTCTGAAACAAATCCCTCCTCTCCTTCATAAAAACTGGCTATGGTAGATAGAGCGTAGTCTTCACGTATCCTAAATGTATTCTGTATGTCTTTCAAAAGGAGATACACCTTCCCACCAATATCGAACTCTGGGATTATAGGCAGGATCAGCTGGCTGTCTTCTACATTGAACTCCTGTAGATCATCTGGCATCTTCAAACCTTGACTCCTGAGTCCTACCAGGTCTAGGGTCTTCGCTTCTGCTGCCTCCCGTTCAAGCTAGACCTAATTAACAACCTCTATCTCTTCGTCATTAGGTCGGTTGGTCTCATCTACAAGCACATCCTCATCAACAGTCTCCTCGTAGAACACCTCTTCCCCTAATGAAGGGAGAATAGTGTATAGATAGTGAAGGAAGCATAGGAATCCAATCGATTCCTCCAGTAGCCTACAGTGCCTGGGGTGGACAGAGCATGTCGCTTTGCAATCAGATGGAAGGTGTAGATACCTTTTTTAGAGAAGATTTTGGTACTTGGAAGAACTTGGAGAGAAATTCATTAAATGTACATAAGCTATCCCACAAATAGGGACTCTCCCATTCCTAAGAGAAGCTTCAAAATCAGACCTCTCCTTTGATAGATAATTTGCATGTTGCTCCAAAATTAACGAAATGTCAAGTGGCCTATTGAAAATATCAGTCAATATATGATACTGCTCACTAGCCCTAGAAGCGTAGACGAAATCAAACAATTTTTCCTCAAATGATAGTGTGACTGATCTTGCAAAATCCCTGTTACACCCTCATGTTCCTTACGAGTTCCTATAGAGAAATCGACATCCCTCTTTACTGACTTCCTTGGCATGATAGGAATCAAGGACAAGTTTGGCATATTCTTATTAGCTTCTACCACATAATCTAAGCTGTCGGCACTATTGTCATAATCCATGTTGGCCTTAATTTGTTCCTTGGAATCAGGATCCTCTACTTTAAAGGCACAAATCTCTGGAAAAACACTCGCAGACCTGCTAAATTTTGCAGCCTCACTATAAAATACAAGACTTGCAAAACTCTTGACATGCCCGTAATCAAATACAGAAGACATTGCTTGAATTGGTTGAGCAGATTCAGGTACTTCACTCTGCACTATAAGAGGAGCATCGTTTGCAAAAACCACTGAACCTGAAGAAAAATCGATGGACCTCTTCTTTGAAATCTTTGATTCCTTTGGCTACTTATCTAGTACATATTTTTGTCCTCTAATGCTATACTCTGCATCCAATTCAAAAGACTTTCTTTTGAATACCTTCGACCCTGCATTATAAGAAATAGATATTGGATTAATTTATAAAAATAGATTGCAAAATAGCTATGTGTGTGTGTGTGTGTGTGTGTGTGTGTGTGTGTGTGTGTGTGTGTGAGAGAGAGAGAGAGAGAGAGAGAGAGAAAATACAAGTAGCCATTTGACACGCGAAGAGACAAAAATAAGAGTTTTGAAATCAGAATATCGTGCCTTTTGGCTATCAAAAGCAAACTTGAATATAGTTTACATGAACATGCAAAAACTCGTAAAGGCTTATTAATGCATATATATATATATATATAGAAATAAATACATATATATACAAATACATACATATATATAAATATATATATTTGCAGTTTATACTTATAGATATGTATATGTGTGTGTGTGTGTGTATGTAGCCATTTGATGTGCGAAAAGGAAAAAGTATGGGATTTCAAAATGGAATATCACGTCTTTTGGCTATTGAAACCAAATTTATTTTTCATAGCAAAATAACGCGCTATTCCATCTTGAAATATCGTAGTTTTGCATATTCACGTCATATGGCTGCTACATGCAAGGATTCCTTGAGATCTTAAAGCATGTAAAGATTTCAAAATAATGTCTTGAAAGAAGATACGTGAGAAAGCGTAATACACTCACCTGCTCTCTGGAATATATGATTTGATTGATGTCAGTTTCCATTTTGTCGTGCTTTTCCTCCATTCTAACAGGTGAAAGAACTGTACTCAAAGCGCAGTTTCAGTCGTTGTTCCTCTCAGAAGCAAGTGACAGTGTTTTCACACAGGTACAGGTAACTTTGCCATGCATGCTAGATTCTCGCAACTGGGTTATAGAAACTCTAACCATGTCAAAATCTAGACAGTTAGAGAAACCTTAGAGAAATTTCAGGCAAAAAACCCTCTAGTTCCATGAGTTTGCGTGAGAATAGTTCAAAGTAGCTTGTATTTAATTGCCTTAAACCCAGTTTATTGGGTCGTGCGAAAGGGCATTGATTTTCCGAACGTGATATACAAATGTGTCCGTATGACATTCAATCGTGCGCATGACATGTGGTGTACCTCGATATTTGTGTCAAACAGTCAATATACATGCAAAACAAATAAAAACAATGACACGTGGCAAAAAGTAATCTCTACACATGTTGCATTTAAAGCACACTTTCCCATTATTTAATGTCATTTTATTCTTGCAATCCGTGAACATGTGTTTGGTTTTTTTGTCTAAAAAGCCGACTTAAGCTTATCTTGTGTACTTTAAACGCCTCCATCTTTCTCACAACTAACACTCTAGCTGAGCGAAATCTCTTACCAGGTACCTGTTCCAGATCACATTATGATCACAAAAACATGATTAAAGTTACCTTTTAAAAACCAGTAGGCATCGGAAGTGCATTTGTTTCGTTATTTCTTAAGGGTAACACCTGTCGGGTGAAGAAGTCATTATTTAAGCATGTTTCTTTACAAATATGACAATACAGTCATTGCTCTACATAAATATATATAAATACATAAATATGACAACACAATTCTCGTTGTACATAAATATATGTATGTTTAAATATACATACATACACCACAGTATACTAATATCGTTATGATAGCCAAAAGGCGCAATATACCATTTCCAGTCTTCTTATTTTTTCTTATTTGCGTCAAATTGTTACTACATGCATATATTCTTAGTAGCTATTCAACGCGAATAGTCGAATTTACACGTCTTTCGGCTATATGTATCAAATTTCTATATGATTCTACCTGTAAATATTTACCTATGTAATAGCGTACATATAGTTGTGTATGTGTGTGTGTGTGTGTGTGTGTATACATATATATATATACATATACATACATATATATACATATACATATATATATATATACATGTATACACACACACACACACACACATATATATATATATATATATATACGTGTATATATATATATACGTTGTCGTGCCATGGCACGTCTATGGTGTGAAACCATGCATATGAGGCCATTAAATGCAAATCTAGATGCATGGGATTAAGTGCCATGACTTGAGTCATTATATGATGCCTAAGTACACATGTTCATATTGTAAATGAGGTTCAATAAGACGAGCTGAGGCTGAGCCAAGTCCCGAAGCCTCTGTACATAAGTGTGGTGTGAATCATGGAGTTTTTATGCTTATGGTAGACCTTGTAGTAGGGAACACCCCTCTCAACGTGTATGGGAAATGTGAGAGCATGTATGATGCAAGGATTGGTTTTGAAAGAATGCCTTTTCAAGATATCGTGTCTTGGAATGCCATGATTTCTGTTCTTACTCGGAATGAGCAGAACAAGGAGGCTCTGGGTTTGTATGATGAGATGCACTGTTGGAGGCTGGGGGTTGGCCTGGGCATTAATAAGGCAATGATGAAGCTAATGGAGGGAAAGGTCTTGGGTGGTGGCTTTCATTTCCACCACCCAGAATTAAGAACAAGGCTGGGGTGTGGATGGGTGGTTATCAACACCAAGGACCTCCATCATGATTAAGGTTGGGAGAGACTAGAGAGGGCGGCTACTGCTTAGCTAACTGTGAGCTTTTGAGAGAGAAGGCAAGGGAAGAATCAAGAGAGCAAGAGCCCGTTTGCGCTTCATGCTGGCGTCAAATATGCTGCTTGTGACCTAGTTGTGGGAATGTCTTGGCGGTGCTTCTATACATGCTTCTTCTATGGATGCACTTGAGAGTTGTTGTGTCGTGAGCAAGTTGTTATTGAGTGTTTGCTAGAGATGTGAGAATATGAAGGATTTGAGTGCAGTGTGTATCTACTGAAACTGGGGATCACTCCATTAGAGTGACCAGGGTACACCATATGAGAGTGGGGAGTGATGCGCATCACTCTGACAATGATTATGTGGAACATGCTTTTACAAAGGTAAAAGCATCATTCGCATGACGCCTACCCACGGCGAACAGTGCCATCATCATCATGATCAACATCACAAGCCCAACACCAAGCTCAAGCCAAGCTTTCATCCATGGCGGGTACCACAGAGCAGCCATAGCACAGCCACCGAATCGGGCGGCATAACCAGGGGCAGCAGTGCAGACGCAAGGTGGTGGCTTGCGTGGCATGCGAAGGATTTTTTTTAAAAAGGAATATCCGAGTATTAAGCTGGAAAAAAGGAAGCGCAGCGTATTTTTAATTTGGGAAATCCGATTTTTTGGCTGCAAAAGGGAAGGGGGACCGAATTCCTTGCGGGAAAGAGAAGAAAACCAGGCAAACAGCGCTTATTGTAGGGGGGTGTGTAAAAATCAGAACCAGAGCAGAAATCGACCAGAGATTCAAAAAATGTGAGGAGCGCTACTGTTTAGGGCATCCTGGGGTTCGAATTAAAGAGAAAATAAAGCTCTATCCAACGTCATGTTCTTCAAAATTCTCACAGTATACAAGTGAAATGAAATCAAAACCTTTATGAATGCTGAATTTGGCGCATATACTGAAGCGAAGCAGAATATGGGGAAAGCGAAATTCATGAATTCGCTTCTTTTTTTTTACTCTGAGATAAGTATTTTGTTTTGTTTTTGTTACTTACGATTTCAAAAAAATCGTATAGTCTTGGAATAAAAATATTTCCCCTTAAAGGTTTTTTTTGGGAACAAGAAGGCTTTTGAAAGTTTTTATGGTTTTGGAGAACCTTGGAATAGGAAAGCACTAGATTTTGGATTGCTAGACATGGAGTTTTCTAAAATCACATGAATATGTTGTACATATGCCATATGTCATCTTTTGCCTTGTGAGTTGTTGGAATCTGAAAGCAGGTTTTCATGAGATCAAGAGATATCTTGAAATGATGGAGTTGGCAATATAAGATTTAAGTGACGTGAATGGTCACATGTATATGGAAATCTTTTGTAGATTGTGTTATGCCTACATGTGATATGTTTGAGGCATTTGGAAAAAGAGTCAGGAGATCTATGCTTGGAACTGGTCATGCTCTTGATACACAATTTATGTGCAATCATCAAGCTGAATTTGGGGAATGATTGAAGTGAATTGGCACATGTATATGTCATCAAAAATGGAGATGTCTTATGCTTCTTGAAGAGTTATGTGTTTGTGTTTCCTTGCTGGGATTTGAAGCTACTCTCACAGCCAGAAGTCTCGCACTTTCCCAGCGATACCGCCCACGTCACGACAACGTGTATATATATATATATATATATACGTGTGTATATATATATATACATGTATATATGTATATGTATATATATACATGTATATATATATATATATATATGTATATATATGTATATGTATATATATATATATATATACATGTATATATATGTATATATATATATACATGTATATATATGTATATGTATACATATATATATATATATATATATACATGTATATATATATATACATATACATATATATATATACATGTATATATATATATATAAATACATATACATATATATACATATACATATGTATATATATATATATATGTGTGTGTGTGCTTGTACCTGGTTAACCATTTGACTACCAGAACATGATATTTACATGCTTGCACCATTTGTCTACCAGAACTGCATATATATATAGAAGGGGAGGGAGAGAGAGAGAGAGAGAGAGAGAGAGAAAGAGAGAGAGGTATATATATGCTTGTACCTGGGTAGCCATTTAACGCGAATATGAAAATGCAAGAGTTTTGGAAACAGGATATCCCGTCATTCGGCTACAAGAAGTGAATATTTTCATGCTTGCCCCTTCGTAGCCATTTGACGCGAATATGAAAATCTAAGAGGTTTGTAAATGGGATATCTTGTCTTTCAGCTATCATGACCAAATGCTCATATGCTTGTACCTGCGCTTATATAGAAATTTAAAGCATATATGTAGATGTGTGTGTGTGTGTGTGTGTGTGTGTGTGTGTGTGTATCTATATATATATATATATATATACATACATATATATATATATATATATATTCATGAATATATATATATATATATACACACATATATATATATACATATATATACATATATATGTATATATATATATATATATAGAGAGAGAGAGAGAGATGTGTATGGATATGTTTTGAAATGTGCAGTTTTTTGTATGGCGAGGACTAAGAAAACTGCCCGTAGGCAGGGCAAGGGTCCTGAAGTCGGTACGAAGGCTGCTGCTAAACAGAGGAGAAAGGGAAAGCCTATGCACATTTTGAAATAGGCCAGGCGTAGAAGATTTTCTCAAAGGGTAACGATTTTAAGGGATATTAGGAAAGCTCAAAAATATATTGAGCTCTGTATTCCTAAGGCTCCTTTCTAGAGGTTAGTGAGGTCAGTTTGTGAGCAATGGTCTCTTCAGATGAGGTCAGACTCTGAAGAGAGTTAGGTGGAGATTTGAGAAGCTTCTATTTCCTATCAAAATAATTGATTGTAAAATGAGAGATATTCTTTTGATACCCCCTGTTAGGAGGCAGAGCGATGACATAAAGATCATGAAGGTGACACATGAAGTTAATATAAGAGCTAGGGCTGAACAGGAGGCCAGGTTATAGCAAGAAGCACTGAAAAGCAGAAGAATGCAAAGGCCATGGAGAAGCTTATTGAGGATGATCTTTCAAGGGACAAGTTGTACAAAAAGGAAACTGCAGAATTAGATGCTGTTAATTTACAGAAATTGTTAAAATTTTAGAATGGTATATATGTCTTCGTGGCCCTGGGGACGATGGGGAGAGACAACTTAGTCTGGACTTGGTGGACCTAAATATACTGAAGCACAAGAGAAATCAGATATCTGAGTCTATTGTGTATGTTGGTCTAAAGTAAGTTCTTCTTCATCTGAATCTACTGTATATGTTTGCTTCAAGTTTGACAATTTCTGGTGTTAAGTTTTTTTTATAAAATTTGGCAGTTTGGTAAAGTGTAAGATCCCTGCAGAGTCGCAGACATAAGTTTTTATTCTTAATTCTCAACTGGCTCCTCTGCTAAGGGTCAAAAGTACCCCACCGGATAACATAAGAAGATGGTTTACTTACTGCAACTTCAGGGAAGTCAACACGATTATTTTTCCATATGAATCAAGGTAAATATACATATTTTTTTATTTTATTTAAATTTTTGATTTATTAAATGTCTTGTTTTTAACTCTAGTTTTTAATGTTTTAGCAATCATTGGAGCCTTATCTGTTTGGAGCTAGACAAGAAGATTGCCTGGACTATGAATTTCATACCAGGCAACACACACCCTGAATTGAGACTGTGAGTCTTGCTCATTTATATTACTCTAAATTACCAAGTGTCCTTCTGTAATTTTTGGTGTCTTATTAAATTTGTATGCCTTGATAGTTGTATTAAGAGAATGCTTTGCAGTCATCGGCCCTATTTGCCTTGTTGAAGGCATTTTTGACTCTGCAATCAAGGAAATATCTGTGCCATATCAAACAGATGGCTATTTGTGTGCTTGGAGAACTATTATACATGCAGACTACCTACTAGACAGCTTGTTTCAACTTAACCCTACATGGACCAAGGTAATAAAACTTGTTGATCATTTCTACCTCAGCAATCATAAATTTATGCTCTACTAAACTTGATGATTTTTTTCCCTTTCACTACAATCAACTATTGAAAGATACGACAACCTCTTTGTGGAGCGCTTTAGAGTGATGATGATACGAATGATCTTAAGATGTGCTGAGGAGTAGACCCCACAGAACGCACCTACTTTCCCAGATAAGGTTGAGGTTCTCGTCGACGATGGACTTGTTCAGCCAGAGGCCAACCAGGGGAAGGTAGAGAAGAGTGTTGAGCAAGAGAAGAACGGTGAGGAGGGAAAAGGAGAGAAGGAGGAGGAGGGCAAAGAAGAGAAGGGTGAGGAGGAGGAGGGAAAAGGACAAAAGGTTGAGGAGGGCAGGGAAGAGAAGGGTGAGAAGGAGAAGATGGACGAGGAGGAGAAGAAAGATGATGAAGGAAAAGTGGGTAAGGATGAGGAGGGCGGAGAAGGGAAGGGTGAGGAGGAGAAGATAGATGAGGAGGCAGGGGGAAAAGGACAAAAGGTTGAGGAGGGTAGGGAAGAGAAAGTTGAGGAGGAGAGGATGGATGAGGATGAGAAGAAAAATGAGAAGGGCAAGCAAGAGAAGCGTGAGGAGGAGAATATGGGTAAGGAGGAGAATGTTGCGGAAGACCAGAACAAGCAGCTGGAAGAGGGGGAGGGAGTTAAGCTCAAGGACACAAATGGAGATATGGAACATACACCTCAAAACATTAATGTGCGCCAGTAGAAAATTTATTTGTAACACTCTTTAAAGACATGCCCACTACATTTATAAGTAGTGAAGGTTTGTAACATTTCTTATCAAACTAATTGAAATGTTTTCTGAATTCAAAGACTGGTCATTCTAAATGTAAATGGTGTGCTTTTCAAAAGGCAGTTTGTTCCTTTCAATATTAGCAGGAGGAGAACATTTCGTATAGGGTATATGCACATGATGCTGAGGTCAGGAGTGGCAGATTTTATCAAGTTTGTGCTCTATTTTTTTCGGGTGCAATTTGGTCCTCAATGGCTCTGCAAAACTTGGAATCTATGATCAGAGTTCTTTGCACAAAAATAGGTTTTGACCCAAGCGGGCTTGTGAAGTGTATACCAGTATATTTCATCCAGGCAAAGATGGAGTGCCGCTGTACACTAAACCCTTCGCCATTATCCATCTACCTATTCACATACATAATACTTTGTTGATAGATGATACCCGTGAGAAGGGGATATTTAATCTAGAGCACACTTGTATATCACCCCTACCTTTTGAGGGAGATGTAGATGATAGGTTTTTGGAAGAGACACAAATTCCTTATTTAGAAGGCTTGTACGATTTTTCTGGCACAGTTCCAGAATATGTTTAAAAAATCCATTTAGTTGAAGTAATTTCTTATAAATCAAAGTGATGACCCATATACATTGCAAGCTTTCTTTCATTGCTAATATAAAAAAGAAGTACTGGTAATATAGAAAAGATGTACATTGTCTTGCAATCAAAAGTGTTGATAATATAAAAAAGTACATTGTCTTGGATCAAAAGTACATGGGTAATTGAAATTACATAGGAATGATAATTACTTTGTTCTGGAAATCTTTGCAAATAATTGTCTTTTATCTTCTCTGAAGCACCTTTCTTCCATTGTGAAAGAAAGAAAACTCTGATGGCATCTCATGTATACATTTGTCTATGATATCTTTCCTCAAATGTTGTAGACTACATAGCTCTCGCACTAAAATGACTTTGAGCAAGGTTGAGTATGGATTATATACTTCAATATCTACCACGTTGTTGCCCTCTAAACTGGCCGCTTCCTGATCCATTGGAACAACTAGCTCCCCTTTGATATGTAACGAGACCGTTTGTACCAATATGACATGATGAATGTTTGTGTTGCTATCATGTACTTAACATTCACTGTCTTTGATGCGATTTGGCAATGGATCTCTTCATGCACTTTCCTGTCCCATCTCTTGTTGTAAGATCCCTGTTCCCACCGAGCAACGGATTTGGGGTACTGGCAGCGGAAGTAGCGCTTCTCGCGCGGGACAGGGGTCCCACACTCGGGGCCTCGCCCACGGATATCCAGATAAGAGACTAATCCGTCGGTTGTTCCAAAACCGAACCCGGAAAAACTTTCTTAACCGGAAGCAGGGGCGATTCCACCAGGATAACTTTTTACTCTAACGTAGTCAAGATCATTTCTGATCGAGATGATTCAATTACATCTATAAGATACTTAGTCAGTTCAAGGAAGAAACTTGCACTTGGATCATTGGGATCAACGCTTTTTTCCCCATTCAAGAGGCACAGCCGTTGATTCCTATCCATAGAACAGTTTCTGTCCGGGATTTTTTTTTTTTCCTATCGTAAAAACAAAAGTTTGAGTCTCGATTTACGGATCCATCAGTCCAGCCTAACCCCATCCAATCCCATGGGTTAGCCAACCGCCCAACCACTGTAGTGATGGGATCCAATTAAAAATTTGGTTAGGTTTTGTCCCGGGTACCAAGGAAAAGAGTTCCAAGGCCCCCTAGCCGGATGTTCATGCAAAATAAAACTAGTCACACCACTCACACACCCAATATGAAATTGCCTTTTTCAACCAGATTCAACCAGTTTAAAACAATCCTTTAATAAAACCATAGTATCATTGATCACCATCTTCCAATTTATCCAATTGATTCTTAATTTCCCATCATTCCTTCATCAGAGTATCTATGGCATCATTGGCAACTAGAACGCTCAGGAGCCGTTTCGATAGTTCCTAGCCCATAATACTTGGCAATATAATCACTTAACATGATGGACTCTCGTTGAAGATCAGCAAGATCAACCAACAGATCCATATAAGGAGCCATGGACTCATCCATTGAAGACCAGCAAGGTCAATCAACCAGATCCATGCTCGATTTCAGAAAACAACTCCAACTTTGTTCCAATATCTTCCTCGACGCACGCGTGGGTATCCTAGGCGACCCAGAGCCCGAGCACCGTATGGTCAGCACCCTCTAGGATCCTTCGCAGGTAACCTAGCGCTTCACGCATAGGCCGCTTCCTTGGCCCCTCATCCACCGTACCGGAAGCTCACCATTTTAATCGCACCGAGGCTGGTCAAGACCTCGGCCGACCTTGCTACGCGAGACGTCCTTCATTGACTCCCCGTCAGCAGCAGTTGCAACTTTCTCATCACAATCTTAATCACAAGATGGTCAAAATGCTCCCCCCAGCATTCTTGACATAAAACAATCATTTACAGACAGCATTTACAAACAGCATTTACAAACAGTTTACAATACAATTTCTATTTTAACTTTCATTTTTCCACATTATCCCTCCTCAATCTACATTACTTATTCCATATTCCATTTATATGTATACTCATCCCATCACATCATTTCCATCTCATCACTTCAGATTCCCTCACATCACAATCGTATATTCACATCCATACATCCACAACTATATGCGTACATTCACATCTACATGCATACATCTACATCCCTATGCATACCTCCACATCCACATTCACATTCACCTCCATACATCTACATCTACATGCATACATCCACTCCACATTCACATCCACATCTATACATCTACATCTACATGCATACATCCACCTCTACATCCACATCTACGTCTATACACCTACATCTACATGCATACATCCCCATCCACATCCACATCTACATCTATACATCTACATCTACATGTATACATATACATCTCCATTCACAACTACATCTACATGCATACATCCATATCTCCATTCCCATCTACATCTATACATCTACATCTACATGCATCCATCCACCTCCACATCCACATCTACATCTATACATCTACATCTATACATCTACATGCATCCCTCCACATCCACATCTACATCTATACATCTACATCTACATGTATACATCCACCTCCACATTCACACTCACATCCATACATCTACATCTACATGCAACATCCACATCTCCATGCATAATAAAATTCTTTTAATTAATCTAGGATGATAGTTCCTAGAATATGGTAGGAATTCCTCTTTTTATACTTTGAATGAATTTATTTTATGCGTAATTTCTATAAAAATTTTGCCATAGCTCCGCTACTATGACTGATAAATCTCAATTTTTTTTTCTAAGGGATAAAGCTCATTATTAAAGAAATAATTAGAATGGTCTCTAATTGGATCATCAATCCATAATGGTCTCTAATTGGATCATCAATCCATAATGGTCTCTAATTGGATCATTAAGAAAACAATTAGAATGGTCTCTAATTGGGTCATCAATCCATAATGGATTGAATCATCAATGTGCATAAACTAAAAGCATAGCAAAAAGCCATTAATTTGGCCTCAAGCATAGCTTAATCTTGGATTAAGGAAAGGCTTTATGAAAAGCTTCATTTGGATTGAGAATGGTTCATGAGTATGACCATTTCTTGAGTGAGAGAGAGAAATTACATAAAAACCATTAGAATTTAAACATAAATGGAAATTAACTTCTATAGCATTTATTAAATTATGTAACTCTTCACTACTATTCACCAATTAACTTCAATAGCATTTAAAAAACCATACCAATTAAACTTCTCAAGCTTGAGAGGGGTTGAGAAGAGAGAATCATTGAGAATTTATAGAAAGATCAAAATTCAATATACTTACCTTATAATTTGCTTGATTCTTTATTCACGGTAGAGGCCCCCAACCAATCAATTGGTTTAGTATGTTGATGGAGCCACCAATGGGGATTGAAGAAAGAGAGAAGTATCAAAAACTAGTGAATTATTAAAGAATTCACAACTCTTGGCTTAGGTAGAGTAGAGTAACAATGCATAAGACACTCTATATTTTGGCTTAGGTGGAGTAGAGTAACAAAGCATAAGACTCTATATATTTTGGCTTAGGTGGAGTAGAATAACAAAGCATAAGACTCTATCTAATTTGGCTTAGGTGGAGTAGAGTAACAAAGCATAAGACTCTATCTAATTTGGCTTAGGTGGAATAGAGTAACAAAGCATAAGACTCTATCTAATTTGGCTTAGGTGGAGTAGAGTAACAAAGCATAAGACTCTATATATTTTGGCTTAGGTGGAGTAGAGTGACAAAGCATAAGACACTATATATTTTTTTCAACAAGGGGAGGCTTCTATTTATAGGAAAATTTGAGCTCCTAACCAAACAAACTGATTCTAGAATTTTCCAAGTCAGTTTGGTTGAATTTGGACTAGATTTGGACCTAGTTTGGTTACTTTTTGATTCGGTTTGGTTTCATTTTGATTTGGTTTGGTTCAAGAGAGATGAGAGATAAAAATATCACATTATTTTTGAGTTTAAAACTCATTCAAGCATGTGAAATATGCACCTCCTTTAAAGAATTCCCCTTCCTTACATATGTGTCAAAATTTTATTGCTCATAGTTTTTTACTAATAAACCTTGTACATTTTCAACTCTTCATCTTATGTGAAATATGCACCTCCTTTAAAGAACTCCCCTTCCTTACATATGTGTTTATTTACTAATAAACCTTGTACATTTTCAACTCTTCATCTTATGTGAAATATGCACCTCCTTTAAAGAACTCCCCTTCCTTACATATGTGTTTATTTACTAATAAACCTTGTACATTTTCAACTCTTCATCTTATGTGAAATATGCACCTCCTTTAAAGAACTCCCCTTCCTTACATATGTGTTTATTTACTAATAAACCTTGTACATTTTCAACTCTTCATCTTATGTGAGCATTTACTCATTTTTGGATACCCAAAATATCTCATATTTTTAATATTGCTCATAGTTTTTTTTTACTAATAAATCTTGTACATTTTCAACTCTTCATCTTATGTGAGCATTTACTCATTTTTGGGTATCTTCTTTTACAAATTGGATTTATCTCCTCCCTACACATGGATTGATGCTATTGGCCCATAGGAACCTTAATTGGACCATAATCTAAAAATTTCTGAAATTCTAGACCCTTAGACTAAGATTCTTTATACTTATTTCCAATTAATTCCAATTGCACATTGGAAAATTCTTTTTGAATTTCTATTTCAGGGGAACTTATTTTAATAAGATGAGTTAATTTTCTATCCAAAAATATTCATAATTTGAATATTCTCTCTCTAGCATATTTTTCTCTCTCTAGGCTAAAACAGTTAGAACAAGGCCTTTATATTTCTGAAGAGGGATTGATTACAGGGGAAGATACTAGACATCAAAAAGGGGTTGGGGGAGGAATCTTACATTCTACCCCACTTAAAAAACGCGAGATGTCCTCATCTCGCAACTTGGAATAATTTCGCAAGATGCACGAATATGAGACTTAGAGAAAAATTTTAATCACGATTAACCACCAAGAAAAGTCTTAAAGAGAGCAAGATTCAAAATAAGAACAAGATTTAAACTTTATTCATTCTCGGAACTTACACAGTAAAGATAGAGAAACTCTTTACACTTCCATAAGCCCGTCCATCATATGGTCACAAAAGCAGTCCTCACAAGCTGCACAAGTATAGGGTAACTCATCTATGGGAATGATTCTGCTGGTTATTGCCGCACCTATCTCAGTGGTATGAGGTGATCTAACAAAAGGACCTCTGAGAGGCAAGCCAAAAACGGGATAAAGGCATATCTTCTCATGAGGAAGAAAACATGCCAGTAAGAAGACCCGCTCAGAAAACCCAAGATGCCTTGATCTCATGACACAGTAGTATCGGGGACCCAAACCCAAAGCTTCAATAACCATGGCCAAGCGGACATTGTTACGAAAGTGCTGCTGACCCCAGGGTGTTACCCTAGTTATGTTTTGATAGGTCCGCCATTTGGTCTGCGCTACAGAAGTTCCTAGGTGAGGAAAAAGTGAGCGCTCATATTGTTCTATAAAGTCTTTCTTCACAGACTCTCTTGCGTCTTGAAGGTGAGAAATCATCAGGGATAAAACTAATTCCTGTTGCCAAGCCATGAAGGAGATTGATGAAGGAGATTAAGAAAGAAAGGAGATTGATGGGAGTAAGATTACTGTGTGAGCGACAAGTAAAAGTTACGACTTATATAAAGGAAGGAGATTAAGAAAGAAAGGAAGGAGATAAAACTAATTCCTGTTGCCAAGCCATGAAGAGATTAAGAAAGAAAGGAGATTGATGGGAGTAAGATTACTGTGTGAGCGACAAGTAAAAGTTACGACTTATATAAAGGAAGGAGCTAGCGTAACCTAGAAGCCAACGGTAACTTGCCACTGAAGTTTTACCGTCTTTCCATGATTTGAGTTTGACACATTTTTCTATAGAGGGCATTAAGAATTTTGAGATGAGGGAATAAAAGAAACTTGTAGGCTAAGTCACCTACTTTCATTGAATTCAGATATAAGGATCACAATATTTGGGGGATAACTTCTTATACTCCCAAGAGATAAAGAACTTCTTTTGGGCCGTACTCGAATGAAAACCAAAACCTTGGTATCCAAAACACCGATTCTCACTTCTAAACTCATTGTTCTAAATCCTTAAAACAGGTGGGACTCCTGAGAGTATTCTAAGGAAAGGGTCTTCTTTTTTTTAAACAGAAACTTTCTTTTATTTTAGAGAGGGAATAATTATAAGATCAGAAAGGGAGATTCTTACTCCTGTATACCTCGAAGGCTGGGGAGGAATCTTACATCCTACCCCACTTAAAAAGTGCGAGATGTCCTCATCTCGCAAGGTAGAGGACAGCTCTTATTCTTAAGATCCAATTTTTATTCTGGGGTTGCTTATATTCTGGTCAACCCAACAGAACACTAGGATAAATATCCCTTATATAGAACTCATCATTAAATAACAATTCATTCAGATCATATCATTCATATCTTTAACATAATAATGGTCCATTAGACCGCAAAGTTTCCTTCGGAACCTTCCTCCCCATGGAAATTTCAGTCAAGCAAGTTCTCAATTTGACATCCCTTAACTTGATCTACCGGTCAAGTATTAACAGTAGCAATCTGACAGCACAACTCACTAATCTCATAGTGATTTGCTGAATTCATTATCATCATTTTAGTTATGAATATCATCACAGGGACTCATCCCATTCCCCCTCATTGTGGTTTCATTATATTTCAACTAATTTTTAAAAAATCAACATTTTTCAATCAGCATTTTCAATCAGAATCCAAATCAATTCATCCATTCTCAAACAGAATTAAAAATCATATCAATCACATTCGAAATCATCATCTAGATAGCATTAACGCTTATAATTTCAAGTCTTAGATTTACTCGTATATACTGTCAGTAAAGAGCTGCAGTATACTCTCGGTATATACGGGTAGTCACGGCCCTTGGAATTATAAGGTAAATACTATCATGTCTAGGCCTCAAGCAAGTCAGGGATTCTATATAATTGCGGTACTTCCATCTGAAGAACCGATTACCAAATTATAAATTTCAGTTTGAATATCAAATTGTATGAATTATATCACACAATTATAACCTTTTTGTGTTTCTTGATAAATTTTTGACATATTTGTCTTCTCAGTTGATCTTTATTAACCAAATGCTCTGATACCAACTGTAAGATCCCTGTTCCCACCGAGCAACGGATTTGGGGTACTGGCAGCGGAAGTAGCGCTTCTCGCGCGGGACAGGGGTCCCACACTCGGGGCCTCGCCCACGGATATCCGGATAAGAGACTAATCCGTCGGTTGTTCCAAAACCGAACCCAGAAAAACTTTCTTAACCGGAAGCACGGGCGATTCCACCAGGATAACTTTTTACTCTAACGTAGTCAAGATCATTTCTGATCGAGATGATTCAATTACATCTATAAGATACTTAGTCAGTTCAAGGAAGAAACTTGCACTTGGATCATTGGGATCAACGCTTTTTTCCCCATTCAAGAGGCACAGCCGTTGATTCCTATCCATAGAACAGTTTCTGTCCGGGATTTTTTTTTTTTTCCTATCGTAAAAACAAAAGTTTGAGTCTCGATTTACGGATCCATCAGTCCAGCCTAACCCCATCCAATCCCATGGGTTAGCCAACCGCCCAACCACTGTAGTGATGGGATCCAATTAAAAATTTGGTTAGGTTTTGTCCCGGGTACCAAGGAAAAGAGTTCCAAGGCCCCCTAGCCGGATGTTCATGCAAAATAAAACTAGTCACACCACTCACACACCCAATATGAAATTGCCTTTTTCAACCAGATTCAACCAGTTTAAAACAATCCTTTAATAAAACCATAGTATCATTGATCACCATCTTCCAATTTATCCAATTGATTCTTAATTTCCCATCATTCCTTCATCAGAGTATCTATGGCATCATTGGCAACTAGAACGCTCAGGAGCCGTTTCGATAGTTCCTAGCCCATAATACTTGGCAATATAATCACTTAACATGATGGACTCTCGTTGAAGATCAGCAAGATCAACCAACAGATCCATATAAGGAGCCATGGACTCATCCATTGAAGACCAGCAAGGTCAATCAACCAGATCCATGCTCGATTTCAGAAAACAACTCCAACTCTGTTCCAATATCTTCCTCGACGCACGCGTGGGTATCCTAGGCGACCCAGAGCCCGAGCACCGTATGGTCAGCACCCTCTAGGATCCTTCACAGGTAACCTAGCGCTTCACGCATAGGCCGCTTCCTTGGCCCCTCATCCACCGTACCGGAAGCTCACCATTTTAATCGCACCGAGGCTGGTCAAGACCTCGGCTGACCTTGCTACGCGAGACGTCCTTCATTGACTCCTCCCCGTCAGCAGTTGCAACTTTCTCATCACGATCTTAATCACAAGATGGTCAAAATGCTCCCCCCAGCATTCTTGACATAAAACAATCATTTACAGACAGCATTTACAAACAGCATTTACAAACAGTTTACAATACAATTTCTATTTTAACTTTCATTTTTCCACATTATCCCTCCTCAATCTACATTACTTATTCCATATTCCATTTATATGTATACTCATCCCATCACATCATTTCCATCTCATCACTTCAGATTCCCTCACATCACAATCGTATATTCACATCCATACATCCACAACTATATGCGTACATTCACATCTACATGCATACATCTACATCCCTATGCATACCTCCACATCCACATTCACATTCACCTCCATACATCTACATCTACATGCATACATCCACTCCACATTCACATCCACATCTATACATCTACATCTACATGCATACATCCACCTCTACATCCACATCTACGTCTATACACCTACATCTACATGCATACATCCCCATCCCCATCCACATCTACATCTATACATCTACATCTACATGTATACATATACATCTCCATTCACAACTACATCTACATGCATACATCCATATCTCCATTCCCATCTACATCTATACATCTACATCTACATGCATCCATCCACCTCCACATCCACATCTACATCTATACATCTACATCTATACATCTACATGCATCCCTCCACATCCACATCTACATCTATACATCTACATCTACATGTATACATCCACCTCCACATTCACACTCACATCCATACATCTACATCTACATGCAACATCCACATCCTCCATGCATAATAAAATTCTTTAAATTAATCTAGGATGATAGTTCCTAGAATATGGTAGGAATTCCTCTTTTTATACTTTGAATGAATTTATTTTATGCGTAATTTCTATAAAAATTTTGCCATAGCTCCGCTACTATGACTGATAAATCTCAATTTTTTTTTCTAAGGGATAAAGCTCATTATTAAAGAAATAATTAGAATGGTCTCTAATTGGATCATCAATCCATAATGGTCTCTAATTGGATCATCAATCCATAATGGTCTCTAATTGGATCATTAAGAAAACAATTAGAATGGTCTCTAATTGGGTCATCAATCCATAATGGATTGAATCATCAATGTGCATAAACTAAAAGCATAGCAAAAAGCCATTAATTTGGCCTCAAGCATAGCTTAATCTTGGATTAAGGAAAGGCTTTATGAAAAGCTTCATTTGGATTGAGAATGGTTCATGAGTATGACCATTTCTTGAGTGAGAGAGAGAAATTACATAAAAACCATTAGAATTTAAACATAAATGGAAATTAACTTCTATAGCATTTATTAAATTATGTAACTCTTCACTACTATTCACCAATTAACTTCAATAGCATTTAAAAAACCATACCAATTAAACTTCTCAAGCTTGAGAGGGGTTGAGAAGAGAGAATCATTGAGAATTTATAGAAAGATCAAAATTCAATATACTTACCTTATAATTTGCTTGATTCTTTATTCACGGTAGAGGCCCCCAACCAATCAATTGGTTTAGTATGTTGATGGAGCCACCAATGGGGATTGAAGAAAGAGAGAAGTATCAAAAACTAGTGAATTATTAAAGAATTCACAACTCTTGGCTTAGATAGAGTAGAGTAACAATGCATAAGACACTCTATATTTTGGCTTAGGTGGAGTAGAGTAACAAAGCATAAGACTCTATATATTTTGGCTTAGGTGGAGTAGAATAACAAAGCATAAGACTCTATCTAATTTGGCTTAGGTGGAGTAGAGTAACAAAGCATAAGACTCTATCTAATTTGGCTTAGGTGGAATAGAGTAACAAAGCATAAGACTCTATCTAATTTGGCTTAGGTGGAGTAGAGTAACAAAGCATAAGACTCTATATATTTTGGCTTAGGTGGAGTAGAGTGACAAAGCATAAGACACTATATATTTTTTTCAACAAGGGGAGGCTTCTATTTATAGGAAAATTTGAGCTCCTAACCAAACAAACTGATTCTAGAATTTTCCAAGTCAGTTTGGTTGAATTTGGACTAGATTTGGACCTAGTTTGGTTACTTTTTGATTCGGTTTGGTTTCATTTTGATTTGGTTTGGTTCAAGAGAGATGAGAGATAAAAATATCACATTATTTTTGAGTTTAACACTCATTCAAGCATGTGAAATATGCACCTCCTTTAAAGAATTCCCCTTCCTTACATATGTGTCAAAATTTTATTGCTCATAGTTTTTTACTAATAAACCTTGTACATTTTCAACTCTTCATCTTATGTGAAATATGCACCTCCTTTAAAGAACTCCTCTTCCTTACATATGTGTCATAGTTTTTTTACTAATAAACCTTGTACATTTTCAACTCTTCATCTTATGTGAAATATGCACCTCCTTTAAAGAACTCCCCTTCCTTACATATGTGTTTATTTACTAATAAACCTTGTACATTTTCAACTCTTCATCTTATGTGAAATATGCACCTCCTTTAAAGAACTCCCCTTCCTTACATATGTGTTTATTTACTAATAAACCTTGTACATTTTCAACTCTTCATCTTATGTGAGCATTTACTCATTTTTGGATACCCAAAATATCTCATATTTTTAATATTGCTCATAGTTTTTTTTTACTAATAAATCTTGTACATTTTCAACTCTTCATCTTATGTGAGCATTTACTCATTTTTGGGTATCTTCTTTTACAAATTGGATTTATCTCCTCCCTACACATGGATTGATGCTATTGGCCCATAGGAACCTTAATTGGACCATAATCTAAAAATTTCTGAAATTCTAGACCCTTAGACCAAGGTTCTTTATACTTATTTCCAATTAATTCCAATTGCACATTGAAAAATTCTTTTTGAATTTCTATTTCAGGGGAACTTATTTTAATAAGATGAGTTAATTTTCTATCCAAAAATATTCATAATTTGAATATTCTCTCTCTAGCATATTTTTCTCTCTCTAGGCTAAAACAGTTAGAACAAGGCCTTTATATTTCTGAAGAGGGATTGATTACAGGGGAAGATACTAGACATCAAAAAGGGGTTGGGGGAGGAATCTTACACTTGTCAAGTAAAGTTGCCAAGAATATAGAATCTAGATTTTTGCAAATGAGCATAGTCTTTGCAATTTTAACCTGACAGACATTGAAAAGCTCTACAAAAACAGTTATTGGCAGGTAGAGCACAATTTTCACTATCTGTGTGGGGCTACTCCTTCATAGTGATCATTGCACGTCTTTGTAAAGCTTACTCTTAACAGATTTTATAATGCATGAATCAGAAATTGGCCAATCTATGTGGTTCCAATCAGCTTGGAGAGGAAGCTTTTCCAAACGTCCATGGGTATTGTCTTTGTCCAACAAATAGTAAAAGTGGTCATTAAAAAAAATACCTGCATCTGCAAGGCTTCTTTTACTCCTCCCCTCATACTGCAGCTACCCAATGTGTGCATGTACCACAATCATGATCCCAATGATGCACTCAATTGGTTGCCACTCTTCATATGATGAGGGATACACATCTGCATACACAAACAATTGAACCTGAGAATGAGAACAATAATTCAATGATTAATGGTATTTATACTGATAATAATAATGAATTGCTTTGAGGTTCAGAGGATTACAATTTATTTTATGTGGTTGCAAGGATGATTGATCCTCTCTGCTAAGTATAAGCTCGTTGTGCGTGTAGACATGTTGCACAAGCACCTCCTTTATAGTTGTCCTTCCGCTCTCTATCTTGAAGTCTTTGATTCTACCCTTCCATGATGTTATGAAAATGTTCTTGCTGCTTGTATGTTTTTGCCTTCTTGGTTGCATAAGCACCCAGGTTCCCTTGGTTATTTGAACTTGTGTCCATTGGTTCTGTTCATTGACTGTGTTGGAGATAAGTATAGAAAACACTAATTATCTAGGTCTCCTTGGCCTTTGAAGTGTTTCATCAATGTCCTCCCATGCAGGGTATGACCGACATGATATGAATCGATGGTTTGTAGCCATCAAACTGCTTAAATTGTATCCCCAAATAATGATGCAAATGCCCCAAAGCTGACATCTTAAAAGAGGCATTCAAATCAGCCTTAAAATCAGCAATATGACTCTCATTTGGTCCTCTGAGCAGCATGTCATTGACATAGAGACATAGAGAGAAATGATTAGATGTACATCATCCACACGTTTAACATACAAGATGCTTTCTGTTGGACTTTTTGAAAACCATGTGCAGTCAAATATGCATGTATCTTTTCATACCAAGCTCGTGGAGCTTGCTTTAAACCATATAAAGCCTTTTTTTAACCTGCACAATTTGTTTTCCTGCCCTCTTTGAACAAAACCATGAGGCTACGATACATACACCTCCTCATGCAAATCTCCATTCAAGAATGCAGTCTTTATGTCCAACTGATGTAAATTCCAACCATTATGAGCATCCAATGCACAAATGCTACGAATGGTAGTCATACGACAAGTGGGAGCAAAGGTCTCATCAAAATCAATGCCCTTTTCTTGAGCATAACTCTTTGCAACAAGTCTAGCCTTATAGCGATCAACACTGCCATCTGGCTTTTGTTTCAACTTAAAAACCCACTTACATCCAATGGCCTTTTTACCAATAGGCAAATCACACAAAGACCATGTACCATTCTTCATTATAGCATCATTTTCACTTTACATTGTAGCCAACCAATTTTTTGATTTTTGTACCTCATCAAATGAAAGAGGTTCTTCCTCTTCACACATACTAGACACAGCCAAAGCATAACAATCTGATGCATAAGAGGCATGCTGAAAACCTGAACGAGTACGACTAGACATAGGTGCATCAATTTTACTATCACGCAAGGTTTGCACCAGCCATTTAGGCATACCTCTAGCCTGCTCATTTTCAGCCCTATCTTTATAAATTACATCCTATAAATTTGCATCAAAAATAGGCTGTTCTATGATATCGTTTGAAATCTGCATAGGCTGAATATTTACCTCATTAGGACTTACATTTGAATTCCCACCTGTAAAACAGAGGTAACAACGTATCAAATACATCCCGTGAGCTCACACCTGTCTCTTTGGTACATGATAACAAAGGCTGCACAACATCTTCCACAAAAACAACATCTCGACTAATCAAGATACGCTTTGACTATGGATGATACAATCTGTAACCCTTGCTCTCAGCACTGTAACCAACAAAAATGCATTTGACAGCCTTATCATTCAATTTTATGCGTTGTTGCACAGGCACTAAAGCATAGGCCAAGCAACCAAAGACACACAAGTGACCAATAGAAGGCTTCCTGCCATGCTAAGCTTCGTATGGAGTAATAGACTGCAAGGCCTTAGTGAGACACCTGTTGAGTACATATGCAGCACACATGACAGCCTCAAGCCAAAACGCATGTGGCAAAGCTTGGCTCTTGACCATACATCATGCCATCTCCATAAGTGACCTGTTTTTCCTCTCAGCAACACCATTTTGCTGAGGGGTATACGGCACTGTACATTGGTGTTTTATCCAGAAATGCATCAAACTCTTTAGACATGTACTCCCTCCCTCGATCAGAACGGAGGGTGCCCACAGTACAATTGGATACATTTCCAACCATAAGTATAAACTGTTTGAAGCACAAAAATACTTTGGACTTTGCCTTCAGTGGATATACCCATGCATGCCTTGAGTAAT
The DNA here is from genome assembly GCF_041138505.1 of Cibotium barometz. Lineage (NCBI taxonomy): Eukaryota > Viridiplantae > Streptophyta > Polypodiopsida > Cyatheales > Cibotiaceae > Cibotium > Cibotium barometz. Next base: position 4,525,072 of record NC_141072.1, on the reverse strand, counting down.
CATCAATGAAAGTCACGAAGTACAAGTGTACCAAATGACGGAGTTTGCATAGGCCCACATACATCACTATGTACAAGTTGCAATTTGCGAGTGGCCCGCACAGAACCATCCTTTGGAAATGCAGAATGCTGCATTTTGCCCAAAATACAACCTTCACAAACATGTTTCAATGGTGCCTCAAGAGGGGGCAATGAAGCAACCATATCAAATTTCTGCAAACGCAGCAAACTAGCAAAGTTCAGATGACCAAAACGAGCATGCCATAGTTTTGCATCTGAAACTGCCTTTTCATCAAAAACTACATTTGCTGAATCTTCCACACACTTGTCATAATAATTGCCTATACAACCCACGAAACAAGGTGCCAGATACAATAATCGTATCACCAGAAGTCAAATCATGAACAGTATATCTGTCATCCACAAATTTGACTACAAGTCCAAGTCTAGCAAGCGCAGAGACAGACAATAGATTCTTCTTTATCCCTGGCACATACAAAGCATCTGAAAGTGTGAAAGCGCTGCCATTTGAAGCAGTAAAGCATAATTTTACCAATGCCCTTCACTTGGTAGGAAGCATTATTGTCACATGTAACAGTATTCCCATTAGGGACAGCCTCAAGACAAGTGAACATATCACGATGCGAGGTAATGTGCTTTGTAGCACCACTATCAAAATACCATACATCAGAGTCAACAGAAACTTCCAAACATGCATCATGTACAGATGGGTCATATTGGCAATACACGCTAAACGCCCACTCTGTATCCTGCACAACATTTGCAGAATCTGCATTTGTAGAAGCATCCGCTATTGTGGCTGCATTTGACTCTTTCTTCTTTGCCTCTTTAGCCTTTAGCTTAGGGCAATTCTTAATGACATGATCAGTTGCCTTACAATAGTTGCACCTGATCTTTTTCTTGCCTTTATCAAGAGCCTTCTCAAACTTATTGTTGCTACCTGTGGAAGGAGAAGAAGTTGCAAACCTATTAATAGGAGAAGAAACAGTGGAAGGGGCTACCTTACCACTTATTCTCTGCTGGGCAGCAACAAATGCCTGATCAACTGCACGCTGCCTAGCCCTGTTTTGCCTAGACTGCGCTTCTTGCAAGAGCTTGTTGACTAAAGTATCATACTTGACAACATCAGGTCTGTCCTCAGTAAAACAAGTCTCCACGATGTGGAAGTAAAAGTCTGATATGACTCAGGTAAAGCATCAAGAACAGTCTGCACAAGAGAATGATGAGGAATAATCTCACCTGCAGAAATCAACTGTTCCTTAAGATCTTTAATC